>NC_030815.1:64469715-64775488 GCF_001704415.2 Capra hircus | reverse complement strand
CTGTTGCTAGATAGTGGAAATTCCACAGGAGTTTTGCCATTCTGAGTTCCCACCAACAAGGTAACAGACTTTTCTCATTTATTTTAATTCTTTATCACCTTAGTTGATCCTCAGATTCAGTCAGATTGAGAAGCACTGGAGCGTACTACTCAACTCAGTAGTATTTTGGTTGGGTTAAAACTTGTAAAAGCCTTGTAAAAAATGTCTGATTGTCACAGTTACTGACAACATGTTCCACACTGTAGACTCTGACTTTTAATAGCTTTGTTGTAACTCAACTTTTTGATGCACTATATTTTACTTCATCATTTGTTAAAATATTACTATTTTAATATAAATGATATTTTTAATATCATTTAATTGGAGTTATTGGTCATCTCCAGTTTTCCAGTTGTTAAAAAAAATGTGCAGATGATTCACATACAATGATATTCGCTATAGATCTGCAAATATATTCTCAGGTTAGTTCTCTAGAATTGTATATCTTAAATCCTTTTTTTTTTTCTTTTATGGTATGTCTTTTATTTAGGATTTCTGATACATTGTACAAATTTGTCCTACTGGAAAGTTATACAGGTGTTTATTTTTATGAACAATGTATGAGTATATCCACTTCCTCACACACTAGTTACAATGGGTGTTTTTGTAGTCTGTGCCAATTTAGTAGACCAACAATATTATCTGGTTTAAATGTACATTTATTTGATTACAACCAAAGGTTTGTTTTCTTCATAATTAATGATTATTTATAGTTCTGCTTGAATATGTATGTATGTTTGTTATTTCAGTTCAGTTCAGTTGCTCAGTCATGTCCAACTCTTTGCGACCCCATGAACTGCAGCACACCAGGCCTCCATGTCCATCACCAACTCCCAGAATTCACTCAAACTCATGTCCATTGAGTCGGTGATGCCATCCAGCCATCTCATCTTCGGTCGTCCCCTTCTCTTCCTGCCCTCAATCCCTCCCAGCATCAGAGTCTTTTCCAATGAGTCAACTCTTCGCATGATGTGGCCAAAGTACTGGAGTTTCAGCTTTAGCATCACTCCTTCCAAAGAACACCCAGGGCTGATCTCCTTTAAAATGGACTGGTTGGATCTCCTTGCAGTCCAAGGGACTCTCAAGAGTCTTCTCCAACACCACAGTTCAAAAGCATCAATTCTTCAGCGCTCAGCTTTCTTCACAGTCCAACTCTCACATCCATATATGACCACTGGAAAAACCATAGCCTTGACTAGACGGACCTTTGTTGGCAAAGTAATGTCTCTGCTTTTGAATATGCTATCTAGGTTGGCATAACTTTCCTTCCAAGGAGTAAGCGTCTTTTAATTTCATGGCTGTAGTCACCATCTGCAGTGATTTTGGAGCCCCCCAAAATAAAGTCTGCCACCGTTTCCACTGTTTCCCCATCTATTTGCCATGAAGTGATGGGACCAGGTGCCATGATCTTTGTTTTCTGAATGTTGAGCTTTTTGTTATTTACCCCTTTGAAAACCTTGTTTACTCATTGCAGTAATTCAGAATAGATGTGCTCACAAGATATAGTTTAAGAATGACAGAAAGTGTTCTTTCTTCATTTAGTGTCCATTCATGAGGTAGCAGAATGCAAAAAATACAGGGTTAGCTGTCAAGGCATCTGTGTGCAAGTTCCACCTCTTTCACATCCTTAACACTGTATCCTTGGGTAAATCACCTAACTAAATTTTTTAGTCTCTAAGGTAAGCACTCCAGATTTGATGATTCAGTGATTCTTTGGTAGTCTATCTTGTTTTTTAAAAGGATATTCCTCTGATTTCTCTAATTAATGAATTTCTTATTCGATTGGGTAGTTCCTCAAAAAATCTGCTGGCTTTGCAGGTCTATGCCCCCCTCACTCTGCTATCCAGTGGGGGGAAGAGCATGCTTTGGTCACAGCTTTTCTTATATTACTGTACTCTGTTTCATTTAACTAACGAAATGAAATAACACAGTTTGGCCTTTTGCAGCATTCAGTGCTTGTTAGCCTACCTTTGATCCCATAGAGAGGATCTACATGAGTTTCAGGCTGCAGCAAATTTATTTCCTTGGTATTATTCTTTCCTTTCCTGCTGTCGTTTGAGAGCCTGTTTACTGTCTGCTATGGAAGAGAAAGATAATTGAGATTCATATCATGCTTTCAAGGAATTTAAAGTTCATTGAGGGAGAGAATATCTATATATAAATAATTAGAATTCCAAAATGAGAATGATAGGTGTCCTTAAAGTATTTGTAGAAGTGAGTTGTAGATCTTGCTTCTTCCAGTGTCCTCAGCCCAGCCATACTGACTCAGAATCTGTACTTTAATAGTGTACCTTGTTGATTCATATATGACCATTAAGTATGAGAAGTACAGCTGTAGACGTCTAAAAAGAAGCAAATTTCTTCTCATTGGCAGAATCAGAAGTCTTGAAAGAAGATGAGAACAGAGCCTTCAAACGTTAAATTGATGAGTTAATTTTCAGTCTTGAGTGGAATGAATAAGAAAGCTTATATCCTTCAATGACAATAAATCTGTATCATGATTTGGATACCTGTTTTGGGGGTTTTCTTTCCTTTTCTTTTTTTAAGGAGTCTTCCTATGTGGCTCACTGACATGGCCAGATGTCAAAATTGGCCCTAAGGAAGCTAGCAAACCCTTTGGCCAATTTCCATTAGAACAGCTCATTATTATCTTAGCCAAAATAAAAATCATGGTCGTTAGTGGATTCTCAGTAGCATTCCAATTACTCCACTCAAGAGGAGAAGGACAAAAATGCGACTGTGGAGAAATTTCTTATGTAATGCCATGGATTTCAGGTCTTGGTTCTGTTCTTGTAGAGACTGCAGTCAGATTCTAACTGCTTTGATTCCTTCAGTGATGTTGTGATCAAGATCTCTGATTCCTCTAGTTGTGTGATTTTCTCATTATGTAGAACCTTGAACATTATATTTTAATGTATCTAATTTTTAGTCACCTGAATTTGTAGACATGAACATTACTGAAATAATACCAAAAAAAAAAGGGAAAAGAAGGAAGAAATCATCTCAGAAAAATATTTGAGTATCGGAGCTAAAGAAAACTGTCAGGTGAATTAGAGTGCCAGTACTTTTCCCATTTCTTCCTTAAGATTAAGAGTCTAGTAGTGGAAGGAAGCTGTTGTAATTGAACTTAAGAGATTTTAGAAAAAGATCTTTAGGCATCAGAATAATTTTTAACACTGGAAAAAAGGAATTTCTATGGGACTCTATCGTTAGTGTTTTTCTCAGTTCACTAGGTGGGTCACGTGCGGTAAAGTGACTGAAGTTTTAATTATCTATAACTGTACCGTAAATTCATTAAAATGGAATAAAATCTAAAATTCCATTCCTCAGTGACAGTAGCCGTTTTTCAAGGGCACAGTGGTCATATGTGTGTGTGCTCAATCACTCAGTTGTGTCTGACTCCTTAGGAACCTTTAGACTGTAGCCTGCCAGACTTCTCCGTCCTTGGGATTTTTTCAGGCAAGAATACTGCAGTGGGTTACCATCTCCCTTCTCCAGGGGATCTTTCTAACCCAGGGATCAAACTAGCATCTCCTGTGTCTTCCTGCATTGCAGACGAGTTCTTTACCCACTGAGCCATGATTAGTGTATTGAACAACGCAGATGATGAACCATTTCCATTGCTGCAGAAAGTACCATTGGATACTGCTGGTCTAGTTGTCATCTGTCTCAGAAACCGAAGACAAAGGTGAGGTAAAGAATGAGGAAAATGCCTCAGATAAATAGTGTTTCAGTGCTTGTGAGGAACATATATCTTGCCTGTCCAAGGGGTAGCAATAAGCTGGAAAAATGTTAGTTGTCTTATTAGCACAGATTTGTCTTTTGGAAAAGGCAATGGCACCCCACTCCTGAACTCTTGCCTGGAAAATCCCATGGACAGAGGAGCCTGGTAGGCTGCAGTCCATGGGGTCGTGAAGAGTCAAACATGACTGAGCGACTTCCCTTTCACTTTTCACTTTCATGCATTGGAGAAGGAAATGGCACCCCACTCCAGTGTTCTTGGCTGGAGAATCCCAGGGATGGGGGAGCCTGGTGGGCTGCCGTCTATGGGGTCACACAGAGTCAGACACAACTGAAGTGACTTAGCAGCAGCAGCAGCCTGATAGCAAATTTAGGGAGACATCAGATAATATCCGTGGGTTGGGAAGATCCCCTGGAGAAGGGAAAGGCTACCTGCTCCAGTATTCTGGCCTGGAGAATTTCGTACTCTGTATGGTCCATGGGGTCTCAAAGACTCGGACATGACTGAGCAACTTTCACCTCACCTCAGACAATATAGTTAAAACTCAAAAATAAGAGTTTGAGTGTTTAGTACTGATTCATCTACTAGTTCACAAGGCAGTTTAGGACAAGTCACTGTCATTCTTGGGGCTTTGTTTTTCAACTGAAAATTGAGTAGGATTGCATAGACTGTTTGGGGCAGTCCAATGAGCCTTCCACTGGAATGTGACTGGGATGTTGGGATTTGAGGGACTACAGTTTGTCTCCATCATAAAGTTCCTTTTGAGTGCTTCATCTTCAGAAATGATACTTTAGAGAAAACTTTATTGATTAAGAACATTCCTACATTTTAGTTATTAAAATTACCTGTAGAAAGATGGCTCCCATATGTTTTGTTTGCCTCAGGTTTCAGAAGGATACCTTTGCCAGGAGTTTAATCTTCTAATTTGATAAACCCAGAAGTTAATGTGCATTTTTCTTGCTGCCCACTTTACAATGGCCAGAAGTTACATGAGTTCATTAAGACAAACCAATATCTAATATATAAAGCATTTTCTAAGAAATTTGAGCCAACTCCAAAATGTTGATGAAGCTGTGATTTAGTGATGGAGTGAAAGTGTTAGTTGCTCAGTAGTGTCCAACTCTTTGCAACTCCATAGACTTAGCTCACCAGGCTCCTCTGTCCGTGGAATTCTCCAGACAGGAATACTGGAATGGGTTGCCATTTCCTTCTTCAGAGGATCTTCCCAACCCAGGGATCGAAGCCAGGTCTCCTGCATTGCAGGGAAATTCTTTACCATCTTAGCCACCAGGGAAGCCCAGTGATGGAGTAGAGATTATGAATATAAAGGGAAATAGTAAATGTAGTTATAATTCCTTGGTCCTTTGGACAAGATACTCTCATATTTACATGCCTGCTGTTTAGCTGTTTTTTTTTTTTTTAAGTTTTATAAAATGTAGGGGAAAATGCCAGCTGTTAAAATATTACTGAAACAATATGGAAGTCTGTTTATGAGTGAAGAATGGTTTCAATTGTGTGTGTGATCTGAGAGAGAGTTTTTTTCTTTTTGGCTGTGCCAGACAGCATGTGGGATCTTGGTTCACTGACCAGGGATCAAACCTGTGCCCCTTGCAGTGGAAGAGCTCTAACCAGTAGGTTACCAGAGGATTCCCTAAGAGAATCTGACCCAACTGCAGTAAAACCCCAGCTAGCTTCACTTTCACTTTCCACTTTCATGCATTGGAGAAGGAAATGGCAACCCACTCCAGTGTTCTTGCCTGGAGAATCCCAGGGACGGGGGAGCCTGGTGGGCTGCCGTCTATGGGGTCACACAGAGTCAGACACGACTGAATGGGGTCGCACAGAGTTGGACACGACTGAAATGACTTAGCAGCAGCAGCAGCTAGTAAAAGCTCATGTTTCTGTAATGACTTCACCTTCTGAAAGAGCTGAGATAAAGAAGAGCTATAATTTTTTTTAGTAGTCAAAATAATTCTTTACAGCTACTCAAATTGACTGATTTCCTCAATTTTTCTAGCGCCAGTTTTTACTATTAAAATGGATTCTGATTCTCATAGGAAGTCTTGTGATCTCTTCACAATTAACACAAGTACCACAGTGTTGCAAAATATTTGGTTCTTAATTTAACCTTTGAATGAACAGTTTCAGGTACCGTAATTTTGCTTTAAAACTGTAAAAAGTGTGCTGCATTTTAAACCACATTCTATTTATTTGTTTCAGAAACTGTCCAGTTTGTTTATTATTTAATTGTGCCT
This sequence comes from Capra hircus, assembly GCF_001704415.2. Classification (NCBI taxonomy): domain Eukaryota; kingdom Metazoa; phylum Chordata; class Mammalia; order Artiodactyla; family Bovidae; genus Capra; species Capra hircus. The sequence goes on along the minus strand of NC_030815.1, from coordinate 64,769,452 downwards.
GCACTCTGATCATGAGTATCTTCCAGAGGCAAAGTGAAGTATTTTTTCCTTAATAATAACTTGAAAGTATATCAACTAAAGAAAACTTCTAGGAGAATATTTAATTTAGGAGTCAGAGATTTGGGCTCAAATCTTGAATCTGCTGCTTCTCACCTTTTGTTGTCTCGCCTATTAACTTCTGAGGACTAATACAGGTTTTGTGTCTGACTCATACGAGGTGTTATTTCCATGGTTCTACGATTCTGTGGGACAAAAGTGCTAAAAAGGTATCATACCTTTTTATTCTCAGATACTAGTTTCTGGTACAATACCTTACACAGAGTAAGTGCTCAATAATAATTTTGTTGAGTGTATGAAACAAAGAAAAGGTAAGTCTAGGGTAAGGAGGATCAGGAATGCCCAGAGGAGTAGGAGTTTGTGAGCATCACCAAGAAGGTGAGCTTTGAACTGGGTGAGGGAGTCAGTCCTTGGGATTTCCTGAGGGGAAGAGCCTTCCAGGCAAGGGCATTAGCCAGAGTGGTCCCTAATGTGAGACTGTCACAGGCCTGTAGAAGGAGCAGCAAGAAAGGCAGCGTGTGTGGCATGCTGTGAAGAAGGTGCAGTGCGTTAGAAGAGTAAGTCATGTGCCTAAACACATTTTGCAAAGCTGTCTTTATTGCTGACATTTTCTTTTTTTTTTTTTTTTCTGTTCTGTGCTTTATTTTTTTTTAAATTGCTGATATGACCCAAGAAGGTAGAACTCCCTAACAGACTTGATGGTAATATTGATCTCAGCCATGGCCCAGTTGACTCTGCTGGGAGTCACCTTGGCTGTTTATCCCAGTGTTCCCCCAGTTTGCTAAATTGAAAATATTCTCTGTGTGTAACATGATGGGTCACAACTTGAAGTTGTAATAATTCAAGCTGTTAAGACAAAAGATTTCCTGACATATTTTTTTTTGATTGCTAAATGCAGTATACTTTCATAGTACAGAAAAGCATAATGAAGAAAAAAGTACATACTCCTACGACTAAAACATTTTAGTGTATATCCATCCTTCCAGTTTTTATGCGTGCATATTTGAAAGAACTTTTTAACAGTGAAATGTGTGTTTTGAACAATGTAGTATTGGGCACGTGTTCTTGTTTGGTCCTGCTGTAGTCTACCATTACTGGCTACCTGAGAACAGAAGCTGCCCACGTGTGTACATGCGTTTGCACCCATGGAACTTGGAAATGACATTGAGCTTGACCACTTAATGTTCGAAAGTTATTTAGTTTTTCAGAGCTTCCTTTTTCTTGCCTGTCAAATAGAATACAGTCCTCTCTTTTGAAGAGTTCAGGGAGGACAAAATGAGACTTTATGAGTGTGTCCATGGTACATCATAGGCATTTACATTTTTTGATTTCTGTTATGTTGTAAGTGCTCAACAAATGTTGTTTAGTTTAAGGAGTCAGTGAGTGGATGAATGAATGATTGAATATATTTGCTCTTTTAGGTAACTTTCAAGTTGTCCATCCTGTGGTATTACAATTGTGTGCATTGAAGTAATAAGCTAGCATGACAAGCTTCCAGCCCCTGTGGTCTTCTGGTGCTGATTACACTGTCAGTATTATACTAAAAAAAAAAAAACAAATTGAAAATGTGACCATACAGTGAATAAATTATTGCCTAGAACCTGGAATGTTAGGTCCATGAATCAAGGCAAATTGGAAGTGGTCAAACAGGAGATGACAAGAGTGAACATCCACACTAGGAATCAACGAACTAAGATGAACTGGAATGGGTGAATTTAACTCAGATGACCATTATATCTACTACCGTGGTCAGGAATCTCTTAGAAGAAATGGAGTAGCCATCATAGTCAACAAAAGAGTCTGAAATGAGTACTTGGATGCGATCTCTGTTTGTTTCCAAGATATGCCACAGTAATCCAAGTGTCCAATATCACAGTATCCAAGTCTATGCCCCGACCAGTAATGCTGAAGAAGCTGAAGTTGCACAGTTCTATGAAGACCTACAAGACCTTCTAGAACTAACACCCAGAGAAGATGTCCTTTTCATTGTAGGGGACTGGAATGCAAAAGTAGGATGTCAAGAAACACCTGGAGTAACAGGCAAATTTGACCTTGGAGTACAGAATGAAGCACGGCAAAGGCTAGTAGAGTTCTGCCAAGAGAATGCACTGGTCATAGCAAACACCCTCTTCCAACAGCACAAGAGAAGACTCTACACATGGTTATCACCAGATGGTCAACACCGAAATCAGCTTGATTATATTTTTTGCAGCCAGAGATGGAGAAGCTCTATACAGTCAGCAAAAAGAAGACCGGGAGCTGACTGTGGCTCAGATCATGAACTCCTAATTGCCAGATTCAGACTTAAATTGAAGAAAGTGGAGAAAACCACTAGACCATTCAGGTATGACCTAAATCAAATCCCTTATGACTATACAGTGGAAGTGAGAAATAGATTTAAGGGACTAGATCTGATAGAGTGCCTGATGAACTATGGATGGAGGTTCGTGACATTGTACAGGAGACAGGGATCAAGACCATCCCCAAGAAAAAGAAATGCAAAAAAGCAAAATGGCTGTCTCGGGAGGCCTTAGAAATAGCTGTGAAAAGAAGGGAAGCAAAAAGCAAAGGTGAAAAGGAAAGATATACCCATTTGAATGCTGAGTTCCAAAGAATAGCAAGAAGAGATAAGAAAGCCTTCCTCAATGATCAATGCAAAGAAATAGAGGAAAACAATAGAATGGGAAAGACTAGATATCTCTTCAAGAAAATTAGAGATACCAAGGGAACATTTCATACAAAGATGGGCTCAATAAAGGACAAATATGGTATGGACCTAACAGAGGCAGAAGATACTAAGAGGTGGCAAGAATACACAGAAGAACTGTACAAAAAAGATCTTCACGACCCAGATAATCACAATGGTGTGATCATTCACCTAGAGCCAGATATCCTGGAATGTGAAGTCAAGTGGGCCTTAGAAAGCATCACTATGAACAAAGCTAGTGGAGGTGATGGAATTCCAGTTGAACTATTTCAAATCCTGAAAGATGATACTGTGAAAATGCTGCACTCAATATGCCAGCAAATTTGGAAAACTCAGCAGTGGCCACAGGACTGGAAATGGTCAGTTTTCATTCCAATCCCAAAGAAAGACAATGCCAAAGAATGCTCAAACAACCCACAATTGCACTCATCTCACACACTAGTAAAGTAATGCTTAAAATTCTTCAAGCCAGGCTTCAGCAATACGTGAACTGTGAACTTCCAGATGTCAAGCTGGTTTTAGAAACGGCAGAGGAACCAGAGATCAAATTGCCAGCATCCGCTGGATCATTGATAACGCCAGAGAGTTTCAGAAAAACATCTGCTTTACTGACTGTGCCAAAGCCTTTGACTGTGTGGCTCACAGTAAACTGTGGAAAATTCTTATAGAGATGGGAATACCAGACCACTTGACCTGCCTCTTGAGAAACCTATATGCAGGTCAGGAAGCAACAGTTAGAACTGGACATGGAACAACAGACTGGTTCCAAATAGGAAAAGGAGTATGTCAAGGCTGTATACTGTTACCCTGCTTATTTAACTTCTATGCAGAGTACATCATGAGAAATGCTGGGCTGGAAGAAGCACAAGATGGAATCAAGACTGCCGGGAGAAATATCAATAACCTCAGCTATACAGATGACACCACCCTTATGGCAGAAAGTGAAGAGGAACTAAAAAGCCTCTTGATGAAAGTAAAAGAGGAGAGTGAAGAAGTTGACTTAAAGCTCACCATTCAGAAAACTAAGATCATGGCATCCGGTCCCATCACTTCATGGTAAATAAATGGCGAAACAATGGAAACAGTGGCTGACTTCATTTTTCTGGGCTCCAAAATCACTGCAGATGGCAACTGCAGCCATGAAATTAAAAGGCGTTTACTCCTTGGAAGGAAAGTTGTGACCAACCTAGACAGCATATTGAAAAGCAGAGACATTACTTTGTCAGCAAAGGTCCATCTAGTCAAGGTTGTGGTTTTTCCAGTGGTCATATATGGATGTGAGAGTTGGACTATAAATAAAGCTGAGCACTGAAGAATTGATGCTTTTGAAATGTGGTGTTGGAGAAGACTCTTAAGAGTCCCTTGGAGTGCAAGGAGATCAGTCCTGGTTGTTCATTGGAAGGACTGATGTTGAAGCTGAAACTCCAATACTTTGGCCACCCGATGCGAAGAGCTGACTCATTGGAAAAGACCCTGATGCTGGGAAAGATTGAGGGCAGGAAGAGAAGGGGACGACAGAGGATGAGATGGCTGCATGGCATCACCGACTCAATGTACATGGGTTTGGGTGGACTCCGGGAGTTGGTGATGGACGGGGAGGCCTGGTGTGCTGTAGTTCATGGGGTCGCAAAGAGTCAGACATGACTGTGCGACTAAACTGAACTGAGTTCTATTTTATAACTATACTTAGATTTGTACTTAAATTCAGTATATAATGATGAAAACAGTTTGTGGAAACAGTGGTATTTTGTTGTACAGACTGCTGGTTTTAGAATTAAAAGTGTTGTTTTGTTGTACAGACCACTGGCTTTCGAATTAAGAGACTTGGGTTTGAACCCTGTTCCACCACTAGTTTGCACAAGTCACTTAGTCTTGAGTCTTAATCCTTCAGCAGCTATTTGCACTTATTGTATGTGAAATACTACAAACTTTCACTTTCCTCATTTATAAACGAGATAATTTCTACTTCAGCTTCAGGAGTTGCTATGATGATGTAAAAGAGCTGTGTGTTTGTGTATAGTAAATCTACTTGTAACACTGAAATATTCTTGTTTGCTTCAAACATATATTTGTTACTTACATTTTCCCTGCTGCCTAGGTATACAGTGGAGTACATCCCTTTCAAGGAGAGCTGATGCTTTATGGAAGTAATTCTAAGATCTGAAATTCCAAGATAACTGAAAGTCCTAGTTCATTGTCAGCTCTACCCCTCTTTGTAGTTGTGTGATATTAAGCAAAATTTTTTTTTAATCTTTCTGACCCTCAAGTTTCATATTTTGAAAATGTGGATAATTATTTTCCACGGTTGTGTGCTTAAGATACAGTGTATATAAAGTACTTTGCATCATGTCTGGCATATAGAAGAGATTTTTGTTCTGTAAGGTAATGAATAGAGAAGGAAGATAGAGTCATGCTTATGAAATGGAGGAGTACCTTGGAGGAGGATTACGCCTGTCCTGATAAACTTTCGGTGCTTGTGCTACCTTTCCAACCTTCTGAAATGAGCAAATGGATGAGGCTTTTTATTTCAAAAGTCTGATTCTAAACACTGTGGTTTCTCAAAGTGCTTATCAGCTTGTCTCTTTCCCCTGGTAAGTTACAACATAGTCTTATCAAAATAGCGGCAAATGTAACTGTGATTGATAGAAATAAAAATCTAACTTGATATGAATTTCTGCTTTTACTACAAAGCAAATAAATTCCTGTAAGTGGTTTAAATGAAAGTGAGAAACATGCTTTACGTTTTTCTGTTTGAAAGGTATCATTTGCTCCACGCAGAAAGGCATCATTTCTAGTACTTTGTACTCTCAAAATCATTCAAAAAAAGACATCCCTGACTGTTGTAGTTGATGAGGTATTTGGAAAATGATGATGATTCCTTAGAAATATATAATCTTTCTCTAGTAGAATTTAGAGAATAGAAGATTATTGCAGCATATTTTGGTCACTGAAAAGATGTAAATATAAAAATCCTATTTGTGTAAGTGTGGAAGATTTCAAATTGCTGGTTATACAGTTTCATATGTTCCTATAAGCTTAACTTGCATATAGCGTAGTTATCCCTTAAATATTGCTTCCAGCAGCATGTGAAGTTATTTACACATAAGCATGTATAATATATACCACTTTTAGTAAGTTTTGGCCATTAAGCTAGATCTGCTTATAGATTTGATGAAAACTGAGGATATAACAGATGTTTTTGAGTTTAGAAATTGTGATAAAGGTATTTGGTAAGAACCTATTGGCATATAAGATAGTTTATAAAGAGTATTTCAAGTTGGATCAAGAAAAACTCATCATATGGTTTTCCTTTTCTAATCTCATGACTACATCTACAAACCCCTCCAATTGGGAAGATGGGTACTTGGTCAGAAAAGAAGGGTAAATTATGTTTCCCAGTCCACAACACTAAGTTGTAAAGACCTCCTTGATATACACTGGTTATTGTCTTGAACACAGGGGTGGTTTAAGGTATATAAATGAGCCTTCAAGAGACAGCTTTTAATTCTGCAAAGTATTCAATATTCTGTAGCAGAATAATCAGATTTTGAGTCTTCTTGTTTTCATTTGGCCCATGAGCAAGGGAAACCATCCAGGAAGTACTTAACTGTACTTACTGTATAGTGTTGGATGCCTAAGTGTAAGTCATTCTTAGCTTACCTTATTTGGGGAATACTTGTATGTACAGTGGTACTGACTTCCCTTGATCATCTTCAGCTGTTATTTCTTATGCCAAATAAATGGTGATATATGAAGAAATTACCAGAAAGTTGTATATATTCCAACATGAATTGATTTTCTAAGAGTATACTATTTATTCTGGAATATTACTTCAAAGACTAAGTTAATAAATATCCCTGAATAGTCTAAAAATGGGATAGAAGATATTTTCTCAGTGGCTTAAAATGGGCTTTTATTCAGGTTGTTTAAATGGTTTTTAGTTTAAGGAAGGAACAAGGGTATCTTCTGGGCACATTTTCTTCTAAGAGAATGCATGATACTTGTATTACTATCAGAGTTTATCATCCCATTGTCAGGACTGACGTATTTCCTATCAGTAAGTTGTTTTAGGTAATTTAAGTCAATTCCATTCACACAAGCCAAATGTGTGCGAGTGTGTCTTTTCTTCCCCTTTTTTTCTGGAAATCATTAAGGAATATAAAGAAGCATTTCTATTTCTGTTTAGCTTCTGAAATGATATTTGTTAATGCCTTAGCTCCTAAGTCTAGGGCTTCCCTTGTCGCTCAGCTGGTAAAGAACCCACCTACAATGTGGGAGACCTGGGTTTGATCCCTGGGTTGGGAAGATTCCCTGGAGAAGGGAAAGGCTACTCACTCCAGTATTCTGATCTGGAGAATTCCATGGACTGTATAGTCCATGGGGTTGCAAAGAGTCAGACACGATTGAGCGACTTTCACTTCACTTCACTTCTTCCTAAGTCTACAGTGACACTTCATACAGCGGTTGGCTAATTTTATCTGTTGGTGACAGGCAAAGTCTATGTGGGTCTGTTGATTTGCATCCATGTAAACAAATTTTAAGCTTATAGACTGAAAGTGTATAAGTAGAGGAGCTTGTGTCTGCCTTACTAGTGGCACCAGACATGGTTTAACTTTTTAAAAATGATGATTGTGAGGTTTTTAGACTACCCTTTAGTAAGTCTCTCACTCATACCCTGATAACAGTTTATTCTGTCAGGTACCCTGTTTCTTCTTGAAATAGTGTGCCCCTTACTTCTTTTTTTCTCTTTTCTCCTACATCTTTATTATTTTTTAAATTATGAAAATATGATAACTCATTTACAGGAGACTTGGAAAATATAGAACAAAGTTACATATATAGTTCCATGATATATTACAATTATCTTTTTAAGTAGATAAATTAACGTTGTTTAGTTGGGAGTTTCAACATCAAACTCTCAAAAATTAATAGAATGACTCTACAGAGAAGTAGAAGGATATAGTAGACCGGAAAGCACTATGAACCAGCTCAACATAACTAAGATTTATACAGGTTTCCCACAACAGTAGAATACGAATTCTATTCAGCTTCGCATAGACTATAAGAGACACTGGAATGTATCCAGGGCCATAAGACTGGGTGTGAAGATTTCATGGTTGAAGGTACTGAAATCATATAGAGAATGTTTCCCCTTCTTTTATGCTTCAGTGGTTCACTCTGTTTTCTCTCTCTGTTCCTCTTTCTGTCTCCCCCTCCCCCTCACTGGTTGGGGAAAGGGAAAAGACCTTCATATGAGTTACAGAAGGAGGACAGTAAGGAGATAAATGTACTGGCCAAGAGCTGCTTTTCTCCCTTCTCATCACATCTTGTTATCCAGTGATTTTAACTCACAGTTTTATCTATTGCTTCTAAAGATTGGAGTGACTTGGGTGTCTGTTAGTGTTTTGTTAGTGCCTTGGACTCAGTTAGTTTCTTGGTGTTTTAGTCCTGCTGTGAAAAGTAGTCAAATACAGTTTCCAGACTCTTCCTGCTAGTTGGTAGAAGGTACTTTATCTTCTGTCAGCTGTTTCCTCATTGACTGGGCAAGACATATACCTAGTGAAATTGAAGTGAATCAGAGATTGCATAGTAATAGCTTTTCTAAAATAGTCGTACTTTCATTTCCTCTAGCTACTTGGATTTATAACTATTTTCAGTGTTCTATTTACATCTCATGATGTTGAAAACAAAATTCAAAATTACAAAATACATTTTTGTGACCTTCACATTTGATTATTTATTCAACTACTGAGAGACTTCCATTTGCCTCATTGACTTTTGTTTCCCTTTAGTTTGTCACCATGACCTGTTTGTCTTTCTTTTGAAAGTTCTATAAATCTCCCCCACCCCAGTCCAGGCTCTTATTTCCCTTTCTTCTTTGTATTACCGTTTTGCTCAATTAGCTGTATTATCTTACTTCTCTCCAGTAAAGAGAGGAGCACAGTGATTCCAGAACTTAAAGATCAGGGCTCCCTCCTTACTGAGAAGTCTCCCATGATGTCTCACTTCTGCTACAGCGGATTTCAGTCCCTCTGTCAGGCTTTCAAGAGTGTTATACTCTCGGCTTCCAAGTTGGCACTGGTGGTAAGGCATTCCCCTGCCAAGGCAGAAGACTTAGGAGAAGCGGGTTCAATCCTTGGGTTGGACAGATCTCCTGGAGGAAGGTATGGCAACCCACTCCAGTATTGCCTGGAGAATCCCATGGACAGAGGAGCCTGACAGACTTCGGTCCATGGGGTCGCAAAGAGGTTGGATACCACTAAAGCGGCTTATCACACAGCACAGCACATACTTACTCTCCCAACATCTTGGTGTTTGTCTTTTTTTTTTTTTTTCCCTTGACATTCTAGCCTCCAGGTTCATCTCCTCTCATCATACTGCACTATGTGAGCTTCCATGGCCAGGCTTTCTGTTCACTTACTTCATCTGGGGAAACTGCTCTGCTCATTTTACCCATCCTGTGCTCTCTGCCTTCTCCTAAATTTTTCTGTAAGCCTTGCAATACTTGGTATCATATGTCTTCTGTGCTAACTTTTCATGCATGATCATGAATCTCTTGAAGGACCGAATGTGCCTTTAATCGAATTCCCTGCAGGCCCTACTGGTTCAGTGCTTCCATCCCCATAGACTATAATCAAAGAACTTCCGTGAGCTTGTGGGAGAGCAGGTGGATATGTTCCTGGTGAGCTGTACGTAATAGAGTTGTCTGATAAATGTGTGGAAGGAAAAGGTGAGCAGATGTTCAGCCTGGTAGGGTAAAACTTTCCACTCTAAAGTATATTGGTTCATCCTTTGAGTTCTCTATCATATCTAGTGTTCAGTTGGAGGCTAAATGGCCATTCTGCCAAGGATGCTGTTAAGCAGAGTTCTGCATGACCCAGGAGGGGAGGGTATTATTCAGTCAAATAAATTAGTGTCCCCTTCAGCTTTGTAATTCTAAATAAGTACTGTTTTGACCTAATAAAGAAGAGGCCAGGGAGACTGATGGGAATTTAGGAATTGACAAAGGTAATAAGATGTTAAACAGTAATACTAATAATTTATAGCTGAGTAATCTTTGTAGGTTTTGGACCTGTTTTTCAGTGCTCTATTTACATCTCATGATGTTGAAAACAAAATTCAAAATTACAAAATACATTTCTGTGACCTTCACATTTGATGATTTGTTCAGCTACTGAGAGACTTCCATTTAGAAGACTCTCTAGCCTACTCTTTATCTAAAAACTTTGTTTTAAATTACTAAAAACAAAATGTTTGTTGGAATTGCTATGTTAATTTTATTTATGATAAATAGAAAAATTATACTCTTCCCCACAAGGCTAGAGAATGTGAACTTCAGCTGATTGAAACTTGCTTTTCTCTGTCTTTTAAAATAAAATCCATTGGTAAGAACAGTACTTTTAAAATTCATTCTCTTCATTTGATTGTGAATTGACTTGTCACTTTTTTACTTGCTGCTTATCCTAAGGCAGGCCAGATACTCTCCTCAAGTCTTTTTGTGAGTGGGAGGTCTCTAGAATTATTGCTGTATGATGAATTGTTTCTTTTTCCTACTTAAAAGTGATCCTTTTACTGTCATAATTTGAGTTCTAGTCCCCAGGCAAAAGTTTCAGAAAATGCCTTCTGTTTTAACAGTCAAGTAAATGTCATTCACGTCCTCTTCCAGCTTTAAGTAGATGGGCTTCTTTTGAGGTCTCAAAGAATTGTAGAATGGCTAAACATGGAAGAATTTTAAAGTTATTTGGTTAATCTCTTTTCTCATTAAGCAAACATTGTGGAGTCTCTACCGTGTGTCAAGCATATACTAGGTACTAAGGAGATAAATGAACAAAACAGTATAAAAGCTACACTTCATTGGCAAAAGTAAAATTTTACTTAAAAAAAGTAAAATTTTTTTAGAGCAGAAAATATTATTTTTAACTATATCCAACTTGTCAATTCAGTCTTTCATGGATCATGCCTTTGGTGCTGTATCTAAAAAGTCATCAACTTAAGACCATCTTGATTTTCTCCTGTGTTATCTTCTAGGAATTTTATTTTATTTTTTAAATATACATTTATTTATTTTAATTGGAGGCTAATTACTTTACAATGTTGTATTGGTTTTGCCATGCATCAACATGAATCTGCCACGGGTGTAGTTTTGTGCTTTACATTTAGGTCAGTGGTCTGTCTTGAGTTAGTTTTTGTGAAAGGCGTATGGTCTGTGTCTACATTCATGTTTTTGCATGTGCTGTTTGTTACAGCACCATTATTGGAAAGACTGTCTTTGCTCCACTGTATTGCCTTTATTCTTTCATCAGGGATCAGTTAGTTGATTCTGTTTTTCTTGGTCTGTCTCTGGACTGTCTATTCTTTTCCGCTGATCTGTTTCTGCATTTCCACTGATCTTTTGCCAGTACCACACTGTCTTGATTATTGTGACTTTATAGCCAGTCTTGCAGTCAGTGGTGTCAGTCCTCCAGTTTTGTTCTTTTCCTCAGTGTTGTGTTGGCTAGTCTGTATCGTTCGCCTTTCCGCATAAACTTTAGAGTTAGTTTCTTAATATTCAGGTAAGAACTTGCTGAGAATTTGACCAGGTTTGCATTAACTGTATAGATCAGGTTGGCAAGAGTTCACCTCTAGACAATTTTTTGAGTTTTCTGGTACATGAATATGTACTTTGTTCTTCTTTGATTTCATTCATCAAAATTTTGTAGTTTTCCTCACATAAATCTTGTATACATTTTGTTAGATTTATACTAAGTATTTTTATTTTGGATGGTGCCAATGTGATGGTGTATTTTGAATTTCATGTTTAACCTGTTTATTGCTGATTTAGGAAAGCAATTGACTTTTGTGTATTAACATTATATTCTGCAACATTGCTGTAATCATTTATTAGTTCTAGCAGCTTTTTGTCATTTGTTTTGAATTTCTGCATGGATTATCAAGTTGTCTGTAAACAAAGACAGTTTTATTTTTTCCTTCCCAATCTGCATATGTTTTATTTCCCTTTCTTGTCTTATTGTATTAGCTAGGATGTCCAGTGTAATCTTAAAAAACAATGGTATGAAGAGACATCCTTGCCTTATAACTGATCTTAGTGGTAATGCTCAAGTTTTTCACCGTTACGTATGATGTTTGCTGTAGACTTTTCATATGTTCATTAACAAGTTGTAGAACTTCCCCTCTTTTCCTAATTTACATGAGTAGGTATTAGATTTTGTTAAATGCATTTTCTGCATGTATTTATATAATCTTATGACTTTTCTTCTCTAGCCTATTGTTGTGATGATGGATTACATTAAATGATTTTCAAGTGTTGAACTGGTCTTGTATACCTGGAATAAAACCCACTTGGTCATTGTGTATAATTCTTTCTATTTACTGTTAGATTCAGTTCACTGATATCTTTTGGAAGAGTTTTGCATCTGTGTTGGTGAAAGATATTGGTTTGTATTTTCTTGTAATGGCTTGTCTGCTTTGATATGAAGGTAATGCTGGCCTCATAGAATGTGTTAGGAAATATTTCCTCTGCTCCTGTCTTCTGGAAGAGATTGTAGAGAATAAGTGTAGTTTTTTTCCCTTTATTAAATGTTTGGTAAAATTCACCAGTGAACCCATCTGAGCCTGGTGCTTTCTGTTTTGGAAGGTTATTAGTTATTGATTCAGTTTCTTTAATAGATGTCAGTCTGTTTAGATAGGCTGTTTCTTTGTGTGTTTTTTGGTAGACTGTGTCATTTGAGGAATTGGTCTGTTTCATCTAGGTGAGCGTAGGGTTGTTCTTAGTATCCCCTGATTATCCTTTTAATGTCCATGAGATCTGTAGTGATGTGCCCTCATTCACTTCTGATGTTAGTAATTCCTAATTATGCCAATTCTTTTATCCTTCTTTCTTTACCTCTATCTCATGGCAATTAAGAAAAAGGAGACAGAAATGTACAAAGGAGACAGATTCTGAAATTCAGATTTCCTTGTAGCAAACCACAGTCATTTCCTGAGTAATATTTTAGTAAACAAAAACGATGTGGTGGTGATGGAGGTTATAAGATAATAACCCTTAATATATATGAGAGCTTTGAGACCATCTCTGGGGACCTTTTAGCCCAGATAAGAGAAAGACAAACCTATTTTCTTTACAAAAGTTAATTAAAATATTGTGGAGCCTATGAGGCAGCATTAAAGAGTCTTTCTTCTAATGATTATTTAATTAGGTTAGATATCTTAGCTAGTATATGGCCTTTCAAGGATGTGTTTGACATTTAGAATTGGTTTGGTTAGAAGTAACAGGACATTATGAAGATAACAGATTTTTTAAGTTAGTAGTAGGTTAATATGTTAGGCCTGTATAATAATGGAATCATGCCTGGATTTGATTAAAAATATATATTTTTACCTTAAAACATAGTACTGAAGAAAAGAAGCTAGAAAGCCTGAGTTCATTCTAAAACTAAGTGAATGTAGAAAATGGGAAACAAAAACTTTCACTGAAGAACAGTTTTTCATTGAAGGCGGTTGACGTGTCAAAAAAAAAGTCAAGTTCACATGTTTAATAGTGAAATAAAATAATTTTTTGACATATATAGGAGATATTTCCTTCATATTCATATTCTGCAATGTAGGAATGCATGGGCTACCAGAAGAACCTAGTAAATAAGAGAGTTTAAAACTTTAAATTATGTAAGTGAAAACATTAGTGTTTAGTTCACTATATTATATTGCGTACTGACTGTCTTTGCCATCCTAATTCCCCACTTATCTGTGGGTTCTTAACTTTTTCTCCCAAATAAACTGCTTGTCTCAGGGATCTACTTTTGGCAGGAGCCCAAATGAAGATAAGCTATCATATTCCTCTAAAATGTCCTTTATTTTGACATAACTGCTTGCATCCTCATGGTATCACATTATGTGTATTCGTTATTTCCTATGTGAGCTTCCCAGGCAACTCAGTGGTCAAGAATCTGCCTGCTGATGCAGGTTCAATCCCTGGGTCAGGAGTATCTCCTAGAGAAGGAAATGGCAACCCACTCCAGTATTCTTGCCTGGGAAATCCCTTGGACACAGGAGCCTGATGGGCTACAGTCCATGGGGTCACAAAGAGTTGGGAATGACTGAATGACTAAACAGTTGTTTCCTATACACTAATTCTTGGGCTTGATTAGATTGAAATCAGGTTCAGTTTTAGGGGATTAAGATTACTTCATAAGTGGTGCTTTTTATTTCCTATTGCATTCTTTCAAGAGACATTCAGTTCAGTTCAGTCCAGTCGCTCAGTCGTGTGTTAGCATATAGTTAATGCTGCAGTATGCTGTATATGAGAGTTGCTGTGAGGGGGAAACCTAAGAGTTCGCATCACAGGGAAAATACATATTTTAATTTTGTTTCTACATGAGATCATGGATGTTTATTAAACTTACTGTGGTAATCATTTCATGATATACATTCAGTGATTATGCTTACCCCTAACACTTAAACACAGTGCTATGTGTCAGTTATTTCGCAAGAAAACAAGTAGAAAAAGGCAATATGTGGTTGTCCTACTTGTAGAGATGTTAAGATTGTTCAGTAACAATTCACATTAAGATTAATTCAAAGCTTCTGGATAGCCTAGGCAAAAAGGGACTATGACTTACTGTATAATACTCATTACTCCGTGCCCAGCAGTTATCTAGGCTTCCTTGATGGCTAAGACAGTGAAAAATTGACTTGCAATGCAAGAGACATGGGTTTGATCCCTGGGTCAAGAAGATCCCCTGGAGAAGGGAATTGCTACCCACTCCAGTATTCTTGCTTGGAGGATTCCATGGACAGAGGAGTCTGGTGGGCTACAGTCCATGGGGTGGCAAAGAGCCAGACATGACTTAACGACTAACATTTTTTTTGCAGGAATTATGGTGACTCTTAAAATACTTGAGAGAAAATGTTGTCTTTTCTTTTTAAATATGAAAGTGAAATTATTAAGTTTGATCTTACCAAATATAATATAAATACCAATATAGTGTTATTCACACCTCTTTCTCAAGCGCCTCGGACAGCACCTCAATTCAGTCGCTCAGTAGTGTCCGACTCTGCGACTCCATGAATCGCAGCATGCCAGGCCTCCCTGTCCATCAACGACTCCCAGAGTTCACCCAGACTCATGTCCATCGAGTCAGTGATGCCATCCAGCCATCTCATCCTCTGTTGTCCCCTTCTCCTCCTGCCCCCAATCCCTCCCAGCATCAGGGACTTTTCCAATGAGTCAACTCTTCTCATGAGGTGGCCAAAGTATTGGAGTTTCAGCTTCAGCATCAGTCCTTCCAATGAACACCCAGGACTGATCTCCTTTAGAATGGACTGGTCGGATCTCCTTGCAGTCCAAGGGACTCTCAAGAGTCTTCTTCAACACCACAGTTCAAAAGCATCAATTCTTCAGTGCTCAGCTTTCTTCACAGTCCCAACTCTCACATCTATATATCACCACTGGAAAAACCATAGCCTTGACTAGACACACCTTTGTTTTCAAAGTAATATCTCCGCTTTTCAATATGCTATCTAGGTTGGTCATAACTTTCCTTCCAAGGAGGAAGCATCTTTTAATTTCATGGCTGCAGTCACCATCTGCAGTGATTTTGGAGCCCAGAAACATAAAGTCTGCCACTGTTTCCACTGTTTCCACATCTATTTCCCATGAATTGATGGGACCAGATGCCATGATCTTCGTTTTCTGAATGGTGAGCTTTAAGTCAACTTCTTCACTCTCCTCTTTCACTTTCATCAAGATTTAGTTCCTCTTCACTTTCTGCCATAAGGGTGGTGTCATCTGTATAGCTGAGGTTATTGATATTTCTCCCAGCAATCTTGATTCCAGTTTGTGCTTCTTCCAGCCCAGCGTTTCTCATGATGTACTCTGCATAGAAGTTAAATAAGCAGGGTAACAGTATACAGCCTTGACATACTCCTTTTCCTATTTGGAACCAGTCTGTTGTTCCATGTTCAGTTCTAACTGTTGCTTCCTGACCTGCATATAGGTTTCTCAAGAGGCAGGTCAGGTGGTCTGGTATTCCCATCTCTATAAGAATTTTCCACAGTTTACTGTGAGCCACACAGTCAAAGGCTTTGGCATAGTCAATAAAGCAGAAGTAGATGTTTTTCTGGAACTCTCTTGCTTTATCGATGATCCAGTGGATGTTGGCAATTTGATCTCTGGTTCCTCTGCCGTTTCTAAAACCAGCTTGAACACCTGGAAGTTCATGGTTCACATATTGCTGAAGCCTGGCTTGGAGAATTTTGAGCATTACTTTACTAGCATGTGAGATGAGTGCAATTGTGCACTAGTTTGAGCATTCTTTGCCATTGCCTTTCTTTGGGATTGGAATGAAAACCGACCTTTTCCAGTCCTGTGGCCACTGCTGAGTTTTCCAAATTTGCTGGCATATTGAGTGCAGCACTTTCACAGCATCATCTTTCAGGATTTGAAATAGCTCAACTGGAATTCCATCACCTCCACTAGCTTTGTTCATAGTGATGCTTTCTAAGGCCCACTTGACTTCACATTCCAGGATATCTGGCTCTAGGTGAGTTATCACACCATCGTGATTATCTGGGTCATGAAGATCTTTTTGGTACAGTTCTTCTGTGTATTCTTGCCACCTCTTCTTAGTATCTTCTGCTTCTGTTAGGTCCATACCATTTTTGTCCTTTATAGAGCCCATCTTTGCATGAAATGTTCCCTTGGTATCTCTAATTTTCTTGAAGAGATATCTAGTCTTTCCCGTTCTATTGTTTTCCTCTATTTCTTTGCATTGATCATTGAGGAAGGCTTTCTTATCTCTTCTTGCTATTCTTTGGAACTCTGCATTCAAATGGGTATAATTTTCCTTTTCTCCTTTGCTTTTTGCTTTTCTTCTTTTCACAGCTATTTGTAAGGCCTCCCCAGACAGCCATTTTGCTTTTTGCATTTCTTTTTCTTGGGGATGGTCTTGATCCCTGTCTCCTGTACAGTGTCATAAACCTTCGTCCATAGTTCATCAGGCACTCTGTCTATCAGATCCAGTCCCTTAAATCTATTTCTCACTTCCACTGTATAATCATAAGGGATTTGATTTAGGTCATACCTGAATGGTCTGGTGGTTTTCCTCACTTTCATCATCTAAGTCTGAATTTGGCAATTAGGAGTTCATGATCTGAGCAACAGTCAGCTCCCAGTCTTGTTTTTACTGACAGCACTTAGCATGTAATATATGATTCAGTGAAACATTTGTGGATTGAATGAGTGACCTAACAAAAGAATGTTTGGACCACATGTTTATAGACTCTCTTACGAGCATCCTGGGGAAGAATTACAGTTTAGCACAAGGAGGGCAGTCATAATTTTCTCTGGGCATATATGTATGAATATTTGTTCTGGACTGTTATCTTGCCAGATCCAGTGCTAGATACTAATTGGGAGATGGTGATGAATGGAATGTTCTCTCACACATTTCCCCATGGTCCCAGAGGGTGTACAGAAAAGGAAGAAAACAATTCTCATCTTGAATTTTCTTCCAGTTCCTATGTTCTGTTAGTACTTCCATTTCTGGAAATCTGGGTTTTAGAGAGGTGGTGGTTTTATCAAAAAATCCTTTGCACACAATGATAAGCTCATTCTCAGTCCTAAAGAGTTTTTTGTAATAAGAGTATTCTTCTCTGAAGGTCAGAGAAGTGCATTGTCTTCCAGGTAAATTGATTAATCCATTTTTAGGATACAGTGAAGAACAAAACACAATTTTGACATCAATTTTTAATGGAAATTCTTGCATGATCAAATAAGTAATATGTAAGAAAATGTATGAATTACAGCATTTTTTTTTCTTTTTATTTTCTACGGTTGTTTTTACTGACAGAATTTGATTTAAGGGATTGTATTATTTATATTTGAATTCTTTGTTTTTGCATAGAATTTGTTTTCTGAAACATGTCTGCACCCACCATATTTTGAGTTATTTAATGAAGAAAGTTGTGACTGTTTTAATGTTTCTTTATAAAAGCAAATTGGTTCTAATTTGTCCAAAATGGGTTGCACTGATGTTATAGGAAAGTTGTATCTGAGCGAGTTAAGGGTTATAGTAGCTTCCCAGTGCTATTCTATACTTAGTCCTGTTTTTCCCCTCTCTTTGAACTTGTGGTTCATTATAATGCTTCTGGGAATACTAACAGTGAGATGTGCCTGGATTGATACTCAGCTTCACGGCTCTTACAGTGCCTATCAGCCTCAGCTTATTTTCTCTGGGGACCGTTCATATCTCTTAGCTCCTGGCGGCTAACTGCAGCCCTCTGTGTTTCTGCTGCCTGCCAGCTTAATGTGAAACTGAGAGTGAGCACACCGCCCCAGGGAGGAGAAGCACTCTGACCCCACGGCATTGGGACTGCAGGTGGGAGGCTGCTTTGTCAGTCTGGATCATAAATGCAAGGAACCTTGTGCCTGGTACATTACTCGTTTCTTGCTATAGGAGACACACAGGTGTCCTAGGTGGTGCCAGTAGTAAAGAACCTGCCTGCCAAGGCAGGAGACTTAAGAGACACGGGTTTGATCCCTGGTTCGGGAAGATCCCCTGGAGGAGGAAACGGCAACCCATTCCAGTATTCTTGCCTTGAGAATCCCATGGACAGAGGAACCTGGCAGGCTACAGTCCATGGGGTCACACAGAGTTGGATACGACTGAAGCGACTTAGCACGCGTAGGAGACACATAGCTTGTGAAGGGCTTTGAGAATCTCCCAGTAGAAAGGTGGGTAAATGAAAGATTCAGCAAAAATACAGTAAGCTGTTATGCAGAATTCCTCGCACATGTTATGGCAGCTGAGAACAGTAATGCCATAGAGAAGATACATCCTCTACTGAAGCTTCTAATGTTTGTGTAGAAATATCTATTCAAGCAGGACATGCTTTTAAAAATTAACATCAATGTAGATTTCTATTGAGATTTTAGTTCCCCATTTCTCTAAAATTGGTAATTTGCATGTCAATACAAAATTCTCCTGAATGAGCTTACTGTATTCATATTTGAGGGCCAAAAAACCTTGTACATGATTTAAAATGAATTTATGTGCTTGTTTGCAGAGTCAAAACTTTTGTTCTCTAAGGCCATGGTACTTCAACTTTAGTACGAACAGGAGTCACTGGGAGAGCTTATAAAAGTGGAGATTATGCTTCAGTAGGTGGCATGGGGCCTGCATTTCTCCCCAGCTCTTCCATGATGCCACTGCTGCTGGTTCAGGGACCATTGTTTGAATGCAAAGTTTGAAGTCATTGGGCTATAATACAAACTCACTCACTGGAAATACTTTCTGTTTTCTAAACTCATTTACTAAATATTCTAATAAAACATAGTAAGGCTGAGGAAATGCTTTTGTTACTATAAATCTTGCCAAAAGAAATATTTAATAACCTCTTCTGCCTGGTATTAAACTGTATTAACTTCTGGTCCTGAAAGTCCCAAATCATTTATTTTCATGACTGAATTAACAGCCTTAAAATGGAACAATATAAGACATATTGGATTTTTATCCACTATTGTAGCATAGCTATTTGTAAGTGTGAGCATTCTCTGTGCTAAAGTGTCTGGAAGTCATGCCAGGGAATAGCTGAGGGAACTGGAAGAAGGTATTACTAGGGTTTTGTGACAGCTCAAAGACAGCAATACCAAGGAGTTTCTGTAGTGAATAGAAAGATCACTTCTGAGTATCCTTCTAAATCTCAGTGTGTGTATCATCACTAGTGTTGTGCTTTTCATCATTACATTATTAAAAATAAATTTTCAAATAGACTTAATTGATTACCTTCTTTTTCTCCAACATGTTAAAAATATTTATTGACTATTCCCATTTGTGAACCCCTTTTCCTTGGTTCTCACTTCTAACACCCTACCTCTAAATTCTCAGTTTATTACCACAATCTGCCCATTCATTCACTTAGTACATATACGAGTAATCGTTATGTACTGGTAGGTACTGTAGTAGGTGATGTGTGGGGTACAAAGTGGAATAAGGTACAATCTCTACTTTCAAGGTACTGAACATCTCCTACAGGAGGTAAGGTAGGACAAATAATCTGTGTGAAAAATTAATATGTTAACAACCTAAGAAAGTGCTCTGGAGCTTCAGAGGAGAGCAAAATTAATTACTCTTGTCTGGGATCATCAGGAAAGCCTTCATAGAAAAGACAGCATATGAACTGGGTCTTGAAAACTAAATGCTTTCCTAGCTGTTTCAAGCAGAGGAAACTACATGGGCAAAGTATGGAAGCAAGAGACTAAGATGTCACATTTTAGGAACTGCAAATACTGAAGACCCCTTGCATTCTTAGATTTGTAGCTTAGAGGATTTGGACCATTTGTGAATGATCCTTGAGCAGTCATATAATAATTTTTCTAAGTTACTGATTTTACTAATTTTATCCCCTTCCTAAGAGCCCAGTGTTTCAAATCAATGCCTAAGGCTAGTGATTGGTTTAGCTTAGCATTCATATCTTGGTCCATCTTTATTTTTCCCTATTCATCTCTCATTCCACTCTCATTTTACCGCATGTTATATGGGAGGACATTATTAATGCTTATTAATAATTTAGGATTTGTGAAGAGATAGTTACAGTTGCTCTCAGTTACCAAGAGTCTACTACAAATAGGCTGACCATATATAATATATAATTTATTGTCCAAACTGGGACCCTTCTGAAAGAGAGTGGTGCTATTAATAATATTCCAGGGCAAAAAGCATATACTGGATTTGTCTCAAGCAACCTAGAGTATATGACCAACTAGAATGTATGGTCACTGTTAACTATACTTTATGTTACTTGGAGTACAGAAGATGAATGGGAAGCAGTATGATGTGATTTAGGAATGCTAGTGTGGGTGCTTTGTGAATGGTCCTAAATGCAAGCTAAGGAGTTAGGCTTTTATGCTGTAGACAGTGAAAAACCATTGGAGATTTTTTTTTTTTTTTAGGGGCAGAGGAATCGATATATGCAAAGCAGAATTCAAAAAGATTAGTCTGGACTCTGTGGGTAGGTTGGATTGAAGGGAGATACTGATTCAGGGAGTGTCATTTAAGGCTCTTTTCAAATGGTAACCACTCAAATGGTTTTAATGTATTAGGAAAATGTATTTATTTATTTTAAAAATTATGCTGAAAATTTTAATGATTCACTTCCAACGCATGTTATTATTGATGTTAGTTGTACTTCTAAAGAAGATCCTGTTGGAGGTTACTTTCCATTTATAGTTACTGCAAAATACTGGCTGTATTTCCTGTGTTGTACAATATATCCTTGAACTTGCTTAAGCTTGAGCTTACAACCGATATAAGATGATTGGCAATGCTTCTTAATTTTCTTGGCAAGAAAATGAGCTAATGAACTGGAAAGAATGACCAGTTTGTAAAATATTTCAGAAATTTGTGTCTGTATATTTATGTATGTTGTAATATTTCATCATTAGAGGCAAAATTCTCCAGGACTGTTAAGTGCTGTTGAAGATTTCTATGTAGGCTTTTGTTGTTTCTTTAAGAAAAAATTAAAAGTTACCTTCAAGTATAAATTTTAAAAAATGATTTTCGTCCTTCCTTCCTGGTTTAGAGCTACTTGTCTGTATTTTACTTAAGCACTGTAGCATTTGACACATAAAGATGTTTCCCCAGGAGAATCTTGTTTCTGCCTATGGCTGACATGAAAAGAAACAATTTGTCAGACTAGTGGGGCTTGCTAACAATTCAAATAAACAACCTGTCTTTCCCTTCATATTGTGTATTAATAGAAATGTTAATGATAAATTGCCTCCTTTACACCCTACAGTGAGGAGAGATTACTGGGTCAGAGAGTGTGTGCTTGCTTTGGGTCCCCTTAAACACAGCTGTTAAGCGGAACCTGTCTTAGCAGTTGCATGCTCATTGGCGCTATGCTTCTTTTGTAATAGTTATCTGTTTAATACAGCCAAATTGATGTGCCTAATTTTTGTCACTGTCTAGCTTGTAAAAAGCAATTAAGTTTAGAATATGCTTCTCTGTAAACGTGTTTTGATAGGCGGTGACTAACTTCAAAACTGGGCTTCCTTGGCTTATACAGCTGAAGATTATGATCATATCTGTGTGACTCACTTTTTTCTCCAGTTCTTATTGCCACCACTAGTTTGAGAGCTCTTGAGATAGAGCATGCATATTATGCCTTATGCTTTTGTGCCCTCAGCACCTAGCAGACACTGTCAATGACTGTTGAGTTATTTAATGACTTGACTTTGCTAATGACCAGCTTTGTTGCTCTATGATATTTTTATGTGATCTTCTTGAATTTTTTTCAACATACAATCCATTCTAAAATCTTGGGGTATCAATACCCCAAGAAACAAGACAACAGACCCCAAGTAGAGTTATTTATGCTAAGCTCCACATCACCAAACCATGGCTTCACTTAATTACAGTTGAGGTTCTTCCAGAAATGAACTCTAAACCAGTCAATCAGGAGTCACCTGATTATCAGTTGTTAGGTGATCTGCCAGATAGACCCACTACCATCCTCCAAAGGAAAGTAAATTTGCAATAACCAACCAACTTTTTTTCCTTTGCCTAGTATAATGTCCTTGTTCCTTCTCCCCTCTGCCTAAAAAGTCTTTCATTTTGTATGGCTCCTTGAAGCTCTTTTCTCTCTGCTAGATTGGATGCTGTGTGATTCAGATTTATTTCTGCTCATACACCCTGAAACATTTTAATGTGCCTCAGTTTATCTTCAAAAAGTTTATATAGTTGTCTAGAGCTAGTCATACACTGATGTGGGAAAAGATTTGTTAATTGTGGTATGGGTAGTAAGTAATGACTAGTGAGGGAAATCTGAGCTTTCCAGTGGATTTTCAAGGTATTGAAAATAGTGAGATTAGTATATAAGTAAAATATTAGGGGATTTTAAATTATCTGGCCTGCTTTCAGGAGAGTATAATTTATTGGTAGCTAACAGAAATAATGTCAGTGATTGACTACTGGTATGGCATCACTGACTCGATGGACGTGAGTCTGAGTGAACTCCGGGAGTTGGTGATGGACAGGGAGGCCTGGTGTGCTGCAATTCATGGAGTTGCAAAGAGTCGGACACGACTGAGCAACTGAACTGAACTGATGGTAACTTGAAAATAAGACTAGTATTATTCTCAGGCTTTTTCTAAGAAAAGAATGAATTTATAGAAATATTTCAGAAATTACAGGCTTATTTAGCTACATCAATATGTGTCTTTATATTACTTAGAAACTGACTGTTGGTGAATTATAAAATTTTAAATCGTAACTGTTGTGAGTACCAAAGGCATCCGTGAAATGAGTGGGCAGAAGAATGTCTTTGGTACCTTGATCAGGGTCTAATGTTAGTTGTCATTTGATAAAGAGCAGTGGTTCAGTGAATGGATTTCCACACATAAACAGGATTGAACCAAAAACTGTCCAGATAGCAAATGGAAGCAATTTAAATATCCATTGACAGAGGAATGGATGAAGATGTGGTACATGTATACAATGGAATACTACTCATCCATGAAAAAGAATAAAGCAGTGCCAATTGCAGCAACGTGGATGGACCTAGACATTGTCACACTATGTAAAATAAGTCAGACTGAGAAAGATGAAGATCATATGATATCGCTTAATGTGAAACCTAAAATGGTACAAGTGGAACTTATTTACAAAACAGAAATAGAGTCACAGATGTAGAAAACAAACTTATGGTTCCCAGGAGAGCAGGGGAAGATAATTGGGAGATTGGGGTTGACATATACATACTACTATATGTAAAATAGATAAGTAAGGGAATTTCCTGGTGGGACAGTGGCCAGGATGCTCCACTTCCACTGCAGGGGACATGGGTTTGATCCCTAATCAGGAAACTCAGAATCCCACATGCCACACTGCACGGCCAGAAAAACAAAAAATAATTGGGAAAAGAAAAGATAACAAATAAGTACCTAATGCATAGCACAGGGAACTCCACTCAATACTCTGGAATGGCTTATATGGGAAAAGAATCTAAAATAGGGGAAAACTAGAGATCTCTTCAAGAAGCTTGGAGATATCAAGGTAAAAGTTCATGCAAGGATGGGCATGGTAAAGAAGAGAAATGTTAAGGACCTAACAGAAGCACAAGAGATTAAGAAAAAGTGATAAGAATACACAGAAGAACTATGCAAAAAAGGTCTTAATGATAACCAAATAACCATGATGGTGTGGTCACTCACCTCGAGCCAGACATCCTGGAGTATGAAGTCAAGTGGGCCTTAGGAAGCATTACTATGAACAAAGTTAGTGGAGGTGATGGAATTCCAGCTGAGCTATTTCAAATCCTAAAAGATGATACTGTTAAAGTGTTACCCTCAGTATGTCAGCAAATTTGGAAAACTCAGCAGTGGCCACAGGACTGGAAGTGGTCAGTTTATATTCCATAGCAGAAGAATGTTCAGACTACCACACAAGTGCGCTCATTTCACATGCTAGCAAGGTTATGCTCAGTATCCTTCAAGCTAGCTCTCAGCAGTACGTGAACCAAGAACTTCCAGATGTACAAGCAGATTTCAAGGAGGCAGAGGAACCAGAAATCAAACAATCTGTTGGATCATGGAGAAAGCAAGGAAGTTCCAGAAAACATCTACGTATGCTTCATTGACTATACTAAAGTCTTTGTGTGGATCACAACAAACTGAAAAATTCTGAAAGAGATGGACATACCAGACTACCTTCCCTGCCTCCTGAAAAACCAGTATGCAGGTCAAGAAGCAACAGTTAGAACCAGACATGGGACAACAGACTGGTTCAAAATTGGGAAGGGAGTATGTCAAGGGTATATATTGTCAACCCTGCTTATTTAACTTACATGCAGAGTACATCATGCAAAATGCTAGGCTGGATGAAGCTTAAGCTGGATTTAAGACTGATGGGAGGAATATCAACAATCTCAGATACACAGATGATACCACTCTAAAGGCAAAAAGTGAAGGGGAATAAAGGGCCCCTTGATGAGAGTGAAAGAAGAGAGTGCAAAAGCTGCCTTAAAGCTCACCATTCAGAAAACTAAGAGTGTTGCATCTGGTCCCATCACTTCATGGCAAATAGATGGGGGGAAAATGAAAGCAGTGACAGATTTTATTTTGGGGGGCTCCAAAATCATTGCCGATGGTGACTACAGCCATGAAATTAAGACACTTCCTCCTTGGAAAGAAGACTATGACAAACCTAGACAGTATATTAAAAAACAGAGACATCACTTTGCCAACAAAGTTCCCTGTAGTCAAAACTAGGGTTTTTCCAGTAGTTATGTATGGTTGTGAGAGTTGGACCATAAAAAAGGCAGAGTGCCGAAGAATTGATGCTTTCAAATTGTGGTGCTGGAGAAGACTCCTGAGAGTCCCTCGAACTGCAAGGAGATCAACTAGTCAGTCCTAAAGGAAATCAGTCCTGAATGTTCATTGGAAGGACTGATGCACATCAGCATGCACAGTCCTGTCTGTACTTTTGGGCCATATGCAATGTTTCAGACTTTTCCTTACAGCTTGCTGCCAAAGCAGGTGTGGGTCTCTTTTGGAAATTAAATACTCAGTTTCTCCCTTTATCCTCTTTGCTGGTTTTTGTATGTATTCATTCCTTGGTTGAGTTATTTTTTATGGAATTGTTCACCAATCCCACCAAGTATGATGTTGAAACATCTCTCTTTCACTCATTGTATTTATCAAATTACTTATTGCATTGGATGCCATACATGATTTATTTGATTTTGTCTTTGTTACTTAATGCTTGTTTCTCCATTAGAAGTAAACTTTCTGAGTGCAGAAACAAAGATAAAAACACATACTGTATTAAAGATGGAACCTAAAAATAAAATACACTAAACATTCAGTTCAATTCCGTCACTCAGTCATGTCTGACTCTTTGCGACCCCATGAATTGCAGCAAGCCAGGCCTCCCTCACACTCATCTCCATTGAATTGGTGATGCCATCCAGCCATTTCATCCTCTGTTGTCCCCTTCTGCTCCTGCCCCCAATCCCTCCCAGCATCAGAGTCTTTTCCAATGAGTCAACTCTTCGCATGAGGTGGCCAAAGTATTGGAGTTTCAGCTTTAGCATCATTCCTTCCAAAGAACACCCAGGACTGATCTCCTTTAGAATGGACTGATCGGATCTCCTTGCAGTCCAAGGGACTCTCAAGAGTCTTCTCCAACACCACAGTTCAAAAGCATCGATTCTTCGGTGCTCAGCTTTTTTCACAGTCCAACTCTCACATCCATATATGACCACTGGAAAAACCATAGTCTTCACTAGATGGACCTTTATTGGCAAAGTAATGTCTCTGCGTTTGAATATGCTATCTAGGTTGGTCATAACTTTCCTTCCAAGGAGGAAGCATATTTAATTTCATGGCTGCAGTCACCATCTGCAGTGATTTTGGAGCCCAGAAACATAAAGTCTGCCACTGTTTCCACTGTTTCCCCATCTATTTGCCATGAAGTGATGAGACCAGATGCCATGATCTTCATTTTCTGAATGTTGAGCTTTAAGCCAACTTTTTCACTCTCCTCTTTCACTTTCATCAAAAGGCTCTTTAGTTCTTCTTTGCTTTCTGCCATAATGGTGGTGTCATCTGTGTATCTGAGATTATTGATATTTCTCGTGGCAGTCTTGATGCCAGCTTGTGCTTCCTCCAGTCCAGCGTTTCTCATGATGCACTCTGCATATAAGTTAAATAAGCAGGGTGACAATATACAGCCTTAATGTACTCCTTGTCCTATTTGGAACCAGTCTGTTGTTCCATGTCCAGTTGTAACTATTGCTTCCTGACTTGCATACAGATTTCTCAGGAGACAGATCAGGTCTTCCCATCTCTTTCAGAATTTTCCACAGTTTATTGTGAACCACACAGTCAAAGGCTTTGGCATAGTCAGTAAAGCAGATATAGATGTTTTTCTGGAACTCTCTTGCTTTTTCGATGATCCAGTGGATGTTGGCAATTTGATCTCTGGTTCCTCTGCCTTTTCTAAAACCAGCTTGAACATCTGGAATTTCACAGTTCACGTATTGCTGAAGCCTGCCTTGGAGAATTTTGAGCATTACTTTACTAGTGTGTGAGATAACATTACTTTTTAAATAATACAACTTTTTAAAATAAGTAAGCAGTTGTTTGTTTAGTTTAAAATCATGCCTTTTCTTTGTTTCGTAAATGGCAATCTGAAATTTTCTTTGAATTTAGTGTCTTAGACATGTTAAAGTGGACACACTCATTTTACCTACTCTTACTCTCTTCTTTATAGCCTCTCACCTTCACATTGTTACCACCTGCATGTGAAGACCAGGCAAGAAGGGCTTTTGGTTAACAATTTGAAAAGTCTTTCTTGAATTCTTTTCAGTATTTTGTTCTGTCTTAGAAGCATGGTGGGTTAGAATCAGCAAACTTAGCCTTGGTTTTATATTCTTTCAAGACTGTTAATAATCTGGCAATTTTTTTTCTAGTGGCAGCAGAGATAAAGTTGTTGAGAATATTAATTTAAAAGAGTGAGTACATTTTTCATTTTGAAAATTGTTTAGAAACAGTTTCTTTTACGTATTTAGAAAGAAGTATAGGAAATCTGTTGAACCCCGTTTCCAGGCTTGAGAAGTTTTACTGCTCCTATTTCAGTGATCCCATGAAGAGTTAGAGTAGATAATAAAGATTAAAACAACTTGGTAATTTTTTAACTAGTGGAACCAACTTAGTTTGTAAATTTTCTTTTTAGACTTTCAGCATCATTTGCCTTTTGTAGAAACATTTATTAATTTCACGTTTTTTAAATTTCCAGGTAACTTGGGTTTTTACTCCTGTAACAGCTGAAATAATAAGTCTTGATACAGAGAATATAGATGACATTTTAAGTAAGTACCTTCATATTTTTAAAGTATACTTTCTTTTCTATTAAGAATTAGTTTATATACAAAAACAAAATGAAATCTCAGTTACCTAAAACAGTTGAAGAGCCAGCATTCTGATTAATTCCATGGTGTGTGTGTGTGTGTGTGTTGTGTGTTGTGTGTGTGTGCATATGTATTTAAGCACTTTTCATTTTAGTTTTTGGTAAAATTTCTTAAAATGTGTAAGTCTGCTTTCCTGTCTTACAGGTAAACTTTTAGTCTTGTTTTGTTTCTTTGCCTTGTCATAAGTACCACTCTTAAGAGTATTTTGTTGCTTAAAGACCAGCAGTTTCCACTGTGCAGTATTATGTTAATGACCTTAGGACACAGTCTACAATTTTTTTGTATGTGTGTCTTTTTTAGCTTTTAACTATATCACGTACTCTGATTTCTTTTTTTGTCATTGATCCAATTAAGTTTAGTAAGTCTTTTTGCTTGTTTGTTGACAGTGTGATTGTAGATTCAGTTAATTTGGGGGAAGACATTTCTTCTTGTTTTTAGAAGAAGTAGAGGGAAGGTAAAGATGTGGTTAATAGGAAAATCACAACTTAGGAAATTTAAGAAAATGTACTGTGGATAAATGATGTCTTTTTTTAAAAAAACATTTCATTTCACCCACTGGTTTGAGCAAAACTAAAAATAATGAAAGATAAAAGCATTATTCATTGACCATCATATGTTGTCTTGTTTCCTTGGAACTAGTTTTAAATGCTAGAAAGTCTATTCCCACATTGTGGGATTTCTTGAGAGAAACTTTATTTTATTTTATTTTTTAATTTTTATTTTTACTTTATTTTACTTTACAATACTGTATTGGTTTTGCCATACATTGACATGAATCCATCACGGGTGCACATGCGTTCCCAAACATGAACCCCCCTCCCACCTCCCTCCTCCTAACATCTTGAGAGAAACTTTAGCCTGTATCAGTGTCACATAGAGGACCTATAATACCAGTATTGATAGGCCTGCCCCCAGTTTCTGATAGAAATCACTAGACCCAACCTAGGAATTTGCATTTCTACAAGTTCCAGTGTGATGCTGGTGCTTCTGGTCCCAGGAATCACAGTTTGAGAACCACTCTGCATTAGTGAATAGTACGTGGATAAAAAGTGCTTTAAAGATATTAAATAAAAAAGGAAAAAGAGAATTGAAACTCACAAATCATCTTCACTCCTTTCATCTTGCACATTCTAGAATATCTTTGTGGGTATGATTTGCGTGTGTGTGTGTGTATACGCGCGTGTGTGCGTGCATGCAATTTACTGAGTATTGAGTTTTTGTTAGATTTAGGCAAAAGGAACAGATATCTTTCTCCTGTCTTCACATCTGGATATGCAAATAATGCTGTTATATTTTGCAACAGAGAATAAATGTTAAAGGGGTAGGAACCAGAAAAGGTATATCTTATGCGACACTGTTATTTGTAGATTACTTGTTGCTACTAGGTGGCATCTGAGTTTTAGAAATAGCTTAGTTATACAAGTCTGCTCTCTGAAATAGGATTTTATTGGTTGGCCAAAAAGTTTGTTTGGGTTTTTCAGTGACATCTTTTTTTTTTTTTTTATGTTTTTTAAATGATTTTATTTATGGTTATGCAGGGTCTTCATGTGGCGGGGGCTTTTCTCTAGCTGTGGCGAGCAGGGGCTGCTCTTTAGGGGGGTGTGGGCTTCTCACCGCGGTGGCTCCTCTCGGGGAGCACAGGCTCTGGTGCCCAGAGACCTCAGTACTGCGGCTCCCAGGCTCGAGAGCCCCGGCCCAGTGGCTGTGATGCATGGGCTCAGCTGCTCTGCCACGTGCGGTCTTCCCAGACCAGGGGTGAAAAGCTCTGGGGCCTCTAGAGAGCGCCTGCCCCTCCCTCGGTCGTGTCTGACTCTGCCTGCCAGGCTCCTCTGTCCATAGGATTTCCCAGGCAAGATTACTGGAGTGGGTTGCCATTTCCTTCTCCATTTCAGTGACATCTTAAGGAAAAACCAAATGAACTTTTTGGCCAGTGCAATATTTGCAGAGCTAATTCTCAGTTATTCATGAATATGGAAGGTCAAAAAGTGGATTAATAAAATCCAGATCACTCCACTTCACTTTTTATGAGAGTAGGCTATTTAGTAGCTTACTTGTGTGATCTGAGCTTGATTCTCTATTTTATATTCATTCAGTGGAGGTATTAAGATGGTGGATGTAGAGAAAAGGAATAGGGGCTCCCACAAATTATGTAAGCCATTTTTGATGCTATGTACAGGTTTCTGAGTGAGAGATAACTTAATAGTTACTGTGTATTTTTAGTGAGCCTTTAAAATAGAAAAGGCTATGATGAAAACCATTATCTTGAATTATGTCATAATTATGTAGACACAGTAACTTAGGTTGTTTGGTTTTGTTTTTCAATTTCAGACAATGCTGATGTTGCTTTAGTAAATTTTTATGCTGATTGGTAAGTAATACCTTGTTTTGGCGGGGAGGGGTACATCATTAAGGGTTTTGGGGTTATTTTGTTTTTTGCTTTTAACTTTCTAGAGGTGATTTTTCTTTGCTAGAAAGGAGTAAGTAGGGAAGCCTCTTTCTTCTGTAAGACAATATTCCATAAACAAAATTAATAATTCAGGTTCATTCATTCATAGATGAAGCAACTTAATTTAGTGAGCATTTGTTTTAAGACAGACAATATACTGATTCCATCATCCCACATTTTAAAATAAAAGCAGGTTACAGAATAGCTCAGATTTCTGTCTTACTCAGTCTGTCGGTCTCTCTTTGTCTCTCCATCTTGCACTCACACATGCATACACACGTGTACATACTGCAGTTGTCTGTTTTTCCTTACTGAGGAAGTAGGGCAGTGTTTGGAGGTGAGGATGTGGGTATGGCAGATTTAGAAGGGAAAATAATGTTGATATTTTGTAATGCATACCATCTACTACTACTTCTAGGAAGCCTTTACTCCTTTCCCTGTCTGAATCGGATTCTGTCTTGTTCATATAGTTCCCATGTCCCACATTCTTTTCTTACTACATTGTTTTGTCTTCAATCTCTGTGTTCCAGCAAATCAATTTTGAGGGCAGAGATAAAGTTTTTCTTAGTGTTCCCAGCATTGAGACAAGGGCACAGTATATTGTAGATGTTAAAGAATGTGGCATGGGGATAGGAAGAGGGGTACTTCAGCTGGAGAGAAGTTTGAAACAACTCACATCATCCTTACTCCTAGACAGTCTATATCTTATATGACCCTTTTAGGCTTACCACCTAGCAGGTGCCTCTACCCCTACATCAGGCCACACATAGTCCTGCAGTTTACCTAGATATCTATTAACAGTCTTAGCTTATTTCCTCTGCTTCTGGTCTTATATGTCTCCATTCTTTTTGCTACAAAGTAAGCCAGAGTAGTCTTTCCTAAAGTGCAAATTAGATTAGTTTACACCTCATCTTAAAAACCTTAAATGTTTTCCATTACTTTTAGGTGAGTCCCTTACCCTGGCCTGGAAGGCCCCTGGTGGCCCTGTTCCTTCCTACCTCTGCTACTGTATCTCTTGCCTCTCTCCATTCCCACATTCTGTTCTGTTACGTTTCTGTAATACTCTGTATCCTTTCATCACTGACCTTTAGTCATGGTATTTCTCTGTCTGAATGAATCTCTCTCCTCTCACCCACTTGTTTACTTCATTAAGTCTGAACCATCCTTCAAGTCTTAGATTAGACGCCACTTTCTCCAGGCCACCTTCCTATATCATGCCCCTACCCCTACTCTCAAGTACAGTTAGGAACCCTTTCTGTATCTGCTCATAACCCTGCATACTTAGCCAGTCATAACACTTGTATGCCACGGTTTAGTTGGTGCCTCCCTCCTATATCATTAACTTTGTGAAAAGTTACCATATCTATCTTTTTTTCAACATGAATCACCAAGCACTTTGCATGACAGTTGGCAGATAAGTGCATAGTAAATATTTACTGGATCAACAATGTATAGTATCTGTATTTAAAGAACTTCAGTAGAATATTGAACATATACAGAGAAAATACCATTTATAAAATGTACAACAGAAGATAGTTTCCGAAGTAAATTAGGATTGCCCAGATGTAACATTCGGAGAAGGCGATGGCACCCCACTCCAGTACTCTTGCCTGGAAAATCCCATGGGCGGAGGAGCCTGGTAGGCTACAGTCCATGGGGTTGCTAAGAGTCAGACATGACTGAATGACTTCACTTTCACTTTTCACTTTCATGCATTGGAGAAGGAAATGGCAACCCACTCCAGTGTTCTTGCCTGGAGAATACCAGGGATGGTGGAGCCTGGTGGGCTGTTGTCTATGGGGTTGCACAGAGTCGAACACAACTGAAGCGACTTAGCAGCAGCAGCAGCAGCATATGTAACATTAACCACAGAATGTGGTAGAAAATTATTGAATTCAGTCCACTTTAAAAGTAAACAGATTCAGAGGAATATTTTCCCATACTTACCTGACTAGATTGTGGCAAAGTTGAAACTGTTGGGTTGGCCAAAAAGTTCATTTGGGTTTTTCCATAAGATGTTGCAGAAAACCCAAATGAACTTTTTGGCCAACCCAGTAGAATGCAGTTACCTTGATGGAGGGGTTTTGTGTGTTGTAAGAAAGAGAAATAGAACATGCCACCAACCTTGTTGTGAAAAAGCAGATTGGAAATGTGGACTAACTACAGTTATTTGAGAAGCCTATTACCAAAGAATACTTGGAGTTGCACATAAGTTAATGCTGTTTTATTCAGCATTTTAATGGAAAAAAACGTAGATAACTTGACATAGGACTTAGACTTACACTGTGTGGCCTCAAAGTCAGGATTCTGAGTTCCCTCTGGGAGTTGTGGATCTGGCACAGCTTAAGGAAGAATTCTCTAACAGAGTTGCCTAAAAATATACCTGAAAGGACAGTAAACCACAGTAGAACTTAATAATGCTGTTATGTGCTAGGTTCCTTACATATATTGTTTTTAATGCTCAGAACTACTCTCCAGGTAGGTATTATAATTTCCATTTTAGATTGAGGAAATTGAGGCTCAGAGAGGTCGTTTGGCTAGTAAGTGGTGGAACTAAGATTTAACCTCAAGTATGTCTGACTCTGAAGCTTATTTTTTTCCCACTAGGTTATACTAGTAAGTGTCCTTAAATTGTCCCCTCAAAGACTTTTGCCTCATTTGGTTGATTTGTAAAGGGTTGATTTCAAGTGCTAGATATGGAGATTGGATTCAGATGACTCTTCGGTTCAGTTCAGTCGCTCAGTCGTGTCCGACTCTGCGACCCCATGAACTGCAGCAAGCCAGGCCTCCCTGTCCATCACCAACTCCCAGAGTTCACTCAAACTCATGTCCATTGAGTCAGTGATGCCATCCAGCCATCTCATCCTCTATCGTCCCCTACTCCTCCTGCCCCCAATCCCTCCCAGCATCAGAGTCTTTTCCAATGAGTCAGCTCTTCACATGAGGTGGCCAAAGTATTGGCGTTTCAGCTTTACCATCAGTCCTTCCAAGGAACATCCAGGACTGATCTCCTTCAGAATGGACTGGTTGGATCTCCTTGCAGTCCAAGGGACTCTGAAGAGTCTTCTCCAACACCACAGTTCCAAGGCCCTGTTAATAGATCTATTTGCTTTGGTTGTGTCACTTTTGTAAATGTAACTTTATATTGCAATTGAAGTTTTATTTTATCTTCCCCTTTCACCTTTTGGTATTATAACTGATCCTGTTTTAATAGGATAAGTGCTATAAGTGCTCATTGAGCAGCAAACTGGATAATCCAGAAAGGAGCCCTTAATATCTCTCTTTTCTTGCCCTTAAATCAGGATTCTTTGCTAAGCCATATCCTAATTTCGTCAAGAAATCATCATGCAATCCTTACCCCTTGCCTCCCTGGCCCTCTAGAACCCAGAAACCTATGAACCTAGCCTGTCCAGTTCCTCCATCCTACCAATTTATTCATTTAACAGAAATCTACTGAAATGCTTATTAGAATATGTAGTCTCAGAATAAGACACAGTCCCTGATGTCTGCAGACCCCACCCACCTATCCCAGATGGGAGAGATTTAAGAATGCTAGAAGAGAAAAGAGCCACTTGAAAGTGAGAGATTGAAGATACAGATTGTGTCTCCTTGGTATTTTCTATGACATCTCATTAGGAAGTCAGGTGAGTGGGCTAGAAGAGTTACATACAAAGAGAAATAGGGAGGAAGTATAAAGTTTGTATCCTGTCATAGACTTTATATTTTTCTTAAATTATAATTAATATGTATGACCTAATTGCGCTTCCCTGGCTCAGACAGTAAAGAATCTGCTTGCAATGCAAGAGATGTGGGTTCGATCCCTGGTTTGAGAAGATCCCCTGAAGAAAGGAATGGTTACTCACTCCAGTATTTTTGCCTGGAGAATTCCATGGACAGAGGAGCCTGGTGGGCTATAGTTCATGGGGTCGCAAAGAGGCAGACACGACTGAGTGACTAAAACTTTCTTTCTTTGACCTAATTACATGTGGATTAGAGTTCACAGGCTTCATTTAGGTACATTTCTTGATGGAAAAGGGCTCTGGAAACAATAGTAGGAATTATAGTTGTGTTCTTGTTGTTGTTGTTAATAAACACTCAATACCTTTTTCATATGAAAATAACCATTCTAGCCCAGCTGCTTGTGTGCTGATTCTGATTCTTCTCTTTCTCATCAGGTGCCTTTAATGATTCAGAGGATACATTTGTGAAGTAGTTGGCTTGATCAAGGGGCAGTCGGAATTAGAAGTCTCATGTTTCTAAAATATTGTGGGGTTTATGGCCCCTTTTAAAAGTAAAGGCAGAGCAAAAAGCTACAGACAGAGGACACATGGACAGGAAGTCTCCTTTGAGAATTAAAAAAGTTTGCTCCTGAACTTAGTATGTTTAATAGCTTATACATACAAAAGCCTATTTGAATGAGAGGTAGATTTTGAGAGGAAACAGTTCAGTCTACACCATATGCCATTTTCATATTAACTTGCCTATGAGATTTGATTGAACTTGTCAGGTGAATCAGTCTAATATTTGCAATAAACTTATCATTTTAAAGACTTTGTAGTCTAAAAATATGTTCATTATTCGGAGAAGCTAATTTCCTTTATAAATGCCTGAGACTCAAGTAGATACATTTTAGAGGACTTATCTCACACTTGTTTCATTGCCTCTGTGAGAGATCCATCTTTAAATTATTTGTACAGTCTGAAACGGAATAGTCTTTGAATTTCAAATTGTTTTCATCTCCAGTGAATGACATCAGGAATCCTGAATTAACAGTGTGATTGTTAATTCTGTTTATTGTACATATAGTAAATACTAAATATAAACAGATAACAACAAAAATAAAATTTTATTGCTTCTACTTTTCAGTTTTAATTGGTATCCTTTTCTGTGCATAGGTGTCGTTTCAGCCAGATGTTGCACCCAATTTTTGAGGAAGCTTCCAATGTCATTAAGGAAGAATACCCAAATGCAAATCAAGTAGTCTTTGCCAGAGTTGATTGTGATCAGCACTGTAAGTACCTCATAGGAAGTCTGGAAGAAACTGTCCTGTCCCCACCTCTCCTACACACACACACACATACCCACACACTTTTTTTTAATGCTCTGTTTTAAGTAGAGAACAAGACAAAAATGCTCTTGACTTTGGTTAAAATATTAATATTTAATCTTTATGTATGGATACTTACAATACAACTTTCCATTTTGCCTGTGTGAAGGATTAAAAAAAAAACTTTTTTTTCATTAAACTATAGTAGGGCAAGCATGCAGGTAGTAAATCATTGTGGTTTTCTACCAAAGCAAATACCAAAATCAATAAATAAAATTGATATATAGGCTTAGGAAAGAAAATGATTTCTGTTAGTTTTAGAATCATGCAAAAATACCATTTGTAGTCATTTCAAATAAAACAGTCTCAGATTTTTGTGTGGTTTCTCTTATATAAAAGATTCTACAAGGATGTCTTAAACTATCTTTGAGATATAATTTGCTCTAGTTACTGATTAATTTTGAGAAACTTAGGTTAGTCCTACTTAGAACCCAACCTCTTGGACTTCATTTGTCTCACTGGTGCTTTCTTTGTAAAATCCTTATAATTTTCTGTATACATGACAGATTTCTCCAGTGTGAGCCAGGGTGCTTACTTGGAGGTTTCTTCCTGAGTGCTTCCATTATCCTTGAATGTAACTCTCTCAAAGTGCCAAAGTCATTGCGCTTTGTAGTTCTGCTTCATTGTGTCTTGGTTGTCTCACCAACTGTAATGTCAGTTCTTCAAAGGCAGGAACTATTAGCTTTGTTTTTAAATCTCCCTTTTGTTAATAAGTGGAGACCAAATTAATTCTTTGAATCTCAAGCATCTTGAGTGTTTCTGGGTGACAAAGATAGCTCATTAAAAAAAGTATTGAGTTATTGGTAAGTTGGCCTGAATTACAGAACATTCCTATTCTGCAGATTTCCTGTCCTTTACATTTCACCTGACAAGACTGTGTGTGTGTGTGTCCGTGCACATGTTTGTATACACTAACTTTTCACTTTGCTGATGAGGAAATGGAAATAAAAAAGTGACTTAACCAATGTCATATAGCTTACTGTCTAGTCAGGGCAGAATTCAAATCCAGATCTCCTGACCAAATGCCTTCCCAGACCCATTTACTTCTTTTCCACTCAGTTCAACAAATGGTTTGGGGATTTTCTGGTAAAGCCCTGTGCTAGGCAGAAACAGCTGACAGCAAAGTATTTCAAAATCTCCTAAACCGTGCCCCACATATCTGTCTGCTGAGGTTCATAACTATATAAGAGGAAGGGAGCAAGAAAAGGTTGTGAGTGCAACCATGGCCTGCATTCCCACCCTGCTTTTTGGATCTTTCTTCCCACCTTTCCCTGACAGAGAACATGAGGTTTTTGGTGTGGGCTCTCATTTCAAAATTTTCTATTCTTAATGTATTTAATTAGAACAGACAACAGTCCCTACTTTGACTGAATGTGGATTATAAGATCTGAAATTCTGCTCTCAAGCTTACAGTTATTAGAAAAATTAACTTATTTAACAATACATATCATTAATTCTAACAGATTAGTGAACATAAATAAATCTAACATCATTGCTAGTAATCTTTTTATGGGAGTAAATAGCCATAATTAAGATTTTTTTTTTTAATTCACTAGAGACATCTACAGAATTAGTTTCTTACTAGTGAAAGTTATATCTGAGACACTGTGTTGTTTTATTTATTTTTTTCCCTTCTGTGTAATTCTTCCCCCTTTTTTGGCTGCGCTGGGTCTTCATTGCTTTACATGGGCTTTCTCTAGTTGGAGTAGGCGGAGGGGTACTCTTCTTTGCAGTTTGCAGGCTTCTCGTCGCAATCGTTTCTGTTGCTGAGCACAGTCTAGGTGCCTGGGCTTCAGTAGCTGCAGCATGTGGGCTCAGTGGTTGCAGCTTGTGGGCCTCAGTAGTTGTAGTGTGTAGGCTGTAGGGCGCATGGTCTTCAATATTTGCAGCACACAAGCTTGGGCTCAGTAGTTGCAG
The DNA here is from genome assembly GCF_001704415.2 of Capra hircus. Lineage (NCBI taxonomy): Eukaryota > Metazoa > Chordata > Mammalia > Artiodactyla > Bovidae > Capra > Capra hircus. Next base: position 64,732,252 of record NC_030815.1, on the reverse strand, counting down.
CTCACAGGATTTGTTGCTCCACAGCATTTAGAATCTTCCCAGACCAGAAAACAAACCTGTGTCCCCTGCAATGGCAGGTGGATTCTTATCCACTTTGTCACCAGGGAAACCCAATTCTTCCCTTTTTAAAGTGACACCATGAAATCCTTATTAATGATTTGTTCATATTTTCCACTCTGTCTTTAGGGATTGTACAATAGGCTGTACTTCGGGTAATCCCTCACATAATAGTTGGATTGCAGAAGTTTTCATCTGGAAGGACCTTAAGAGTCCTGTAGTATGGAGAAAAATGCCTGTTAGGGTTTGCCTTTTTTTTTTTTTTAAGATTTATTGAAGTATAATTGACATATAGTGAACTGCACAAGCTTAAATTATAACAATTTAATATTTTGACACATGTACAGCTGTGAAACTATGATCATAGTCAAGATATCAACATATCTGTCATCCCTCAAATTTTGCTTATGCTCCTTTGTGGTGTGTCTCCCGTCCATCCTCAGGTGACCATGGAACTGCCAACATTTGGATTTGCAATAATTTCTTTGGTGTTATATCCAAGAAATTACTGCAGATCCAATGTCGTGAATCTTTTCTCCTATATTTTCTTTTTAGAGTGTTATCATTTAGATGGTAAGTTTAGGTTTTTACCCATTTTGAATTTTGTGTATGGTTCAAGGTAAGGATCCAGTTTCATTCTTTTGCAAGTGGACATTCAGCTTTTCTAACACCATTTGTTGATGAGACTATCTTTTCCCTGTTGAATGATCTTGACACCCTTGTCAAAAATCATTTGAGCATATATATGAGGGTTTATTTTTGGATAATCTGTTGTGTTCCATTGGTCAATATGTCTGTGTTTATGCTAGTATCACACTTTTATTTTTAATTATTGTAGCCTTGTAATAAGTTTTGAAGTTAGGAAGTATGAGATCTCAAGTTTTGTTTGAGAGTATCTTCTGAAAGACATCTAATTCTGTCCTTTTCAAAAATGGACTATACTTTTTAATTCTCTAATAAATCTTAGCCTCACCCATGATCACAAAGATTTTCTGCTATTTTTTCTTTCATAAATTTTATGTATGAAGTGTACATTTAAGTCTGTGATGCATTTAGACTTAATTTTTATATGTGGCACAATATTTGGATTAGAGTGCCTTTTTTTTTTTAAATAGTTGCCAAGTTGTTCTGACATTATTTGTTGAAAAGACAATCCTTTCTTCACTAACTTTGCATCTTTGTCAGAATCATCTGACCATATATATATGGATCTATTTCTAGTCTCTGTTCTGTACTGGATATATTTGTCTGTTTATATTAATATCAGTACCTCACTTTCTAGATTACTTTAGATTTGTTCAGTTCAGTTCAGTTTAGTCGCTCAGTCGTGTCCGACTCTTTGCGACCCCATGAATCGCAGCACGCCAGGCCTCCATGTCCATCACCAACTCCCGGAGTTCACTCAGACTCGCGTCCATCAAGTCAGTGATGCCATCCAGCCATCTCATCCTCGGTCATCCCCTTCTTCTCCTGCCCCCAATCCCTCCCAGCATCAGAGTCTTTTCCAGTGAGTCAACTCTTAGATTTGTAGTAAGTCTCAAAGCAAGTAGTTTAAATCTTCTAAGTTTGTCATTTTTTTCACAGTGGTTAGGTTACTCTAGTTGCTTTGGATTTCTGTGACTTAGAGAATCAGCTTGTTAATTTCTAGCCATAGGGTGTGGTTGTGGGAGGATGGCTGGGGTTCTAACTGGGATGGCTTTGAACCCTTAGACCACTTTGTGGAGAACTGTCATTTTGACGTTATTGACTCTTTTAATCCATGAATACTGTATGTCTTCCCATTTATTTAGGTCTTTTCTGTTTCTCTTAGCAGTACTTTGCAGTTTTCAGCAATGTTTTAGTTTACATGTCTTTCACATCTCTGTCAGATTTATCAATAGGTATTTATTTTTTGATGCTGTTGTAAATGATACTTTTCAAATAACCTTTTTATTTTTGGAACAAATGTAGAGATATATTGTAGAAAAATTCTGACGATAATACAGTGACCTTCCTTCTACCCCTTAACCTAGTTTATCCTAATATTGATTGACATTTTACCTTTGCATGGTACATTTGTCAAAACTAAAATTTTAATTTCTGATGTTTATTGCTGGTATATAAAATACAATTGATTTTTGTATAATGATCTTGTATACTGGTACTTATTAGTTCTAATAAGTCTTATGTAGATCCCTTACTTAGACAGTTATGCTGTATGCAAATAAAAAGTTTTACTTCTTACAGTCTTTGCTTCCTTATAGTAGTTTTTCCAGCCAAGTGTACCTACTTGGTGCTTTAGGATTTGTGTCTGTCAGACAGAAGTTTGATATAAAGTTTCCTATCAAGAACCTCAGAATCAAAATACCATCCTGTCCACATAGGTTTTCTTATTAATCACCTGTCTGGTACTGTGGCAACCTACTCTGTCTTACCTTCTGATACTTAAGTCTATCTTGCTTCTGACTCAGTGTGTCACCCAGAACTTCCATTCAAAATAATAGTGTTATTTCTTGGAAAAAGATCTTGGAAAAAAATTCTAGTCAGATTGTTGGGAAAAACCTACTGGAGTTAGGCATGCTTTTTGCGTGTATTATTTCAGTTATCTTCACCACAGCCCCTTGAGTTAGATAGTGTTATTTACTTATTCAGCATTTTTTTTAATATGCCTGCTCTTTGTAGTGCAGTGTGAGAAGTTTTTGAGATACAGCAATGAGCCAGATAAACCCGGAAAGGCAAGGGCAATACACACACAATTGCTCATCAGGATAACTGTTTTGAAGGGAAGGGTTTTAGGTACTATGAGATAATAAGTCCAACTTAATCTAAGGGTATACAGAGGTCACCTTGGAGAATAAGGAAAAGTAGGAGTTTTTAAGGGAAACAGAGGAAGAAGAGTGTTTCAGACAGGAGGAGCAGTAAATGTGAAGTTTCTGAGGTGGTAATGAACGTTGGACTTCCAGAGAGCTGGAGTATATTATTGCTTTATAGATAAAGACACTGAAAGACTTAGAGAGAGTAAGTGATTTATCGAGGTTACATGGTATATGGAGGGAGCCAGACTGTCCCCAGGAGTATACAGCTTTTATCAGGTAACTATGATTTTGAAAATCAAAGTAAAGTAATTTAAATTGAGGTTTCTCAAAGAAACTGAGAATTCACCCAGTTCCTATATTAAAATGACTTAAAATGTTTGGTATGAATAATGCAATGGTCTGTTTAAATTATCTATACTGGGTCAGTGTATACATAAAAATGTATTTACTTACATATGATATTGCTTCTATTATTGTTTCTGTACTATGTGGCCCAACCCTCTACTAAGGTAGAAGCCTTTGTCCTAGTACCAGTGGCCTGCTACCTACTAAGTCATATATAGTTGGGCAAGTTATCTTTTTAAAAAAAATCACTGAACTTGATTCAGGAGCCACCATAAAAAGTATGTGTAGGGGTGAGGAGGGGTGGTTAAATGTTAAATTCAGGTGAGGGCATACAGGTACTCACTATATTACTTTCTCATCTTTTTTATAAGCTTGAAAATTTTCAAGATAGAAAGCTGTTATAAAAAGTCACTGAACTATAATTTGTCTAGTTTAGAAAAGAGAGAGGAGAGCCTTGTTGATTTAGACTTTTTGAGAAAATATAGGTAAAAACAGCTTGAAATGTGCACTCTACAGGTGTTCTGTGATACTACTGTTAATTGTAATTTCTGTTTGTTTTCACTGTGATAAGTAATTTTCAACATGATGATTGAATTTAAAAAGGATGTCCTTGAATAGACGTTTACTGGCATTTCGAGGAATACTTAGAGCCACTTGATGGCTTTTGGAATCCGAGCCCAAGTTCTCTTAGTGGCTGTCTCTTTCTCAGTGAAAACCTCCTGTGTGCAGGGATGGTAGTTGAAGGCATTTTGTGGGTCATGAACTGTGTTCTCTCATAAGCTGCCTTCTCTTGGACAGTAGCATCTCTGCATTACCACCAGGTACAGTGGAAGGTGGATGTGCCCTTCATGAACATTCTTCCATTACCAAGTAGAACTTATGTGGACTTCCCTGGCATTCCTGTGGTTAAGACTCTGCGCTTCCAGTACAGAGAGTGCAGGTTCAGTCCCTGGTTAGGGAACCAAGATCACATATGCTGTGCGGCCAAAAAAAAAAAAAAAATTTATGCCGGTAACACAAAAATGACAATGTTAGGAAATACAATAAATCCCATCAAGATCTAAAATGAGGAAAGCCAGCTTATCCTAACAATAAACACTGAAAGACTTAATAAAACTCAAGATAGATTATTGGAAGAAATTAATGTGGCAAAATGGATGAGCCACGCTTTGCTTGCATTGAATTTTTAAAATCTTTAGTGACTGTGTATTGCTCCCTAATATTTTTCCAAGCTTAAATTGAGGTGTGGCATGTCAGAATTTACCTATTTATCTTAGCCACAAATCTTGTATATTGTCTTGCATTTGGGAATTTCTGCCAATGTGGTGTTAGGTATGTTTTCTTTATCAGCCTTGCTTAAGAACTGAGAACAGGAGGATACCATAAGTTAAGAAATAAGCAACATAATTATATAATAATACAAAAAGGTAATGGCACTAATTTTCATAAAACATGCCAAGTGAGTATTTTCAAAGTAGTCCCTGTGGGAGGCAGTGCACATACTCCTTCCTTAGAACCTGGTGGACGTTCTTAGTTTGGAGTTATCCTCTACTTCAGTTTATAGTTGATCAGGAAAACCCATCTCAGGGCATAATGATAGGTCTGCTGCCCACATTTCTTTCTATGTCTTTTCCACCTAGCAGCATCCCATGGAGTGCTTTCTCTCTTACCTTTATCTCACCTCTGTATGCCCTTTTAGGACTTTATTTGAAGGTCGAAAGGTTCAGGTAAATAGGTTGAGAACCTGGAGCTAGAGGAGAGAAGGCAAGAGTGCTGCAGCAGGCTAATTTCACTCCATCAGCCCTTTGGTTTCTGTGTATAAGCTGGAGGCAGCAGCTTTGATTTCCCTTCCCCACTCTTATTTTCTTCCTGCAAAAGGCTGGAAACTGTTAGAGAATTTTAAACTCAGAGTGATGCTGGGGTGACATCAGGAAGCTTCCAACTTTGTTTAAGCTTAGCTAAATTTTTTTTGAAATCCCAGTGTAAAGCTTGTAGCTTGAAAAACCCTCATCTAGTGGTAGAATTTAGTTCGGTTAAGAGCCCCTAACTTCTCCATTTGTTTTATTTAAGTAGAAGAGAAGTAGAGGAAAAGAAAAAGGAAAAGTCAGGGCAGTTAAAGAGAGATGTAAGATACAGATAGAAAAACAATCTTCCCACAACCCAGAGGGCATTTATGTCCTGTGACGGCCACTATGTCCTCGCTCATCCTGCAGAGGACTGGGAGACTGGGCTCATATTTGTCACAGATCTGACAATTGCCTATTAATTTCACCCATCTGGGGGTCCCATAAAAGGAATTGCTGCATCTCTGGCGAAGATATATTTATTATTGACTTATTCGAGGATTTCTTTTATACTGATCTTGAAAATCCAGACTGGTACATCTTTTTGTTACCTGTATTATATGTGAAGAGTTTTAAGAATTTCATTAAGGGTTCTAGTCTGGAGACTTCCCTGGTCATCTAGTTGCAAAGACTCTGAGCTCCCAATGCAGAGGTCCCAGGTTCAATCCCTGGTCAGGGAACTAAATCCCACATGCCACAACTAAAGGTTCCACATGCTGCAACGAAGACCGAAGATCCCGGGCTGCAACTAAGACCTGGCACAGCCAAATGAATCAATAAATGTTAGGAAAAAAAAGATTCTAGTGTGTGGAAACAGTTAGAAATAGTAGTAGCAACAGTAGTAATATTAATGACAACAATGATAATGGTAAAGTGGAAGCTCTGTAAGAGCAAGAATCTTGTCTTTTTACCCCTCTATGTCTAGCACTGGATTGACACCTAGCACACAGCCAGTGTTTATTTATAGTTGTTGAATAGATGGATGATAAATAATAGCCAGCATTTATGAACTATTCCTTTGTAGGTACTTTGTTAAATCCTTCAAATAGGTTCTCTCATTACCTCTCAACAATATGATAATATATTTTTTGCTGTATTTTATCAAGTTTACTTGTCGCTGATTATAAGCACACTTCTATCTGTAACTGAAAAAAAAAAAACAACCAGAAAAACAAAACAGAACTACAGCACAGTGTTTTCTTATCACTTGGGATTTTTATGTCCATCCTAAGAGCTATTTAGAATTCCTTACAGATTTGTCGCACCGGTTATTTATGCACCTAAAAAGGGAAACAGATTCATTCAAGAAATCCCGAACCAGTTTCACATTCAGAATCTGACTCCTGTGCAATCACTTTCCAATTCTGTCATTGATTCTTGTGTTTTTCCACACAATGTCGACTCCTGTGCCATTTTGAGTGTTTCTAGGATTTTCTTCCAATCTGTTAATACCCCGTTCTGTAAGTACTGATGCTGGCACTTTACTGTTTGACTAACCTCAGAGTTATATATTTTTTTCTCAATTAAAACATGTCACTGCTAGTTAAGCAACTGTTATTTAAATGCAGCAATATATAACCAACATGTTAATAGTGATTTTCCCCAGTGGTAGCTGGATTACAAAATGTTCTCATGTCCTTTTGTTTGTAATTGTCTGTCTTCCAAAATTTGTACATATGTGCATGATTAAAACTTGCCTGTTCTTCACTTACAGATCATGATATCACTTGGTCTCATCTTATTCAACCTCTTTTGGGGAGATTGGGGATAAAATTAATCACTTTCCTTGGTGGTCATGCTGCCTTAAGATGTAGGAAGTTCATTCATCTGCCCCTGGTGGGACCAGGTTCTCTGCTGACCTCCAGTGGCTATAGGCTGTATGGCACTGAGCAAGAGATGGGTCAGTAGTTTAGTCGTATCTGACTCTGCTACCCCATGGACTATAACTCACCAGGCTCCTCTGCCCATGGGATTCTCCAAGCAAGAATAGTGGAGTGGGTTGCCATTTCCTTCTCCAAGCAAGAGATAGTCTTGTTGAATGTATTATTTGCTGGTCAGTGCAGAACATTCAGATTCCCACTAGCACTTTTGGGAAAGTACTTTGTAATTGTTCTTGAAGTAGGCAGCACTTTCTCCCAAATATGAGTGTCACTGTCACCTGTCTGCCTTCCAGTGCAACTTGAACCTTCCACATAAGAAACTGAGAAGTTTTTTTAAGAGCTATAAATAAGTCAGACATTAAGAATGGGAAAATAATTATAGACAACAATATTGTATTAACGTCAAACTTGCTAAGAGACTGGATCTTAATTATTCCCACCACAAAAAAGGAATCATAATTATGTAAATTTAGGACTATTAGCTAACACTATAGTGAGGAGGATCATGCTGTAATATTGCAGTATAGAAATGAATCAAGTCAACATGACATATTTCAGTTCTGAAAAAAAAGATATACAGTGAAGAATTCATGTGCATAAAATAGAACTTGTATGAGCAGGTTTAGTCCAAATCCCGAGTAAGCTTATAGGCTTTGTTTCTGATTTTTACATTTAGGGTTTTATTTTATTGTTGTGGTTTTGTTTTGTTTTGGATTTTTTTACCATGTTGTGGGAGTGCGTAGTTTGGGAATAGAAAAACACATAGGTAGCAGTGTTCCTTATCCTGGAACTAGAACAGTAAGACCTGTCTATTGAAATCTTCTGCCTCTTTTACTCTCTGACATGGATAATCATAGCAGGCAGGGACATTGCTCAGACCAGAGCAAGGGGCACTTCCCTTTTTGGAACCTTGCTGGGCACGAGGATGGCAGGCTGGCAGGCAGAACACATCAAGGAGCAGTTAAGTGACCACTGAAGCAGAAGTATGTGCTAATTTCCAATCAGCACGCTATTAACCTTCTTAAATTTATAATTCCTTTGCCATCCATTTTAACATTTGATCCATCCAGTTAATAATAATTTTTTTAAAAAACCCTCCATTTATTATACCCCTTAAGTCATTCTTCATTGCACTGTCAAATGTCACCTTGTAATTATCCTAAAGTCACTTTTGACCAAAGCTTGTAAAAAGTCACCTTCATGTCTGAGATTATTGATCAGTGCAATTTTAAGGTTATTACTTCCTAGTAATTAAACGCTACCTCATTATGTTGTATACCTGCTGCCATGATGTTGTTTGAGAATTAAGCAAGTATCTATCCCTCTAAATAGTCTTTAAGTGTTATTTAATCTATTTTTTAATCTGTAACTAGGATTTTAAGGCAGCAGTTCTAAAGGTTGTGCTGTTTAAGTTGGTAAACAGACTCATTGCTGCTGGGTTTGCTGTAATGGCTTCCTTACTAGTCTTCCTGGTGCTCTACACTGGCAGGTGAATATTTTCAAAGCCCAGCTCTGCTGCTCAGGGACTGCTTATCACAAGTAGGATAAAATTTAAACTCCATTAATTTAGCACTTAATATTTTCTGGAGTCCATCTCTAGCCTTATTTATTTTACTTCTAGTATATGCGTATTTACTATCAGAACTCTCTTTTCTTACATGCGTTCCCAAACATGAACCCCCCTCCCACCTTCCTCCCCACAACATCTCACGCATGTAAGAATTAAAGATTTTAAAATTTAAAAAAAAATAAAAAATTTAAAAAAATAAAATTAAATTAAAAAAAAAAAAAGAATCTTTTCCCATTATGCCCACTAATTCACCAAGTTAAGGAAGTTGAAAGCATTATATTGTCTCAAGCAGTGCCTCTTGCTATCCATTTTCATACTGATCCTTAGGCCACAAATAGAAAATGGACGTTTTGTATTAGACTAGTTCATTTCTTTCTGAATCTATCTCATATCCTTTCTGCCAAATCCTTTGGGGATTTAATTTCTTGGCACATTAGACTTAACATTGAATGTGCACCTAAATTGAACCTAGTAGGATATATTTGCCCTTCCTAGGATTTGGTATTATTAAAAAATTTTTTTTGTTATTGCTCTTTTGCTGATAGGATGGTCAAAATGTGTTCTGTGATAGTTTTGTTACTTCTTGATTACAACTGAGCATATTTTTATTGGTCATATTTTTATTGGTCATTCTTTATGAAAGGTTTCTTTCATAAATTGATATCTTAGCCCACTTATCTTTTTTGATGGTCTTTTAGTTACTGCTCTTTATATATTATGAATATGAATAATTTGTTTCATAAAATTACTTGGGAAATGTCCCCTTTTTTTCTTTTTTCTGTAGAATGGTTGTATAAATGGCATTATTGTGTCCTTAAATGTTTGGTAGAATTTCCCCCAACATATCCATTTTAGTGTTACATTTTCATTCTAAGTATTGCTTAGGCTGCATGCTGGAAGTTCTCATATGTATTTTCATTATCATTCATTTCAAAATATTTTCCAGTTTCCCTTTGTAATTTCATCTTTAATCCATGGCATATAGAAGTTACTTTATTCTCATTATGAGTTGAATCATTTGAAAGCTGTTGAGACGTTTTCTGTGATTCATACAGTTTAGTTCATTTCAGTTCAGTCGCTCAGTAGTGTTTGACTCTTTATGACCCCATGAATTGCAGCACACCAGGCCTCCCTGTCCATCACCAACTCCTGGAGTCCACCCAACCCATGTCCATTGAGTCGGTGATGCCATCCAACCATCTCATCCTCTGTCGTCCCCTTCTCCTCCTGCCTTCAATCTTTCCCAGCGTCAGGGTCTTTTCCAATGAGTCAGCTCTTTGCATCAGGTGGCCAAAGTATTGGAATTTCAGCTTCAATATCAGTCCTTCCAATGAACACCCGGGACTTGCAAGAGTCTTCTCCAGCACCACACTTCAAAAGCATCAATTCTTCGGCACTCAGCTTTCTTTATAATCCAACTCTCACATCCATACATGACCACTGGGAAAACCATAGCCTTGACTAGACGGACCTTTGTTGGCAAAGTAATGTCTCTGCTTTTTAATATGCTGTCTAGGTTGGTCATAACTTTCCTTCCAAGGAGTAAGCACCTTTTAATTTCATGGCAGCAGTTGCCATCTGCAATGATTTTGGAGCCCAGAAAAATAAAGTCTGCCACTGTTTCCACTGTTTCCCCATCTATTTCCCATGAAGTGATGGGAGCAGATGCCATGATCTTCATTTTCTGAATGTTGAGCTTTAAGCCAACTTTTTCACTCTCCTCTTTCACTTTCATCAAGAGGCTCTTTAGTTCTTCTTTGCTTTCTGCCATAACGGTGGTGTCATGTGTGTATCTGAGGTTATTGATATTTCTCCCGACAAACTTGATTCCAGCTTGTGCTTTCTCCAGCCCAGCATTTCTCATGATGTAATCTGCATATAAGTTAAATAAGTAGGGTGACACTATACAGCCTTGACATACTCCTTTTCCTATTTGGAACTGGTCTGTTGTTCCATGTCCAGTTCGAACTGTTGCTTCCCGACCTGCATACAAGTTTCTCAAGAGGCAGGTCAGGTGGTCTGGTATTCCCATCTCTATAAGAATTTTCCACAGGTAATTGTGATTCACACAGTCAAAGGCTTTTGCATAGTCAATAAAGCAGAAGTAGATGTTTTTCTGGAACTCTCTTGCTTTATCGATGATCCAGTGGATGTTGGCAATTTGATATCTGGTTCCTCTGCCTTTTCTAAAACCAGCTTGAACATCTGGAAATTCACGGTTCACATATTGTTGAAGCCTGGCTTGGAGAATTTTGAGCATTACTTTACTAGCGTGTGAGATGAGTGCAGTTGTGCGGTAGTTTGAGCATTCTTTGGTATTGGAATGAAAACTGACCTTTTCCAGTCCTGTGGCCACTGCTGAGTTTTCCAAATTTGCTGGCATATTGAGTGCAGCACTTTCACCGCATCATCTTCCAGGATTTGAAATAGCTCAACTGGAATTCCATCACCTCCACTAGCTTTGTTTGTAGTGATGCTTTCTAAGGCCCACTTGACTTCACATTCCAGGGATGTCTGGCTCTAGGTGAGTGATCACACCCTCGTGATTATCTGGGTCATGATCTTTTTTGTACAGTTCTTCTGTGTATTCTTGCCACCTCTTCTTAATATCTTCTGCTTCTGTTAGGTCCATACTATTTCCGTCCTTTATCGAGCCCATCTTTGCATGAAATGTTGCCTTGGTATCTCTAATTTTCTTGAAGAGATCTCTAGTCTTTCCCATTCTGTTGTTTTCCTCTATTTCTTTGCATTGATCGCTGAAGAAGGCTTTCTTATCTCTTCTTGCTATTCTTTGGAACTCTGCGTTCAGATGCTTATATCTTTCCTTTTCTCCTTTGCTTTTCGCCTCTCTTCTTTACACAGCTATTTGTAACCCCTCCTCAGACAGGCATTTTGCTTTTTTGCATTTCTTTTCCATGGGGATGGTCTTGATCCCTGTCTCCTGTACAATGTCACGAACCTCTGTAATAGTTCATCAGGTACTCTATCTATCAGATCTAGTCCCTTAAATCTATTTCTCACTTCTACTATATAATCATAAGGGATTTGATTTAGGTCATACCTGAATGGTCTAGTGGTTTTCCCTACTTTCTTCAATTTAAGTCTGAATTTGGCAATGAGGAGTTCATGATCTGAGCCACAGTCAGCTCCCAGTCTTCTTTTTGCTGACTATATAGAGCTTCTCCATCTTTTGCTGCAGAGAATATAATCAGTCTGATTTCGGTGTTGACCATCTGGTGATGTCCATGTGTAGAGTCTTCTCTTATGTTGTTGGAAGACGGTGTTTGCTATGACCAGTGCGTTCTCTTGGCAAAACTCTTGTTAGTCTTTGCCCTGCTTCATTCCGCATTCCAAGGCCAAATTTGCCTGTTTCTCCAGGTGTTTCTTGACTTCCTACTTTTGCATTCCAGTCCCCTGTAATGAAAAGGACATCTTTTTTGGGTGTTAGTTCTAAAAGGCCTTATAGGTCTTCATAGAACCGTTCAACTTCAGCTTCTTCAGCATTACTGGTTGGGGCATAGACTTGGATTACTGTGATATTGAATGGTTTGCCTCGGAAATGAACAAAGATCATTCTGTCGTTTTTGAGATTGCATCCAAGTACTGCATTTCGGACTCATTTTTGACCATGATGGCTACTCCATTTCTTCTGTGGGATTTCTGCCCGCAGTAGTAGATATAATGGTCATCTGAGTTAAATTCACTCATTCCAGTCCGTTTTAGTTCGTTGATTCCTAGAATGTCGATGTTCACTCTTGCCATCTCCTGTTTGACCACTTCCAATTTGCCTTGATTCACGGACGTAACATTCCAGGTTCCTATGCAATATTGCTCTTTACAGCATCAGACCTTGCTTCTATCACCAGTCACATCCACAACTGGGTATTGTTTTTGCTTTGGCTCCATCCCTTCATTCTTTCTGGAATTATTTCTCCACTGATCTCCAGTAGCATATTGGGCACCTACTGACCTGGGGAGTTCGTCTTTCAGTATCCTACCTTTTTGCATTTTCATACCGTTCATGGGGTTCTCAAGGCAAGAATACTGAAACGGTTTGCCATTCCCTTCTCCAGTGGACCACATTCTGCCAGACCTCTCTGCCATGACCCGTCTGTCTTGGGTGGCCCCACATGGCATGGCTTAGTTTCATTGAGTTAGACAAGACTGTGGTCTTTGTGATTAGATTGACTAGTTTTCCGTGGTTATGTTTACAGTGTGTCTGCCCTCTGATGCCCTCTCACAACACCTACTGAGTTTCTGTTACCTTGGACGTGGGGTAGCTCTTCATGGCTGCTCCAGCAAAGCGCAGCCACTGCTCCTTACCTTGGACGAGAGGTATCTCCTCATGTCTGCCCCTCCTGACCTTGAACGTGGAGTAGCTCCTCTCGGCCCTTGAGATTTCTTTTGATTAGTATTACACAGTATATATTTCCCCGTCCTTTTAATTTCAAGGTTTTTGCATCCTTAGGTTTAGATATGTATTTTGTAAGTAGTGTATAGTTAGACTTTACTATTGTATCTTTGCCAAAAATCAGTTCTACATGGGTATGTGGGTCTGATTCTGGACTCTATTCCATTGGTCTGTTTGTCTATCTTTATGTCAGTATCACAATGTCTAAATTACTGGAGGCCTACATTAAGTGTTAAAATCCACTAGTGTAGGTCCTCTAATTTTCATTTTTGGGTATACTGACCTGTAATTTTTAAAGTAATATTTGGGTATTATAAGAAATGCCCAAATATTATCTGGCTTGGATATAAGGGTAATGGTGGAAAGTAATTGGAAAGGAATTACTCCAAGTAATCATAATCGGAAAGTAATCTCTTTAGTTTTGGGGAAAAGTTTTTGTGGAAGTGGAATTATTTCTTCCTTAAATATTTGGTAGAATTAGCCAGTGAAGCTTTCAGTGGAAAGTGCTTAGAAATACGTTTTTTTGAAAGAGAAAAAACACATGCTGAATTTTTGGTAGTGATTTCAACTCCAACTAAATAATACAGGGTTTTTATTTAATTTCCTCAATTTTATATTTGTATCTTATTCTGAAAATCTTGATTTTTAATAGCATTAGCATGATTACTCATGGCTTTATCTATAATGTGTGTGTGTTTAGTTCAGAATAATAATTAGAGTATTCAATATCTTTAATCTAATTTTGTTTTACTATTAAATATTTTCTTTATCCCAAATCAAAACTATAAACCACGGTAAAGTCAGGAGCTATAAATTCCATTCCTGATCTCACCTTGCATTTTCGTCCTTTGATGTTGTTTTTTGGAGGGAGTGAGGGGGTAAGGGGGCAAAGATACATATATATACATAGTCCTACTTATTTTCTAAGTTTCTTTTATATTTCTTTCATCTCTGCACCTGGCTTTTTTCACTGAACAGTGTATCTTAGTGAGTGTTCCTCAGAAGCACAAAGGAATCTTTTTCATTCTTTTATATAACAGCCTAGTACTTTGTTGTATAGGTGTACCATACTTTAATTAACCAATGTCCTACTGATGGATATTCAGGAAAAATAGTAACTTCTAAAAAGATGTTTCCACAGTCCAGTCCACTGCATTGTAGCATTGACTAGTAGAACTATTTAGCCTAAATTTAACAGCATTTTTACTAAAAACTCGTTCATTTATATATTATTGCAAAAATTCATTTTATAGTATGCTAGGTTTACTGTGTGGCATGATGAGGACTGAATGAGTTTTTTAGTTAGGAAAGGTAAAGTTCTGTGCTTTTTATTATTTCTTTGAGCTGGTTTTCATGTATTAGGGTAAGCATAAGACTTTGTAGCCTTTTCCTTATAGCAAGTGCTTCTGTTTTTCTTAAAAGACTTCTTGCTTATACAAAAACTCTTACCCCTCATCTAGGTGAGTGATGGTATGATCACTCACCTAGAGCCAGACATCCTGGAATGCAAAGTCAAATAGGCCTTAGGAAGCATCACTACAAACAAAGCTAGTGGAGGTGATGGAATTCCAGTTGAGCTGTTTCAAGTCCTAAAAGATGATGCTGTGAAAGTGCTGCACTCAATATGCCAGCAAATTTGGAAAACTCAGCAGTGGCCACAGGACTGGAAATGGTCAGTTTTCATTCCAATCCCAAAGAAAGGCAATGCCAAAGAATGCTCAAACTACCGCACAATTGCACTCATCTCACACGCTAGCAAAGTTAATGCTCAAAATTCTCCAAGCCAGGCTTCAGCAGTATGTGAACCATGAACTTCCAGATGTTCAAGCTGTATTTAGAAAAGGCAGAGGAACCAGAGATCAAATTGCCAACATCCATTGGATCATGAAAAAAGCAAGGGAGTTCCAGAAAAAACCTACTTTTGCTTTATTGACTACACCAAAGCCTTTGACTTTGTGGATCACAACAAACTGTAGAAATTCTGAAAGAGATGGGAATACCAGACCATCTGACCTGTCTCCTGAGAAATCTGTATGCAAGTCAAGAAGCAACAGTTAGATCTGGACATGGAACAACAGACTGGTTCCAAATTGGGAACGGAATACATCAAGGCTGTATATTGTCACCTTGCTTATTTAACTTATATGCAGCATATATCATGTGAAATGCCAGGCTGGATGAAGCACAAGCTGGAATCAAGATTGCCAGGAGATATATCAATAACCTCAGATATGTAGATGACACCACCATTATGGCAGAAAGCAAAGAAGAACTAAAGAGCCTCTTGATGAAAGTGAAAGAGGAATGTGGAAAAGTTGGCTTAAAGCTCAACATTCAGGAAACTAAGTTCGTGGCATCTGGTTCCATCACTTAATGGCAAATAGATGTGGAAACAATGGGAACAGTGACAGAAAACAGTTATTTTTTGGTGCTCCAAAATCACTGCAGATGGTGAATGCAGCCATGAAATTAAAAGATGCTTGCTCCTTGTAAGAAAAGCTATGACCATTCTAGACAGCATAATATTAAAGAGCAGAAACATTACTTTGCCAACAAAGGTTCATTTAGTCAGAGCTATGGTTTTTCCTTTAGTCGTGTATGGATGTGAGAGTTGGACCATAAAGAAAGCTGAGCACTGAAGAATTGATGCTTTTGAACTGTGGTGGTAGAGAAGACTCTTGAGAGTGCCTTGGACTGCAAGAAGATCAAATCAGTCAAACCTAAAGGAAATCCGTCGTTAATATTCATTGAAAGGACTGATGCTGAAGGTGAAACTGCAATTCTTTGGCCACCTGATGCAAGAACTGACTCATTAGAAAAGACCCTGATGCTGGGAAAGATGGAAGCCAGGAGAAGAAGGGGACAAAAGAGAATATAGATGGTTGGATGGCATCACTGACTCCATGGACATGCGTTTCAGCAAGCTCTGGGAGTTGCTGATGGACAGGGAAGCCTGGTGTGTTGCAGTCCATGGGGGTCGCAGAGTTGGACATGACTGAACAACTAAATTGAACTTATGCCTTAATTTATAGTACCAATTTAGTCTAATTAATTCCTTGCTCAGGTAATAAAACCCACCATTTTTATAACACCTTAAAGACATGTTTTCTCATTAATTTATCAGGTTGATAAAGGGCTTATGGCTGATATATGCTGTAGTATTCTGCTTCAGAAAGTATTGACTCCTAAGCCAAACAGATTAATGTCTAGTAAATACATGCATATTAAGATATCTTAATATTATTTCAAATTTCTGTGATTTGGTGAATAAAATATTCTTCTCAGTCTCATATGACCAGTGGTTCTGTTTGCTCATATTTGTCTTCTATTTAAAGAATTATATTAATAATAAGTGAAAGCCGCTCAGTCATGTCCGACTCCGAGAATTCTCTAGGCCAGAACACTGGAGTGGGTAAGCTGTTCCCTTCTTCAGGGGATCTTCCCAATCCAGGGATTGAACCCAGGTGTCCCGCATTGCAGGCAGATTTTTTACCAGCTGAGCCACAAGGGAAGCCCATGTTAATAATAGTCAAGCATATTTACTCCTTTATAAATCCTCCATGGAGGTTAACAAAGAGTTATATGATCTTAATTACATCATCTTTTCTCCAAACCTGCTTCTGAGAACCCATATTCCATCCTTAACTTCTAATACACCATTTTAGCATTCTTTGATCTTAGGGAATAAATGCAACCTTGAGTTACCAAAATAGTGTATTTTTACCTCTTCCAAGGCATTGCAAAGACATTAGAATCCTTACATACAGTCATCAACCTTCTGCTTAATTCCCTTCCCCCAGTGTATATGTTGTTGTTTTTATTTTATGTATTTTGTGTCAAACCCCACAAGGCATAATTGTTCTTTTGTATAGTCAGTGGTCATTTTAATTTTTAAAAAATTTTATGGCAGTATAGTTGACCTAACTGTACATAGCTAAAACATACAAATTAAGTTTTGCCCTATGTGTATACCCATGAAACTGTCAGCACTCATCCGAGTATATATCCTCTGGTACTGTTGTTTCTACCGTCTAATCTCCTAGAAAATTAAAGACAGTATTGCAATTCTGTTTTGTTTTGTAACTGCTAGGAATGGAGGTAGTGCTAGAGAATTTTCATGGTCTTTGTGCTGCTATTTTAAAATTCCTTAATTTTAGAACTCAGTTAAAAACATTTTTTTTCACCTGTCTTAAGCTACTTATGCTCTCTCAGGCCCCCGTCAGTCTAAAAGTGTAGCGCACCTTTAACATCCTCATACTTGTGACTAGTATGGCTGTTGCGCTTCACTAGGACTTCCTGGTGGCTCAGCAGTAAAGAATCCCCCTGCCAATGCAGGAGATGTGGGTTTGATCCCTGGGTCAGGAAGATCCCCTGGAGAAGAAAATGGCAACACGCTCCATTATTCTTTCCTGAGAAATCCCATGGACAGAGAAACCACGGCAGGTAGTAATCCGTGGGGGTCACAAAAAGAGATGGACACGACTTAGGAA
Organism: Capra hircus; assembly: GCF_001704415.2. NCBI lineage: Eukaryota > Metazoa > Chordata > Mammalia > Artiodactyla > Bovidae > Capra > Capra hircus. The sequence continues at coordinate 64,714,860 of NC_030815.1, read as the reverse complement.
TTAAAACAAGTGTCTAGAAACCATTGATTTCTCCTAGTAGCTACCTCTTAGAAGTAACAGCGGAAAAATTTCAAGGCTTTTCCATTCTGATTGAGTCTGTATCTTAGTAATTGTGATTCCTAAAAGTGAGATCAGCATACATTTTTACTCAGTTTCTTATTTTGAAACTCTGAATACTAATTTTAATGATTTGTGTGAGAATATACCCTTAGGTCATAGTAAAGGGATATATATATATGTATTTTTTTTTTTTTTGGTGTATACTCTGAGTTTTGCTTTTAATTGTATTAGCTTACAGAAAATTTTCATATGTGGGATTATAAATACTTCTTCTAGCCATGAATCTAATAGTTTTAGCCTTTAAGAGTGATTTAAATTTAATTTTCTTTTACTAAATACTGTAAGATCCTTACAATATAAAGTAATTTGAATGACTATTTTCAAAATCGGAATTTTGCACATTCCAATTTTTTTCTAGACTGCATCTACAATAATATGACATTTATTAAGAATTTACTCTTTTATGCATTTTAGTTGTCTCACTTAGTCTTTAAAATAACTCTGTGTGGTAGAAATTATTATCCCTATATAACAGATAAGAAATAAGGCATGGGGAGTTGATGCACCTTGCAAATTCAACGGCCAGTAAAATAGGTTTGAGGTTTAAACCAGGCAGTATACATCTGGAACCTAGCCTCTTAACCAATATGAACCTTGTCATGATTAGTTTCTTTTTTCTAATGTTGGAAAAGAATTATATGAACCAAAATGTTCTCCCTAAATAATTGTAAGATTTTTACAGCTGGGCTAAAGGGCCCACTGAGACCAAGTTAGAAGGTAAAGTTAATTTTTGTTTTTGTTCTTTTAGCTGATATAGCCCAGAGATATAGGATAAGCAAATACCCAACCCTCAAGTTGTTTCGTAATGGGATGATGATGAAGAGAGAATACAGGGGTCAGCGATCAGTGAAAGCACTTGCAGATTACATCAGGCAACAAAAAAGTGACCCCATTCAAGAACTTCATGACTTGGCAGAAATCACCACTCCTGATGTAAGTCATTGACTTTTGCTGGATCAAATGAGCATAGCCTGCTTGATTCATGTAAACAGATTCTTAGGAAACCAAAGAATCTATAGACATTTTCTTATAGTTCACTGCAGTGGATTTTGATGTATACATATACATAACAAGTTGAATTTTCTTGAATTAATTCTCAAGGGGAATGCTAATGTTTTACTGAGCCTTTGAATAAAATATATAAAGCAATAAAGTTGCACTAATTCAATTTAATTGAGGGCAAAGGGTAGCCTGAATTACGAAGAAATAGAAGTTAATGTCAGGCACATACAACCACAGTTTCCTTTTTCTGCTTAGTGGCAACCCTCAGGGTCTCTGCTCTCATTACTCCTGTAGCAGCAGTTTGTATAAATTTTAGTATCCTCTGACCTAACCACCCTTAATGATACATTAACAAGGTCCTTTTCTTTGTACACCAAGAAGTGTTTTAAAAGCAAACGAAAACATTAAGTTTGGGCTTCAGATTGTCATTGCTAAATTGTCATTGCAACTTGATTCTTACCCTGCTTACAAATGAACAGGTTAGCCAATTCATTTCATGGATGCTGTTAGAAGACAAAAGGCTCCTGGTCAGAGACAACAGTATTCTTGCTCACATCACAGCAAACAGTGTGAGCATGGTTGCATTTGTTTCCTTGTCCCCCAAGTCCTGGAGGTGAAAGAGGGCCAGATGGATCTGCGCTCATGCAGGGGGTTGTGACAGGAGAACTCTAGGCTTGGGAAATATCTGTCTCAGACCCAGCAGTAAGCCTGCTCTCTGTCCTGGAGGGAGACATTACCTCATACTTGAGCCTTGCTCCCTATAAGCACAACCTTGAGAGATGACCTGGATCAAGAATGGTCAGACTCTTGGATCTTGGGTAGACCTAAATGTTTAAAAGTGTGAGAGACCCATGATGGAGTCTCTGCCAACAGCCACACATTACAAATTGATGTATTATTTTAACACACCTTAGAATTAGTCATCTTATTTAGGAAAAAAACTGTCACCAATTAAACAGTTATTTCTTGAAATTTTAAAATAAAATGTTATTAGGAAATTATTACATTAGATGATAGTTCAGACTGATTTAAACCTAATGTAATCTTTAATAGTTTTGGATTAGGTGTTAAAAGCTGGTTACACTTCATTTGGAGATAACTGAACAGCAGCGAGGTAAATGAAATAAAATGTTTTTTAAAGAACTACATATGTTTATAAAGTAATTACATACTTTATTTTACAGCGCAGCAAAAGAAATATCATTGGATATTTTGAGCAGAAGGATTCAGAAAACTACAGAGTTTTTGAAAGAGTAGCAAATATTTTGCATGATGATTGTGCCTTCCTAGCTGCATTTGGGTAAGTAGCCTAATTGGTACAGTGTGTTGGTGGTTGGGTCAGCTCAGCTGCCATGTTAAATTCTTGTGTGTGGTGGTTTTTTTGAAGATGACCTCTCATAAAGATTATGTCAGTCCTTTTAAAGTCACTGACAAGTTTTTATGCCTATCTCTGACCTCTCTTTTTAGGAGTTTAAAAGTCTATTAATTATTCTTTCTGTACTATATTTTTCAAAATGTACACAAGAGGAAAAGGATGGACCAGCTTTTCTTCTGTCTTTTCCCTACCTCAGAGGAACATGCTCATTCCACAGCTAACTTCTCCACTAGCATCCCTACAGTTGTCCCTTCAAAATCCTCTGTGGCTTTGATCTATCAGTTGTCCTTGCTTTCTCATGTTTTCAGTCTGACCCTTTTCATGAACTGTTTTCCTTTTCCAAAAGCATGATTCTCTCATTCCTAATCTGTCTCTTCTGTCTCTTGAACTATTAACTCAACTCTTTCTTTTCATTCTTAAATTTTTTTCAAAGATTAGTTACGCTTGACTACCCTGAATTTCTCATACTCTAATGGTTCAAATATGTTAACCTCCTGAAAACTTTTACCTCCATTACCCTAAAGAAATCTCTCTGCACAGTCACAAAGTGACTTCTTAATTAGCAAATCCAGTGGTCTTTTTTCCAATCTTAGTTCTCTACAATTTCTCTGAAGGATGTGACCCTGAGCTACCCTGTTCTTCTTCTGCTATGTCTGTACTTTACCTTGAATCTCCCTGGTTTGATCCTTACATTTCTGATTTCCCTAGCTTTATCTTCTTTTTTTTCCTTTGTCTTTCAAAATAGAATCATTCTTATGGTTCTGTCCTTGAGTCTCTTCTCACTGAAGATTATCTCCACCATCCTTTGATGTTTTGCAATACTATCTGTTTTCTTTGACCTGTAACTGATAAGATTCAATTGCAGTACCTTGACTAGTACAATTGTAGTCTTGAGTAGAGCCCAGATTTCGGGCATAGTATTTCCTCTCCAGTTTGTGACCTTTTCCCTTATTTTAAATGCTTCTGTAGGTTTTGTATGTGTGTTCTATTGTAAACGTTATCAGTGTTTTATGAGGATGGTTGTACAGAGTAAATAATGAAGGAACATCTCCCTTACGTTTTCTGCATTACTGTTTCCAGCCATGCAGGCCCCTCACTATTCCTCTAACACTGCAAGCACACTTCATAGCAGAGCGTTTATCCTTATTGTCTCTATCCAAAGGGCTTTGTCCAGATATCACCTCAGTTACTAGAAACAATCTGGGTTCAAAAACAGCCATTTACTGCCAAAACTTCTAATCCAAAGATAACATACTCAATCACAAAAACAGCTAACTAAAATGTCCCTTAAAAAAAAATCTGCCTTGTACTAAACTTTTCCTTCAAATGTATGCTTTTCTTGGTATTGCATAATCTTATAAGTAGGAAAGATGGAAAGGAATGTATTTCAAGTTATAGTTCATATGTTGCAAAATATCTAGCATATTTCCTAAGCGTGCTTGCTCAGTCATGTCTGAATCTTTGTGACTCCATGGATTATAACCAGCCAGGCTCCTCTGTCCATGGGATTTCCCAGGCAAGAATACTGGAGTAGGTTGCCATTTCTTATTCCAGGGGATCTTCCCAACCCAGGGATCAAACCTGCATCTCTTTCATCTCCTTGGCAGGCAGATTCTTTACCACTGTGCCACCTGGGATACTTTAGACATATTACTGCTGTTATTTTTCTTAAAAAATATTATCACTGTTTCTCTCTTTCTGTTAGGGTTGTTTCAAAACCAGAAAGATACAGTGGAGACAACATAGTCTATAAGCCTCCAGGGGTAAGTTGCTATTTCTTAGTGTGTATAATTTAAAATGTAAATATATGTATACTATAATTTATAGTTTTGTACATGTTAATATTCACAGATTCATACAGTTTTAGTATTGGAAGGAACCTTAAGACATTTTTTTGTCCTAATCCAAACCTTTTAAAGTAAAGATGAAAACACAAGCCTAAAGTCACACAGGCATTTAGTGGCAGAGCTGGGACTAGAGACCCCCTGACCCCCAGGCCTTTCCCACTTCTATTTCACCTTCAGTCTGGGACTCAAGTTCAAAACAATGCTTCAGAGGTCTGTGGTCATCACTCTAGCTTGAATGAGACTAGCCAAACTCCCATGTCTCCTGGTGTATAAGTTCACCTGGTACTTGGCAGATACTAAGGAGCGCTAGGTTGTTTTTAACCCTTAGCTAAGAAGTTAAGTGTATCTAAACTTAGAAGTAGCTGTTTAGACCCAGGTGATGGTAAGCACAAATAAGAAAGACAAAACTCACAGTTATTATTACCCCAAATTGACCTAACAGTCTGAAAAAGCTGGCTTAAAACTCAGCATTCAAAAAGCTAAGATCATGGCATCTGGTCCCACCACTTCATGGCAAATAGATGGGGGAAAGCTGGAAGCAGTGACAGATTTTCCTTTCTTGGGCTCCAAAATCACTGAAGACAGTGACTGTAGCCATGAAATTAAAAGACACTTGCTCCTTGGAAGAAAAACTGTGACAAACCTAGAAAATGTACTAAAAAGCAGAGACATCATTTTGCCAACAAAGGTCCGTATAGTCAGAGCTGTGGTTTTTCCAGTAGTCATATATGGGTGTGAGATTTGGACCATAAAGAAGGCTGAGTGCTGAAGAATTAATATTTTGAATTGTGGTGCTTGAGACGACTCTTGAGAGCCCCTTGGACAGCAAGGAGATCAAACCAGTCAATCCTAAAGGAAATCAGTTCTGACTGCTTATTGGAAGGACTGATGCTGAAGCGAAGCTCCAATGCTTTGGCCACCTAATGCAAAGAGCCGACTCATTGAAAAAGACCCTGATGCTGGGAAAAATTGACGACAGAGGATGAAATGGTTTGATAGCATCACTGACTCACTGGACATGAACTTGAGCGAACTCTGAGAGATAGTGAAGGACAGGGATGTCTGGCATGTTGCAGTCCACAGGGGTCACAAAAAGATGGACACAACTTAGTGACTGAACAACAAAATACATATATACAATACAGGTTTATATGGATATGTATGTATGTATAACTGAGTTACTTTGCTATACAGAAGAAATTAACACAACATTGTAAATGAACTATGTGTGTGAAAGTCACTCAGTTGTGTCCAATTCTTTGTGACCCCATGGACTATACAGTCCATGGAATTCTCCAGGCCAGAATACTGGAGTGGGTAGCCTATCCCTTCTCCAGTGGATCTTCCCAACCCAGGAATTGAACCAAGGTCTCCAGTTATCAGGGAAGCCCATAAATCAACTGTACTTCACTAAAATAATACAATCAGCTACCTTCCTAGGTGTAAAACTCTGGGAAAGTTTGTGAGCTTCTCTGTGCTTTAGTTTGTTCATTAGTAAAAACAGCCATGATAATACTAGTACCTGCTTTATGGGGATGTTTTGAGGATTAATTGAGTCAACACATACAAGGTGCTTAAAACACATACAAGGTGATAAAACAATGCTTGGTCACAGTAGTTGGCTTAGGTAATGTTAGCAATTTATCATCATTTTAGGCACTTCATAGGTACTGATTTTGAGTGAATGTGGAAACAGATAACAGCAGTTAATTTTAGTTTAGATTTATATAGTATCATGTATTTTTCAAGGCTTTTTCACTGGAAGTCTCCAAATTTTCTTCTGACATTTTTGAAGGGAGAGATAGCTCAATTAAATCATTAGGATAATTCTTTTCCCAACACCTGCTAGCTATTGATGAAGATACTGATAAGCATTTACTTGATGCAAATCCAAGGGAAAGTGGAAGGTTTAGGCATCACAGATTAGATAATCAGGTCCCTCATAATCATAGTTAGCAGCTTATTACCATCAGTAGTCCTCTTTCTCAGAAGTTCCATGATTTTTTGCTTCTTTTATATCCCGTGTAGATTTTCTAAGCTCATAGATGGCTTAAGAATGCAGTTTTGCTAGCACAGGTTAGATGTTTACTTTTTTCTTTGTTTTTGTAACAGCATTCTGCTCCAGATATGGTGTACTTGGGATCTATGACAAATTTTGATGGGACTTACAATTGGATTCAAGATAAATGCGTTCCTCTTGTCAGAGAAATAACATTCGAAAATGGAGAGGTATGGCTTTCTAGTGTATGTTGCTATTTTTAATAAAGATTTCCGAAAGAGCAAGCTGCTTCTACCCATCTTGCTGTTTTAACACAGAACTTACTGTTACAGTGAACACGTCATAGCTCTTTCCATAATACAGACCAGTGGGCCACTTCTGCTGTCCCAGATCCCACTGTTGTATTTCCTGCAGTAGCAGTGTTTCATGACCACCTTGAAAATGAGTTTGAAGGTGATTCTGATCCCACCCTTGGTTGAAGATTCTTATTTAAGGAGATTGCTTTAGAAGCAATGTTCTGCAGATTTTAGTTAGAATCGATTATATACAGTGAATAATCCTTTGCTTTGAAAATGTTTTTCTGATTCCTCTCCTAAAAGAATGAAACTGTGTTCTCTTTCCATTGTAAATAATGAAAGCAATTATTATTACCATGTAACTGTCCTCAGTGATCCCATGTGCCTGAAATAAAGCCTATCTCCAGTTCTTAACAACTCCCATAAAAGCCCAGGAGGTTGGAGGAGCAAATACAAAGGGCTGTGTCTGTTTTTAAAAAGACATCTCTGTTTTTTACTGTATTTGAAACATAGCTTTCATTTCATTTTACTCCTTCACTTTCAAAACCCACAGCCTAAGAATGTAATTTTTTAAAAAAATTTTTTACCTTAAAACTTTCAATATGGATATATGCTTCAAAAGAATAAGTACATAGCTCAGGTATTAATATACAACTCAAGAAATTATCACAGAATAAACACTCTCATATAATTCCCACCAAGTCAGAGGTTGGCAATTCTGTAAAAAGTCAGTGAGTATTTTAAGGCTTTGCAGCTCATACAGTCTGTGTTGCAGCTATTCAACTTGCAGCCTTAGACAGTACATAAATAAGTGTGGTTGTGTTGCAGTAAAGCTTGCTTGCTTGGTTATTATCTTAGTTTTATCCTTTCTACTTTCTCTGTTCCCTGGGCTTCAGGTATGTTTATCTGAATTAATTAACATTTTTATTGTAGCAGCTCATTTAGACCTTAGAGACTCAGAAAGATCTAGTAACCTGTCATTATTCACTGCTTTGGCAGTTCTTACAGGGTTAGTTTCAAAACAGTTTAAAGGTACAGACCTGGAAAATCTTGAACAATTAAACAGAGGTCTGTCCTTCCACCCCCAACCCTGCCTCTCATCTATAGTAGTTGGCACATTTAATGAAATTCTTTAAACTTGTTACATTTCATAACCAATTACCCACAAATCCTTTAAAATATAAGGAAAGATTTGTTAACCTGTAAATTTGGTTGTCTTGCTCTCTTTCTCCTGAATTCTTGACTACCTACTTGTAAAGAATATATTGGTACAGATGTGGACATGAGTACATTGGAAGCTCTAGTAGGTTAAACTACCAGCTACTATGTTAATGTATGTAAATTAGTTTAGCAAACTAATTCATATTTTCAAACTACTAATTTATTACTTCTCTCTTTAACAATTGTCAGTTCACCTATATTTGTAGGATTTCTTTTAACAAAAAATTTTGTTACAAAATTAGTAATTTTATTACTAATAAAGTAATATATTTTTTCTACTTTTAACTTCTTAGCTCTTAAATTTTCTAAAAAGTAACATGCCACATGTGAGGCACCGAGAAAATGCTCTGAGAGTTCAGAACAGATTCAAGGTATTTTTGTGTGTGTATATGCACAAGGTATATATATTAACATACACATATAAGTGGAAGTATTTGTTAATAATGTTGATAAATTATATATTGATTGAAAACTGGCTATATTATGGGTTTTTGTCTTTTGCTCTGTATCACACTTTTCAGCTGTTGGTAGGTCTCATGTAAGTGGAGTGGTTTTTGCAGTAAACCTTAGAATAAATGTAAGTTTGCAAATCAGTTAGATTTATTTATTGCTGTACACTCAGTTTTTCATTGTTATCTGTGAAGAGTGTTTATCCTCTCATTAGTCAGCTCATTTTTTAAATACCATGGCTTCATCCAGTACTAGGTCACAGGTCAGCCAAGTGGTTACCTTAAGGCAGGTCAGTTCCCACGGTACAGGACACAGGGGGCCATTCTCAGTGGCTCCTTCTTCCACTGAGGCATTTATTTACACCATTGGTCTCTTTTTCCTGGAATGTTGCAGCTGCTTTATGTTACATGGGCTGAGGTTAAATTGTTCCTACCTAGAAAATAGCTAGAGCTGAATGGAGAGGCCTGATAATTCTCATTGAATACTTCTCTATACAGGAACTGACAGAAGAAGGACTGCCTTTTCTCATACTCTTCCACATGAAAGAAGATACAGAAAGCTTAGAAATATTCCAGAATGAAGTAGCCCGACAATTAATAAGTGAAAAAGGTAGACAGATTAAGGTGTTTATATCCTTCTTTTCTCTTTTTTTTTTACTTTCCCCCCTTTCCATTACATTAATATTGACATAAATATATTTGGATTAAAAACTTAAGTTATTTTAACTCAACTCCTAAAATTACATGAAAATATGGGGAAGGGAGGTATGAGTAGAGATAATGCAAAGCAGTAGCTTTAAAAAAAACACAATTTTTTTAGCTTTTTAAAATCAAGTAGCATGAAAAGTGGGATCATGGGTGGACAGTGTGTTTTAGGCACTTTCTTCCAGCACCTTGATGCTTGTCTAGTCCTTTTCTAATAGTTCCAGAGATATTGCTGAGAGGACTTACACAGCCTGATTAACATTTACTGTATTTCTAAATGAAAGTAAGTTGAGTAGTTCTCTGCAAACTTCTCCAAAGCATCAAAAGGGAATTTGCATTATCACCACTGGAGAAGAAAGTCAAACAAAATAGACTGGAGGTTTTATATAGAGCCATGCCCATATCAGTCTCTGTAAATATTTTGGGAATTGTAGATTAAAAATCAACCAGTAGGGACTGGAAGGGCATCCTTGATGAAATGAAAATGTTCCCATGAGAACAGACCAGGATAATCTCCAGGGCAAACGACTGCCCAGAAAAATTTAAAATTCACTATTGCATTTCTAAAGAAATTACACTCTCTGCCTTAAAAATTAAAATCCTACCTCTTTAAGTGTTGTAATATTTAGGTTTTAGTCTTTGTAATCTATATTACTCTAAAGCATGTTGGGAAGTTTTTAGTATATCACTTTTTATGAACTTGCAAACTTATGAAAATATAATAAAGAATATTCTAATCTACCTCTCCAAATTCTATTTCTTTTTAAGGTACAATAAACTTTTTACATGCTGACTGTGACAAATTTAGACATCCTCTTCTGCACATACAGAAAACTCCAGCAGATTGCCCTGTAATAGCTATCGACAGCTTTAGGCATATGTATGTGTTTGGAGACTTCAGGGATGTATTGTAAGTATTCATTTTGGTTTTTTAAAATTACTGATCTGTGTCTCAAAAATGAACTTAAAATGATTGTTTGGATATTTTAAATAATCCTATGTTGAAACAGTAATGCTGTGTTATTTGGAAGGAAGAGTTTTTTTTGTTTGTTTGTTTTTTTAAACTCCAGAGTGTAGTATGAATGACTGTGGGGAATTTCCCTGGTGGTTCCATGGTTAGGACTTGGTGCTTTCACTGCTGTGGCCCTAGGTTCAATTCCTGGTCAGGGAACTAAGATCCCATGAGCTGAGCAGCAAAACCAAGGAAAAAAAGAAAATGTTAAATGACGATGAGAATTATGATATGTCTCTATAGAAATGCCAGAATTAGATAATCTTAAATGCTTGGGAATTAATTTCTGAAAGAAAAATTTTGACCTATGAGAAATTTGTTTTGAATTGAATTTAGTCTTTGTCAGCACATCAAGGGAGTAAGTAGATTAAAGAAAATGAATAATATTGGTGCTCATTTGTGACTGTGTGTCAAGAATGTTAGTGGTATTTAAGACCAGAAGATGGCTATGACAAAGCATTTATAAAGGCATACAGCTAAGAACCTTTCCAAGAACAGATATGCTTTCTGACTCTGTTCTCATAGTGTTAATAAACATAAACCTAGTAACTACCACAGATACTACTATTTATATCAGCTTTCTGAGATGCTAGATACAATAGTTAAAGTAGAAATGTTTCTTCGTATATGAAAAATTTAAGCAATACAAGTATTAATTCAAAATAGACCTTTTTCTTTTCAAAATTAATTTAAATATCACCCATTTTAATGTTTAAAGATTAAATTTCACAGTTTGAGGGTGATTTGAAGTCCTATTGCAGAATGGACTACCTCACTCACTTCTAAATATTTTAATAGAGATATGGTTGTTTGATAGAAGATTCTCAGTCCTCACATAGAGGACGTCTCCATTTGGGGTCCTCCCTCAGGCAAGTCATGGGGTCGCAGAGTCGGACACGACAAAGTGACTTTCACTTTCAGGCAAGTCACTTCTGTTTACTTGTTCTTTTACACTTAACATGTGGTTGGTGGTACAGCCTCCCTAATGAGATTGTTATAAAAATGAATGAGAGATGATGATTGTGTTATGAACCATTAAGTACTTAAAAACATTAGTTGTTTTTATTTTACCTCAGCAATCCCCCTCCTGTCTACTCATATTCAGCCCACAGTGTCTGTACTTGTTCCTCCCAGCATCGCCTTTCTCCAAGCCCCATCTCCTCTCCTCCATGAAAAACTTCTCCAGAACATTAGGTCCTACCTTAGGCGTTAACATCTCCAGAAATCTTGAATCAGTGCCCCTCTGCTGAACCCTGTCAGAGCACTTACACATTATAAAACCCAATTGCCTATTCCCAGCTTATCTCCTTTTTCTACCTGGTTGTGAGTTCTTGGACTGAACTGGGGATCCAGTCTTAGTAAACTTTTTATATTATATATAAACCATTGGTTTTATTTTATATATAAACCAGTGGTTTATATTATACAGCTGTCATATAGAAGACCCAGATAAATATTCAGTGAGTTAATATGCTAAGTGGTATTCTTCCGAGTGTAGGTAAAGTGAAAACATCTAAATTGCTGAGCATTGTGTGAGCATTGACTGTTGTGCTAGACAGAAATGTCTTAGCTGGTTGCATATCCTTTTCCTCTTACTTCATTGGCTTGCCTCCAGAGGCTGTAAACTCTAGCTAAAAGAACAGACCTTTTAGGAGAGGGGGCAGCTCTTGTAGTGGTTGAGTTTACTTCAAGAGCTTCCAGGCAGTGACAATGTTTGGTATTAAAATGCTGCCCTCTTCATGGGTTATTTGCATGAAGTTTTATATTTTCCTACCTCTGGTAGTGGGCAAATCTTGGGTTGATTATCTACCTCTTCCTTTCACTGTAAACTTCCAGCCCTAATTATGAAGTTTCAAGTTAGCCAAAGTCAAGAGGATGCTGACTCAGGTTAGGTTTACGAGTCAGAAACCAAACTATGCCCAACTTTGGCTTTTATTCCCGGGAACATTGTTACACATGAAGGGAAACCTGTGACAAATTTCACCATGGCTATCTTTTATGTTTTCTCCTCCAGTTCTGAAGTCAGATTTAAAACACTCTAGCCTTTCCAATCCCATCTTGGTGTCTGTTAGAGTACCCAAACTAAGATCAGCGGTCATGTTATTTATCACATGACCCAATCCCCCTATCCTCCAGCCACAGTTCACTGGACCAAGAGATGGGCATGTTACCAAGAAAAGCTAATTTATCAGCTGGAAGCACTCTCTCTGCTTGTGCCCTGGTGCAAAAAGACAGAGTCAGTAAAATTCCCCAAAGAAACATGGAAATGGGAAATGATCCTTTCCCATCCTGCAAGTGTTGAGTCCTGTGAGCAGGGAGGGAGATAAGAGAAGTGATTATATTTGAAGCTCTGAAACAAATTACTTTTAATTTCTCCCTTAGGTGCCTGATTTCCCCTCCTAGGCACTGTTTCCTCTAATATTTTTTTAATTATAAGGAGGCACATGCTGTGTGAGCTACAGACTGAGCCTATGTGAATAGATGTTAGTGTTAAAAAATAAAAGACATGCAGCAAAGTGAATCTGACACATTTAATGGCTTGTGTAATTGTTATTGTGCTGCATGGTAATTAAGGCTTAAATGATAAGCCGTTTCCATAAATTACTGTAATTACTATTACTTTTACTTAGTAACTCAGCAATTCTGGAGTCAACTGTAGAAGTATGTGGTGGTAAGGAGAGGGAAAGCAGATTTATGATGGAGTCTCCTCCCATGCTAAAGGCAGGCACTGCAGCATGGTGTGGGGAGCTGCTAACCAGTATTCTGTTCGTCCCTTATTTCAGAGAACCGGAGGTTTAGGGATGTAACATAACCAGCAAGGCCACACCACTAATCACTGGCAGGGCTAGAAGTCATGTCAGAGTATATTGAACCCCCAAACCTCAAGCTCGTAACACTTGATACCAAAACAGTTATATTTTCAGTACATACAAAGGCAGCCTAAGCGTGAATGTGAAAGATGTTTGAAGAGGCACTGTTTGTTAATACCTGAAACTGAATCACACATCTCTGAATCCTTAGTTGTTTTATATCTATCTATCTATCTATCTGTCTATCTATCTATCTGTAGTTTGACCAGATTGATTTCTTGCCAAATGTAAAGATTTTATATGGAGGTAGAATAGGGGGAAGTTTTGAAGCCTAAGCACATAGGGATAGGCCTAGGAAATGTTCGCCAGCCCTGAGAGGAGAGAATAAATGATGGGGTCTAGTGTAAAGACTGTTGAAGGGCTTTCTGGAGAAACTTACCTTCTAAAAATTGTGGCCTGCAAATCCCCACCATCTGTTCCTTTGCTCAGGGGTTCTTAGGTAAGCTCCCACCAGAGCCCCAGTAACGGGAAAAAGCAGCAGGATGTCAGATCACTCCTAGGGAAATGAACAAGTCACTCTAAGGCTAAGGAGTTCCCCAATTCTGAGATCTAGGTCATTTATTTCAAATCACTGCATCACTGAAAATTATGATCATAATTCCTTAAACTACTCAGGGGGCATGGTTGTGAGGAGATGAGAGAGGCAACATGAAACTGAAACTATACAGGGGTGGGTATCTCCCTAATTTAGCAGTTTGGTTGCTGCCATGATGAACTAGCCTGTCTCCTTCAACTTAGAGGGAACAAACCAGGAATTGAATGAGATGATAAAGAACTTAGAGGGATAGGTAAAAGAAATGTTTACCCTTGTAACCCTGACAACCTGGTTTCATTCTTCATTATCTAGGGGTTCTTTTTTTTTTTTAACCCAAGTCAGGCTTTTGACTGAAAAAAAAAAATGGTGCTGCAAAATCGTTTATGTGTGTGTATAGTTTTATTTATGGCTGTGCTGGGTCTTCATTGCTGTGCCAGCTTTTGTCCAGTTATGGTGAGCGGGGCCTGCTCTTCATTGCAGTGCACAGGCTTCCCATTGCAGTGGTTTCTCTTGTTGTGAAGCATGGACTTTAGGATGTAAGGGCTTCCATAGTTGCAGCACACGGGCTCCGTAGTTGTGGCTCATGGACTCTAGAGCACAGGCTCAGTTATTGTCGTATATACGGTCTTAGTTGCTTCGAGGAATGTGGGATCTTGGACCAGGGATCTAACCCATGTCTCCTGCGCTGGCAGGCAGATTCTTTACCCTGAGAATCTTTTTAAAAGGCCAGTATTTAGTTTTCATCATCTCTTGCTATACTAAGTGCTTTGTGGTGGCATTAGTAGATGTTCATTAAATGCTTTTAATTGCTTTTAGTTTCATCACTTGTTATAAGATTAAGAGTTTGACTATTCTGAATGTATATATCTGGAATATATCCTAATATTTATCAGTTACTCATCTGCCCTATTCTCTACCTCTCCTGTTCATCTCTGTAGTTTTAATTCTCTGAATGTGTCTCTCTTATCAGCCACTGGGCTGATACATATGCAGTGGTCCAGGCCCCTAAATACCATTTTTATATTCCTGTAACATACTCTTTGTACACCTGATCTTGATATGTAGTATTTATAAGTACTTTTACTTTTCAGATCATTCCAATATATTTTTACCTTATTTGGTTTTGCCAGCAAAACGGACATCAAGCACTGACAGAGCCAGGCACTGTACTAGCCCTACTTTATACTTTTATATGTGTTTTCAGTTCATCTGTAACAAGCTTAGAAGGTAGATATTATTTCTACTTTACAATCAAGAAGTTAAGCTCTGCAAGATTTAGAAACTTCACTAAAGTGGAGTCACTAAAGAGGCAAGGAATACAGTGGTTATGTGCACAGACTCTGGACCCAGTCTGTTATCTATTAGTTATATCACCCTGGGCAGTTTCCTAAGACCTTTATGCCTCTGTTTCCTCATCATGAAACAGGAATGATAATAATTTTACCTAGTTAACAGAGTTCTTCTGAGTATTAAATGAATATGTATAAGTCTTAGAACAGTGTCTGATACATGGCTAGTGTTTAGAAGGCTAGCTATGATTATTCAGTTCAGTCGCTCAGTCGTGTGATTATTATAGGCACTAATATATTTGGATTTAAATCCAAGTCTGTGACTATAAAAACAATACAGTTAGATAAATAAAGCAGTTGTTCTCACTTCACATATCAGAAAGCTGAAGCTCAAAGAAGTAACTAAAATGACAAGATATAGTGTTTTTATACTGTAATACATTGAATGAGTTCAAACTATTGTATAAGTTGAGTTAAAAAGTAGTAAACAATACTAGGAAATTGAATCCAGCAATTAGTGAAAAAAGAATACTATATCAACAACCAAGTGGGCTTTATCCCAAGTATGCAAGGCTGGTACATTTAGTCATTAGTGAAGTCGCTCAGTCATGTCCAACTCTTTGCGACCTCATGGACTGTAGTCTACCAGGCTCCTCCATCCATGGGCTTTTCCAAGCAAGAATACTGGAGTGGGTTGCCATTTCCTTCCAGCTTTCAAAAATCAATGAGTAATCAGGCATATACTGATTACATCAACATACACAAGAAGCATTTGACAAAATTCAATATCAATCATGACAAAAATGCTTAAGAAACCAGGAATATATGGAAACTTCCTCAATCTTATAAAGGACATTTACAGAGAACCTACAGCTAATATCATATTTAATGGTAAAAGACTGTACGCTTTCCTCTTAACATCAAGCACCAGGCAAAAATGTCTGCTCTCTATGTATCTGTTAAGCATATAATTTGTCCCTTATTTCTGATTATAAAAATATTTTCTTTGTGGATAATTCTTAAAGTTGATAAAATGCCAAAGAATAAAAATCACCTATAAATCCACAAAAGAGATCTAAATATATGTATGTGTTATAAAATTGGAACCATTGCTAAGTGGCTAAGTCACTTCAGTTGTGTCCTACTCTGTGTGACCCCATAGACAGCAGCCCACCAGGCTCCCCCGTCCCTGGGATTTTCCAGGCAAGAACACTGGAGTGGGTTGCCATTTCCCTCTCCAATGCATGAAAGTGAAAAGTAAAAGGGAAGTTGCTCAGTCATGTCCAACTCCTCGGGACCCCACAGACTGCAGCCTACCATAGGATTTGCCAGGCAAGAGCACTGGAGTGGGGTGCCATCGCCTTCTCCAAATTGGAACCATGCTATTTTATAAATTTTCTTTTTAACTTATCCACACATTATAAACATCTTCCCATTCATCGGTATTTTTCCATTATTTCTAGTGGCCAGATAGCTTGCCTTTGAATGGATTGTTTCATGATTTGTCTAAATAACCTCTGTTGTTTGAAATCCAGGTTTTTCCCATGAAAAAATAACACTGCTACTAATGGGACTTTACTTGATTCATCCTTATTAACATCCTTGTAGTTTTGATGCTATGGAACACTTTCCCCATCGTGATTTTCCCTTTGTTGGTAGGGGGGAAATGGCTCTTTCATTGTCTTTTACTGATTGTGCTTCTTGTTTTTGACCTTTTGTCAAAAGTCGTAGTGCTGTGCTATCCAATATGATAGTTAATAATAGCCCTATATGGATACTTAAGTTTACATTAATTTAAATGATATAAATTAAAAATTTAGTTTCTCACTTACTCTAAACCCATTTCAAGTGTTCAGTTGCCACATGCAGGTAATGGTTCCTGTATTTGACAGGACAGGTATACAGTATTTTTTGGTCATCACACAAGTTCTGTTGGATAGTTCTGCTGTTAAGTATTTGCAGTTTCAAGGAACAAAATAACTCACCCGGCGAAGCTCAAAACCAAGGGGTTTATGCTGAAAAACTATTAAGAAAATGACAAGGAATGGAACTGCTTGAGGGGAACTAGGCTGAACCACTGCAAGTGGGCAGCTGATCTCTTCTTCCCTTCCTCTGGGGCCCAGGAGCTCTTCTCTGGGCTCTCACTTCACATCTGCCCCATCCTCCTCTCTGTAGAGCAGCTTTTCCTTTGCCCTGCTCTAACTTCTGCCTGGACACAGTTCTGATTTACCATGATGGGACTTAATCTGAACTCTCTATGACTTTTTAACTCTCATCATATCATCTGATTGCTTTCCTTAAACCCCTTGGCCTACATTCTGTAGACATCTGATTGGCTCAACCCACATAGATCGATTCCTTCTCTACTCCAATTTTTTTTTCCAGCTTAACAGAGGTATACTTGACATATGGAGCAAATGGAACTCTCATACATTGCTAGTGGGACTGAAAAATGATACAGCCACTCTGGAAGACAATTTGGCAGTTTCTTAAAAAGTCAAACATACACCATGCATATAACCTAGTATTTTACCTAGAGAAATAAACTTATGTTCACACAAAAACCTATGCCCAGACATTTGTGGTAGCATTGTTTACAATCACCAAAGTCTTGAAAGAACCAGTGTCTTTCAGTGGGTGAATGAATAAACCAGTTGTGGTAAATCCACTCAGTGGAATGCTATTCAGTGAATAAAAGAACATACATTTTTATGCATGCAACAAAGGGGATAAATCTCAAATGCAGGGTGTTAGGTAAAAGAAGCCAGTCTCACAATTTCACATCCATGACATTCTGGAAAAGACAAATTATGGGAATAGATCAGATCAGCAAGAGTTAAAGGGAAGAGGAAGATAGGAGTGAGTGTTGGAATTGTTCTATTTCCTGTTTGTATAGGTGGTAACAAGATGCTACATGCTTATGTTAAAACTCATATAACTTAAGCCTAAAAAATGAATTCTATTGTATGTAAATTTTTTAATAAAAATACTTCTCACCTCATATGCACTTGTTAAAGCTCATTTAAATGATACACTTATGTTTTGTGCATTTCACCATGTCTAAATTTTGCATCACCTAAAAATAAATACTGTAAGCAAACAAAAAAATGGAGGATGAAAGAGAAACACTTAGGGGTTCTAATTAGAAAAAGTATACCCTAAGTATGAAAATTTAATTGAATTTATTACAGTAAGGGTCTATTTATCTTCCTTTTTAGCAAATAACTGTGTTGCCTGTTTTCTTGACAATGTATTGTTGATTCACTGATTGTTACCTAATAACTGGATAATTTCTAGCCACAAGCTAGATAAGAGCTCTTTGTCATCTGTTTTTCTACCACATCAATTCAGATTCATCCTCTCTCTCTTGTCTTTGCTTTTACTCACAGTTCTCCCAAAAGTTGACAAAGGGGAAAAAAATCAAGTAGGGGAAAAATCTGTTTGGAGTGTAGTCTATGAATCTGTTACACTTAATTGTAAATTATTTCTTGACTAGCAGAAGCAATTCACATTGTATTGGTGTGACCATCTTTGAACATTTTTAAATAACAAACTAGCAAGGGCTTTATCTTAAACATTATAGATTTGCAATTCTTTGAATATATTTGAGCACTTTGCTGTGGGTGACAATAGATGATGTCAGATTAAATTGATATCCTCTCAGTGTTTCTGTCTGGTGCATGTGCAGTTTCTTCTGTACCAGAGACCCTTTCAGAGGCATTCTGTCAATACAGCTACCTGACAGCCATTTGTATTTGTAAACTGTGCATTTGGCACCTGCTGGCCTCTGTTGCATTGGAGCTAGTGGGGAGCCGAAATGGGTGTACAATGAAGTTATTGGCTGTTAATCTCAGTGGGAGTTATTGAAGAGAAGAAACAGTACTTGCAGGACCTCAGGAGAGGATAAAAAGAAAAACTGGTAATATTAACACAAGCCAGGTATGCTACCAAAACAGTCATTTAAAAAATCAGTTCTACTGAAGGAAATAAAATGTAGACCTGCATTTTATTCCATGCAATAGATTGGGGGGAGGGGGAGAAACAGGTTTCTATTTAAAAATATAATGAATTTTAATTTATCTCAGTAGAGGCCAGATCTCTATCAGGATCTCAGCAGAGGACAAACAATTCATATGAGCAGAAATAGAAATTAAAACAATGGAAAAAATGCTTAATTTCTGAAGAGATGGAAATCAAAATGCTGGTGTCTTTTACTTATCAAATTAGCGAAATGGATTTTAGTATTAAAGACAAAAGTGCTGGCAAGACCTCAGAGAACAAACAGGTAGACAAGCAGTAGTCAATACTGATGTTCTGTAACCATAATTTGCCCACTTTGTTTTAAGTTCTTACACATTAACTCATCACTCCTTCTTTATCAGATACAACTCAGGGAAATAACTGTGAAGGAAAAGGCTGGTACTATGTAAATCTGCTTAGGTTTATACTGGTCTATTTTGCTGCAGTGCATGTTTCTGTCCTGCAGATGTGCTCATACCATAATTGGTAATTACAGGAATGTCATCAAATATACAGTGAGTTATATGGTTGGAGGGCACCACCGACTCAATGGACATGAGTTTGAGCAAGCTCCGGGAGTTGGTGATGGACAGGGAAGCCTGGTGTGCTGCTGTCCTTGGGGTCACAAAGAGTTGGACACGACTGAGCAACTGAACTGAACTGATGTTGGTTCACGTTATTTTCCTCAGAATAGTTTGAAGCCACTAAGGAAAGCTTTTTCACCATAAAGACAATGCCTTTGTGTTTGTGATGTATGAAGACTTTTTTTTTTTTTTTTAAAGGCCACTGGCCTTGAGAAGTGCTTTGCTTTTCACAGTGTTAAGGTAGCCGATGAAACTGCCTGTGTGGTTTAAGTTGTGAAGAAAGTTCTCCCTCTAAGAAAAAAACATGAAAGAGCTATACCCTGGTTTAGATTATTTTGATAAAGTTTGTTATGCTGGCAGTGAATGCCCTATATCTCAAAAAAGACTGCTAAGCTTCAGGTTAAAGTGTCATCTGGCTGACACAGAGATCAAATGCTGGAGGAGGCTGAAGGGCACTAATATTTTTTAGGCTCTTAGTAGGAATCTGGTTACAAACCTATGTAACAAGCTATGACTTGGAACGTTTATTTTTTTTCTATTTCATAGTCTTTGTCTCATTTCCTTTGTCATGAACGTGCAGAATGGTGGAAAAGCCTTACATATTTGGAAGCACCATGTCATTCTGAAGTGCTCACATCAGTCTCTGTTTTCTGTGTGATTCTCTTTATTTCCCATGGCTTAAAATTCTGCCTTCCAAATACTTTGCCAAATGGATGTGGAGCTTTGTAATATAATCTTCCTTCAGTTAATTCAGGACAGACCTACATAGTTTTGAAGTGATTAGTCCCTACATTATTTTTCCCTTGAGCTTCTATTATTTTTAGTGTAATTTTGCAGAACATAAGATTTTGCAGTTCTATATATTAAGGAAAATTTATGAATGCCCAACATAAGGGAATAAGCCTTAGGACACCATCTTGATTCTGAAGCATTTGTTCCAGTAAGCGTAGAAAATTTTCTGTAAAACAAGTGCAAGCATTGGAACACACAGTTGAGTACTAGACATGATGATTTACAGCTGTGTGAAAATGTTTGAGATGTACCTGGACTGTTTGTTACTAGTTATGGTGAGTTGGTGGGATTGTAGCTAAATTTTTTTTTAATTGTTTTTAATGTTGTGAAGTTGGTAAAATAGAAATAAGTCCATCTAAATAGTTTAAGCTAAATTTTTGTTTTACTTTGGTTTTAGAATTCCTGGAAAACTCAAGCAGTTTGTATTTGACTTACATTCTGGAAAACTACACAGAGAATTCCATCATGGTCCTGACCCAACTGATACTGCCCCAGGAGAGGTAGGACTCTGGTTTGTTTCTCAGTGGGAAGTCTTTTTTTTCTTTTTCAATTAGTCTTGAAAAGACTCTGAAGCTCTTGCATAAGCTTGAGTTTCCAGTCCTGAATATTTTTGTAAAAAAATTCTAAACAAACTAGATAATATACAAATTATGTTCATTTAAAAATTTTAAACCTTCAGAAAAGTTGTAAGAATATTACAATATACTTCCTTGATCATATAAACAAAGTTGTCTGGTAAGTCCTTGGTGGAAAATGGCCATAAAAGGGTTAAATACAGTTAGCTTCATATAGAAGAGGTAGGAATTAGAAGCAGGTAGACTAGCAAAGAAATCAGTGGATTGCATTAACTGCTTAAGCCTTCCTCTGTGGCTGAGAGTGACCACCACACTATAAAGAAAATAATGATTTGATATCTTAAGAGGCTTCATCACCACGGTATTCATAATGCTCAAAACTTACAGTTTAATGCAGCTTTTCCGTTTGAGATGTAGAATGCTTGACAACTGTTTACCAATACAATTTAATATTTGCTTGATATACAGATAGGTATTTTTAACCTGAGAATTTTCTTCTGTTCTAAGTTACCTTGTAAATTCTGTATAAGTACCTACTTTGTTAAACACCCCTAAATTTGCATTTTGATGCATTATTGATTTATATCATGTCTGTTACCATTATACTGAGAGGGAATGATATATACCAGAGATGATATATACCAAAACCCTTACTGCATATGCCCAGAACGTCAATACACTGTTTTTGCCAAAAGAACCACCAAAGAAAAATAAAAACTAAGTGAATTTTTAACAGTCAAATTAAGTTCAGAGTTACCAGTTACTTTTGGGAATCTGACAACATGCTTTTTTCCTTACAATCTGAGATCAGATTTTCTTTGATAATTAAGCAACTATAGATGTAGGAAAACTCTGTTGGCAGTAACCCAAAGTAGGCCTGCTTAGTATTTTATCAGAGTAAGAAAAGATGTGGCTTGCCATTATTGTATTATCCTGATTTGTTTCAATTTCTATATTAGATACTCAACTTCTTGTATTTATTTATCTTTGCATACTAATACATAGTAGGCACCAAATACATGTTCATTTCATAGTAGTATAGCTTCAGATTAATTAAACCAAACATATCTCAACAAAAAATAACAAATGTATTGGGGAAAGGGAATGTGACTAAGTATAAAAAGTAAAGTGTGGATATATTGCTTCCCATGTGCCATTTTATTTACACATATATATATATATATATATATACACACATACACATAGTGTACTACATGTACTATGTGCCTGTGTAAACTACAGGGAATATTAAAACAATGATAATCACGTTTACTCTTGAGGAGCTCACAATGTAAAGGATAGACTGCACTGTCCTTTTGAAATTCTTCTATGTCACTCTTATATTTCCACTGGATATTTTTACGTACTGTTGGTATACAAGTAAAATATTACAGAAATTTCTTAAGAGCATTGAAGTGTTTTTCTTCCTTACGTCAACTAGGTTTTTGTAACTTCTGACGTCCAGATCTCTGTCTGCAGAATTGTTGTTCAGTTGCTAAGTTGTGTCCAACTCTTTTGCAATGCCATGGACTGTTGCCTGCCAGGCTACAGGTGCCTTTAATAATCTTAGCAGTCATTTGTAAAATGGAAGGGTTTTGGCCAGCTTAGGATTTTACTGCCTCTACAGAATATTCTAGGAAAGCACCCAGGTGTCAGATGTTTTGCTTCTCCACCACACCTCAGTAACTGTCATCAGATCAACGGTTAATGGCTCTGTGGTAGCCCTGTCTTGGAGAATCTGAGTAAGGGCATTTGAAACAGGGAAAGCAAGATTTCAAACTCAACTCTTGTCTTTGGCATATAGTAGCTATAGTTTATTGATTATTAATAAATAATTATAGGGCAATTACCATGCATCTAACACTCCTATTAAAATATAACTATAAAATATATTGATATAAAAATGTTTTATTCTTTCCCATGTAGGAAGTCCAGGATGTAGCAAGCAGTCCTCCTGAGAGCTCCTTCCAGAAACTAGCACCCAGTGAATATAGGTATACTCTATTGAGGGATCGAGATGAGCTTTAAAAACTTGGAAAAACAATTTGCAAGCCTTTCAAACAGCAGCATCAACTTACATGGTGGAAATAGTAAACCTATATTTTCATAATTCTATGTGTATTTTTATTTTGAATAAACTGAAAGAAGTTTTGGGTTTTTTAATTTTTTCTCTCCCCGACTCAAAATGTATTATCATTTAATATAGCCTCTTTTAAAAAAAAATCTGCTAGGGTTAAAAATAAATAAATAAAAATCAGAGGCCTACCTTTACTTTAAATCTGTCCTGTAAAATTTTTATACATCAAGTGAAAGGTGAGACTGCCAGATATATACCATTAACTTGCACTGCTAGGCTAGGGAGGACTTAGGGATGTTTCCTGTGTAGTATGTGTTTTTCATTCTTTTCTCTATATATGATCAACTCTGTTGGTATTTTTAGTTCTCACATTTCTCAAAGCTAAAGGGGTATACATTCTGGATGGCTGGGGGGGAGGGGGAATAAATTAAAATTTTCACACTGTGTACTGTGTTTTACTGATTAGTTGGATATTGCTTATGAAAATTCCATAGTGGTATTTTTTGGATTCTTAATGTGCAACTTAAACATACTATGAAGAGGAGGAGAGCCATAAGCCAGAACATTTGGCAGGAATTGTCCTTATAAATTAAGAAAAAAAATGAAAAGTGTTATTAAATTTCTATGTGTTTGTCTAACAAAGTGGCATATGGGTGGCATTTAAAACTTTGAATTATACCTAAATCTGAGGAAAAGGAGATACTAGTGGAACAGATTACCAGTATTGAACTAGATGACTTTTAAGGCTCCTCCTATCATGACACTTTTAAATTTCCAAAGAGAAAAACCAGCAGAGAAAATATATTTCAGTAATTCTGACCTTCTTCCATCATGTAGTCTTGTTCTAGTTGTATAGATCAAAAGCAAAGACAGTAAGGCATATTTCTTGCTTCATTGTGAAATTGTTAAGGAGGACCCTATGTCCTCTAGATTCCCTGATTTCCTAGGCCTGCAGCGTTCAGTCAAATGGGTCCCTGTGCCAGGCCTCAGTACTGCCAGGGAGCAAAACCAGAGGGAGAAGACCCTCGGTGTCATATCAGGAAGCCCAATGCCAGAGGACAGGTTCAAAATTGGCTTTCCTCTGGGCCTGGGTTGGTGCTATAGGCCAAGAGTCATTTTATACTTGGAGTCTAAGTCAATCCCAGTTTGGGGAAAGATTATTTTTAAGCTTAAAAGGCTGACATGTGCCATTATATGTAGTATGTAATATATGTAACATCTTTCAATTCTTTTAAAGTAAATATTTATAATAGATAATGATTGTTATTTTTTAAAATCAGTCTAAAATTCTTTGTTATGCATGACTTGCCCATCATTTCATTTAGACTAATAAATGTTAGTAAGGTAGTATGGGGCATGTTTAATAGAAAATGCTAGAAAAGCAGGACAGAGCTTCCTCAAGTTTGGGCCTTAGTTCTGTTCTCTCCATTGCTTTTAATCAGTAACTTTGAAATCAGAGCTACAGTCTTCAAGTCAGAAGATGGACCAAATGTGAGGTGTCAGAATGAAAACTTAGAAACATTAAACAAGCAAGCATACAAAACCAAAAGCAGCATCTGCAATTGACTGGAATAAATTTGTAATCCTTTAATTGACTTTTAAAAAAATGGTAAACAGAAGATTACACTTAAGAATTGGGTTGCATAGAATTGGTTTGAGAGTAGTCATGATAAAGGCCCTGAAGAACACATCTTCAGTGTGATCTAAGATAACACAGTGTGATCTAAGTGGCTTGTTAAAGTGGATTTGAGGCTTTATTTAGCATTTATGCATATGGGGGCTTATTAGACTGTAGCCCTGCCACTGTCACTGTCTTCTCCAGAGTGTGAAGCCACTGAGGGCATGCAAGGATACTAAATTTTATGCCTGTATCGGGACAATAAACATCAATAAATGTTTACTGAATGAATGAGATATGCAGTGACGTTGGGTAATTTTTATACCTGAAATGCTCAGCACTCATCAGGATTTGTTGCCCAGTTTTGTAAAGTCACTAACAAGCTCAAGTGCAAAACAGCAGAAATGCATTAGAGAAAGTAAGTTCTTGCCACAGGGCTAGTGCAGGGTTGGGGTGGGGAGGAGGCCTGTGGCTAGGACAATGGGAAAGTAAGTTCGAGCTGATTGTGTAGGGCCTTGTATGCCAATCTAAGGAACAGATTTTTACTGTATCTTATAGCCAGATCCATCAACAAGTTTAAGCAAGTCAGTATGTTCATAACACTGTAGCAGAGGTCTCAAGATAATTAAATGAGTTCAGTGGAGGAGAAAGAAAGGCAGAGCTAAGATAGGGACAGCAGAGATGGAGAGAAACAAATACAAGAGGTCCCATAGGCATTTGTCACCAGCTGGATGTAGAGAGAGAACTTCAGGAATCTAGAACTTAAAATTTAGACTTCTCTGAACCTCAGTGAATCAGAGGATATCCAATCTACTTCAGGCCTCAGGCTCCTCAGCTGTGAAAGAAAGGATGCTAGACTAGACTGAAGAACAGAGTCAAGTTGCAAAACCAAAATTAAAAGCAGGCCCTACTGCTTGTCAGCCCACTACCTTCTCCAGTTGTTGTTGTTGTTTTTTAATAGTTACAGTAGTGAGGGGGACGATAAAAGGGTGAACTTACTTTAGATGAAATTATGAACATTTTTTAAAAGTTAAATGAACCTAGAGAAGAAGGCAGAGAATGGGTGACTAAAGCATCTCATGGAGAGCTCTCTGATGAAGTCAACTTGTCAAAGATTACATACAAAAGAAGGAAAAACTGGCATGATAAGGCCCGAAAAGAGCAAAGTGAAATATAAAAAACAGTGTTAGATATGTTAAAGCTCAGAATGAGCTTAAATGTGCAGAAAACACTAACACTGCCAAAAAATATTTTAAAACCTGAATCACAGCAAAAAGAAAAACAGATAAAGGAGTATACTGGATCAACAATCAGGAAAAACAGAGTAACTCACTTTTTATTTTTTTCTCTGACAAAGAGACCTAGTTTGCTTGGACAAAAAATGACATAAGCAAAACCGCAAAAATAGGAAGTAAAAATGTTGCCACCTTGAATAGTTTTAGGGCTCTTAGGCCCAAACTCCAGTATCACAGACAGCTGCTGGATGTACCAAATGCTTTCTGTCAGCAACTGCTGGGAATTTTTAAGAAACCATGGAGATCATAAGGTAACAGAAGACTAGAAATGGACAAACATTCTTCCAGTTTTCAAAACCATTAGTACTTTATAGTTGTGGGGATGATTAAACAGCTGTAAAGAATAATCAGTTTTAAGCCCAATATTTAAAGACCCTGAAGACAGTAAGTTGTTTTAGAACTTAAATTGTCTTATGCTGATTATAACTTTTGTGTGTTCATTAAAACAGATTGGATAGAACTGCTGCTTGGCAACTGTTTTTTAGCTGTGTTTGAATTTTTGTATGTATTTCCAAGTAATAAAACTATATTTCTAAAATACTTCTATATTTGAGACTACTTATTTGTCATGAATATTTGACTCAAAATTCAGATGACCAGAGTCACAAGATGTTCCAGTTTTACAGTTATTTTTTAGATTATTTAATTGTACCTGACTCAGCATGGGAAGCTGTATGAATCCATGTGCTGGTAACAAACCTAGCCTTTAGCTAAAGCATCAAAGCTCCCTCTTGCAGAGCACACTGGGGAAGGGCCAGCCTGCCTTCAGAGAATAGGTTTTGGAGACACTGGAAGAGGAAGAGTGCAGCTTTCAAACTGTGCCCCAAAAGTGCTCCCTTTACTCCCTCCCTCCCTTTCCCCACCTTGCCTAATAAATCCTTCTATCCATCCTTCAATGCCCAGGACCATTACCACCTGTTGTGATCCCACAGCCCTTTATCTAAGTGTTTTAGAATACCAGTCTAAAAGAAGTTGGAAGTATATGTATCCCTTTTCCTGATCACCATGTGAAGGCTGGCTCTGGAAGCACAAACTGCTCCATATTTGATTCCCAGCACAAGTGATTACTATGTGATGGGGGAAAAAAAGTCAAATTACATAATAAATGAATGAATAAGGGACAACAAAGCATCCCCATAACTGGAATGGCCTTGGTTACATCATCTGTGAATCCCAATTATCTGATAGCTAGTCACATTTCATCCTATATCCTAAACTGATTATGGAGTCTTAAGAGTTTTATTCTAGAAGAGATTAAAATCTTAAACCAACCCACAGATACATAACTTTCAGAATGACACTGGAATGCCCATTTGGGCAGTGTAGAGTCCTGCAGAAGTGCTGGAAACTTTCCCATGAACATGACACATTTTCTGTGAGGTGGATTTGACCCCTTCTCAGTCACTCAGCCTTGTGGAAGGACAGACTAGAGTGAATTGACAAAATACCACATGTGGTTTACAAAACATACACTTACCACTTGGCAAGAATTAATCTACTGTTTTCCTCTATTTCTTTGCATTGATCGCTGAGGAAGCCTTTCTTACCTCTCCTTGCTGTTCTTTGGGACTCTGCATTCAGATGATTTTATCTTTCTTTTTCTCCTTTGCTTTTCACTTCTTTTCACAGCTATTTGTAAGGCCTCCTTGGACAGCCATTTTGCTTTTTTGCATTTCTTTTCCATGGGGATGGTCCTCACCCCTATCTCCTGTACAATGTCACGAACCTCTGTCCATAGTTTATCACGCACTCTATCAGATCTAGTCCCTTGAATCTATTTCTGACTTCCACTGTATGATCATAAGGGATTTGATTTAGGTCATAACTGAATGGTATAGTGGTTTTCCCTCCTTTCTTCAATTTCAGTGTGAATTTGGCAATAAGGAGTTCATGATCTGAGCCACAGTCAGCTCCCAGTCTTGTATCTGCTGACTGTATAGAGCTTCTCCATCTTTGGCTGCAAAGAATATAATCAGTCTGATTTCGGTATTGATCATCTGGTGATGTCCATGTACAGAGTCTTCTCTTGTGTTGTTGGAAGAGGGTGTTTGGCTAGGATCAGTGTGTTCTCTTGACAAAACAGAAGAACTGTACAAAAAAGATCGTCACGACTAAGATAATCACGATGGTGTGATCACTCACCTAGAGCCAGACATCCTGGAATTTCAAGTGGGCCTTAGAAAGCATCACTATGAACAAAGCTAGTGGAGGTGATGGAATTCCAGTTGAGCTATTTCAAATCCTGAAAGATGGTGCTGTCAAAGTGCTGCACTCAATATGCCAGCAAATTTGGAAAACTCAGCAGTGGCCACAGGACTGGAAAAGGTCAGTTTTCATTCCAATCCCAAAGAAAGGCAGTGCCAAAGAATGTTCAAACTACCGCACAATCCACTCATCTCACATGCTAGTAAAGTAATACTCAAAATTCTCCAAGCCAGGCTTTAGCAATACGTGAACCGTGAACTTACAGATGTTCAAGCTGGTTTTAGAAAAGGCAGAGGAACCAGAGGTGATCCACTGGATCATCGAAAAAGCAAGAGAGTTCCAGAAAAACATCTGCTTTATTGACTATGCCAAAGCCTTTGACCATGTGGATACAATAAACTGGGGAAAATTCTGAAAGAGATGGGAATACCAGAGCACCTGACCTGCCTCTTGAGAAACCTATATGCAGGTTAGGAAGCAACAGTTTGAACTGGACATGGAACAACAGACTGGTTCCAAATAGGAAAAGGAGTATGTCAAGGCCGTATATTGTCACCCTGCTTATTTAACTTCTATGCAGAGTACATCATGAGAAACGCTGGGCTGGAAGAAGCACAAGCTGGAATCAAGATTGCTGGGAGAAATGTCAATAACTTCAAGATATGCAGATGACACCACCCTTATGGCAGAAAGTGAAGAGGAACTAAAAAGCCTCTTGATGAAAGTGAAAGGGGAGAGTGAAAAAGTTGGCTTAAAGCTCAACATTCAGAAAACTAAGATCATGGCATCTGGTCCCATCACTTCATGGGAAACAGATGGGGAAAGTGTCAGACTTTATTTTTGGGGGCTCCCAAATCACTGCAGATGGTGACTGCAGCCAGGAAATTAAAAGACGCTTACTCCTTAGAAGGAAATTTATGACCAACCTAGATAGCATATTCAAAAGCAGAGACATTACTTTGCCAACAAAGGTCCGTCTAGTCAAGGCTATGGTTTTTCCAGTGGTCATGTATGGATGTGAGAGTTGGACTGTGAAGAAAGCTGAGTGCCGAAGAATTGATGCTTTTGAACTGTGGTGTGGGAGAAGACTCTTGAGAGTCCCTTGGCCTGCAAGGAGATCCAACCAGACCATTCTAAAGGAGATCAGTCCTGGCTGTTCTTTGGAAGGAATGATGCTAACGCTGAAACTCCAGTACTTTGGCCACCTCATGCGAAGAGTTGACTCACTGGAAAAGAGTCTGATGCTGGGAGGGATTGGGGGCAGGAGGAGAAGGGGACGATAGAGGATGAGATGGCTGGATGGCATCACGGACTCGATGGACGTGAGTCTGAGTGAACTCTGGGAGCTGGTGATGCACAGGGAGGCCTGGCGTGCTGCAATTCTTGGGGTCGCAAAGAGTTGGACACGACTGAGCGACTGAACTGAACTGAATCTACTGTTGCCAGGATAAGGATACAACAGTGAATAAGAGATTGCCCCTACTGTCACAGACTTCCAAGTTGAGTGAAGGAGCTAAACAGATAAGTAAAAATTATAACAGAATGTTTTAGGTGCTGTTCTGAGTTAACCACAGGGGCATGGAGGTGTGTGTGCAGCCTTGGGGGTCAAGGGAATCTTCTCCTAAGTGGTTTTCTTGCATAGGAACAGAAAGAACTATACTTTCCTAAACTTCTCTCCTCTAGGAGAATTACATTAATACATATGTGCATGCTCAATGGTGTCCAACTCTTTGCAACCCCACAGACTGTCCATAGGATTCTCCAAGCAAGAATCCTGGAAAGGGTTGCCATTTCCTACTCCAGGGGATCTTCCTGACCCAGGGATCAAACTTGCATCTCTTAAGTCTCCTGCTTTGGCAGGAGGATTCTTTGTGCCACCTGGGAAGCCCCATTACATTATTAGAGGCTGCTGTGATTTTCTATTAGTGTCTTACTTCAGTAGCAAAGTGTTACTAGTAATTACTGCCCTGTTGTTTCCTTCCCAACTCGGCCACTCAGTTAACAGATAACAGCCTATCTGTGCTGTCTCTCATGTGCTTTACTTATTGGGATGGGTTCCAGGCAGAAAGCTGTATGCCCATTCTCCTGATGCTACGTGTATACTTGGCTAGGTAAGATCAGATCAGTCTTGGAGGCCTGACACCGTGATTGTTATCTTGCCCTAACCATTGCCCAAGAAGAGGGATAGCGCAGGACATCCCTGGCTATTCACATAGTAAAGGATAAAAACAAGGCCTCTATTCTGACTTAATCAGTTCTTCATATTTCTTCATGCTTTCATGATGAGCACAGCTTTCTGATTTAATACAATGCTGAACAGTGCACTTCAGAAATTTCCTAGGATTAGAAGGTAAATTCTCTGCTCTCTGAAATCTAGTTTTATGCCTGGATTTTAGACTTTTGCCCAAGCTGTGTTCTGGCATGTTTTATTTCCTAGTTCCTCAAAGACTGCTGGTAGTACTTCATGATCACATATACAGGTTCTCACTAACCTTAGGATGCTTTTTTTTAAAAAAAAATCTGAGCCTATAAACTAGAAATTCTTTCAAAATACAGGTTTGGGTTTTTTTTGGTTTTTTTTTTTTTTGTAATTTCACACTTATTTCTACTGCCAGTGTAACTAGGGTGACACTTTAATTTTTTTATCTAGTTGAAGTTATTTGAGTGAAAGGGAGCATTAAGCAATAATTTCACCATGATAAGAGATGTAAATCAAGACTGTCCCAGACAAACTGGAATAGATGATCACCCTGTTACTAAGTGTGTGTGTCAGTTGCTCAGTCCAACTCTTTGTGACCCATGGATAGCAGCCTGCCAGGCTCCTCTGTCCATGGGATTTCCCAGGCAAGAATACTGGAGTGGGTTGCCATTTCCTTCTCCAGGGAATCTTCCTGACCCCAGGATCAAACTTGGGTCTCCCACATAGGAGGCAGGTTCTTTACCATCT
Source organism: Capra hircus (assembly GCF_001704415.2). Lineage (NCBI taxonomy): Eukaryota > Metazoa > Chordata > Mammalia > Artiodactyla > Bovidae > Capra > Capra hircus. The sequence goes on along the minus strand of NC_030815.1, from coordinate 64,684,027 downwards.
GAGCCACACCTTTTCATGTTTGGGTATCATTCTTAATTGAGATTAAGATTTACTTTCTATCAAGCATCTGTCATCATTATACCACTTCTTAGTAACTAAGCCATTTTAAAGTTATTTTAGGATTCATCTGGAAAAAGGAATGGCTACCCACTCAGTATTCTTGTCTAGAGAATTCCATTGACAGAGGAGCCTGGCAGGATCATAAAGAATTAGACACGACTGAGCGACTAACATTTCCACTTTCCACTCATTTTAGGTGTCTCCCTAACACTATTCTGGAGAAGACAATGGCATCCCACTCCAGTACTCTTGCCTGGAAAATCCCATGGACAGAAAAGCCTGGTAGGCTACAGTCCATGGGGTCGTGAAGAGTCGGACACAACTGAGCGACCTCACTTTCACTTTTCATTTTCATGCCTTGGAGAAGGAAATGGCAACCCACTCCAGTGTTCTTGCCTGGAGAATCCCAGGGATGGTGGAGCCTGGTGGGTTGTCGTCTATGGCGTCGCACAGAGTCGGACACGACTGAAGCGACTTAGCAGCAGCAGCAGCAGCAGCAGCTAACACTATACAGGTTAATTTTTCATTAATGTGCCTTTCCTTTAAACTTCAGGGAAAAATAATAATAGCTGCAACAACAACAGTAGCAACTAACATTTGTAGTTACTATGAGCCAGGCTCCATTTAGGCACTCGATATGTATAAATGTTAAAATCTTCACAACCACCCTGTAAGATGGGTAAGTTACCAACAGGGAGTTGGGTATGCAAGGAGGGGATCACTAAGGAAGTCCTGAATTCTTGACCCCCACCCTAACCCAGAAAAGAGGCAGCAATCTGTTACACACAATAAAACCTAGAAAGGAAAGAAAAGGAACTAAGACCTATGGAGAATTAGTGAGGAGCACTTCATTCCTCTTCATTCCTATTAACTGAGAGGCATGACCCTGAGTATTAGAAACCTTGGTTCAAATCCTGTCAAATGCCTACTTCCTAGATTGAACCTTGCTCTTACCTAACTGCAATCTCTGCTTGCCGGACAGAGCAATTAAATTCCTGCCACTATTCTGTTTCAATACTAGACCATCAGATTATAAATTCTTGGGTTCCTACTATTCTGACACCACTAATTCTATGGTAAGACAGAAAACCCAATTCTCCCATGTCATTCCTTTAGTGATTTATATCTTCTCTCTTCCAACTCATGACTTTTAACTGGAAAAAGAGAAATACCTTTACCTCCAAATTCTGAAAATTTCAGTTCATGATATCCAAGTCCCAGAGATGTTTTCCAGATTTCTTCTGTTGCATCATTCATTCCTATGTTAATATACAAAAGTGAGGGCTGAGCAAAGGCTTGGTATGTCTTAGAAAGCTTTTTAACATTTCAATACACATCTCTGTAAACAGCAAAACACACATGCCATGACCTCATTACTCATCATCAAGAAGTCACTAACAGGGGTATAGCTTCTTTTTCCCTTTTCATTGCTATACTTTGTGTTGTAAAATACTCTAAGAAGCAGATGATACAGTCCCTGCCCTGTAAGAAGCTAGCATTCTAGTTGGAGAGATCACACTACCACAAATGAAAGAATTTTATACCTATTAAGTTATAAAACACTGCAGAATTAGCCCCAAGTGAAAATGAAAGCCAAATGAATTGCAGTTACCAAGAAATACTCACATAGAGAAGGGAAACTGGGCCATGAAGGTCTTGGACACTAAAAGGCAAAAGTAAATTTCATGACTATTTTCTCAGTGGGTTTTCAATAAATATTTATGGAATGAGTAACAGGATAGGAAGAAAGCAGACATTCTGTGTCAAGCAGGGGATCTCACAACAGAGGCAAGAAAGCACAAATCATTTCTTACACGTGGGAAAGAAAAGCAAATACGCTGAATGTACCAAGAGCCCAGGCAAAAGTGAGTTTTATTACTAACTTCTCTGGCAAGGAAGGCAAAGCAAAGAACTTATAAAGTTGTAACAGTCTTATCTGATACAAATAATCCATTTAAACAAATAATTATTAAATGTATATATTAAATACATACACACATGTATAAAAACGACCCTGGTCTGTAGGTCTAACCAGCTTCATCACTCACATTTAACTCCTTCGTTTTCTCTAAGCACACTATACTTGTTCATGTTTTGAACCCTTTGTACTTGCAATTCCTTTGCCATTTGAAAGCTTACAAATCCAGTCTTCAGTCAGGCATATTCTTCTTCGGAGCACTGCTCAAATACCCCATGTTCTACAAAGTCTCCCCCTTCTTTTCCAGGCAGAACAAGTCACTCCATTCTCTGTATCTTCATACTTTGCTCTCCTTTTTTAGGGTACTTACCATGTTTTATGGTGATTTACTTGCTTTGAGTGTCTGAATTCACTAGCCTGAATGGTTTATAAGGGTAGATTCTATAGGTCTAATATTTTTCTACATATGGCACTGGCACCCAACATACAACAGGCATTCAGTTAAATGTTTGTTGAATAAGTAAATTTATTGCATGTTTCCTTAAATAAGCACCACTCAGCAACACAATAAGTGAACTCAGGAGGCTTTACAGAATTGTAGAAATTCTCTGTTGGGCCTTTTCTTGTGCTGACCCTTGCTAACACCAAAGGTTTTAATAAAAAAATGGAAGACATAATTGGGGGGGTTAATTAATGAAGCCCAGGTAAACATCTTTTTTAGTGATTAACCAATCTCTAGTACTTGAGAAATGTACTCTTGAGCGCTTTCCTCAAATATTGATCAGTCAAGTTTCTCACAGGAGCTTGACAACAGTCAGTTCTAGTCTGGAATTATCTATGCTGCTAAATTAAAATCTTCATGGCTTTGGCTATCCAATGCACAGGTGGCAAGACTGACATTGTTTGAAGGTTAAGAAATTGAATATACTTTCTTCTTGCGGGGGGGACAAAAGATTTCTTCTCCTTAAGAAACAACTTTTAGGCTTGTTCAAAAGCTTAAAACTCAGCTGGTTAGTTTTGTAAAATGTACTGTTACAGAAATTAGTCTGGAAAAAATGTAAACATTGTTTATAACCATTTTCTTCCTTCACCATAGAAAAAGCTTAAAATCATTCTTATAGAATGTCTGGTTTTCAGTGGCACTGTCATATGGTGAGTAGCAAGTCTGAAGAGACAAGCTGGGGCCAAAATACGGAAGGGAAAAACTTGATCAGCTATTCAATAGGAGCTGCTGAAAATATTTCAGCAAAAAATAAAAGATGACTTTTGTGGCAGTGATGTGAGGAATGGTCTAAAGTTGGGGAGGATGAGGTAGGGGATGTGAGGTAATATAGTCTTTTACTAGAGTGATGGCTATGAATAGATATAAGAAATGAAAAAAAAACTAATATTCAAACAGTTGACAAGACCCAGGAGGAGGCTAAATATAAAGAATGGACAATGTTAGGTTGGGGGAATCCCTGCCTAGAGAATGGGAGAAAGCAGCTACCCTGAGTAAATATTTACTACAATAGACAAAGACAAAACTAAAACCCTGACCTGATTCCCCAGTGAATTCTCTTTCCACTAGAGCTGTTGACTGATTTGGAATGTTAATGTTGGTCTGAAAGACCACAAACTTCAGCAAGCAACTTGATATGGCATAACAGAAACTCAGTTAAATTATTTGAGGATTTTTTTCTTGGACCATGGTTTTAATTCTAACTTTGTGTTAAGTAGCTTTAACCTTGGGGAAATCACTTGCCTTTGACACCTTTCATGTTTTTAAATAAATTTATTTTTGTTAATATTGCATAGATGTTTTTCTTGTCTATACCAATAATTTCTGAGGGCAGTAATATAGATAATATGTGGATCTTTTACCATTGACTGTTTATAATACCCAAGAAGTGTCTTTGTAAAATGGCGTCAAATTAATCAGTATAAATAGTAAGAAACTCCTGTTAGAAACATGACATGTTGATAAAAACACAAACAAAACCTGAACTGTTTACATTAATTTAGGCTAGTGGGGAAGCTTCCCTATTTTTCATTAGGTCTCTCACTAATTAAAGTTTCAAGTACTGATAGCCACCACGTCATACTTCATCACAAGAGAAGAAAATGCCATTTTACAGGAGAACAATTTCCCCAAGTTCTTTTTCGTCCTTCTTCCCAGAGATTTTTGAGTGGCAGCCATGAAGGGCAAAGGGGACCCTGAGAACAAAGAATGGCTTGGTTTGGCTTCTGTGACTTTCACTGGAGAAAAATGTTGTACACAATTGTTTATATTTAAGTTTCTACAGCCTCTTGTGAGTCATAGATACTGCAGTCCTTACTCCTGTGCAAATTACTTATGGCACTTATGCAGCCCACAGAAGATGGTTTTTGGATTCACAGAATTCTCCCTACACAGCACTCAGTTTCAGTATAACCTAAAATTCTTGCTCCTGGAACTCTGGCCAACACACCCATCTTCTGGGGCTTCTTAGGTTATTGGCTCCTGCACAGGTGGGTAGAAGAGCTAAATCAGCACAAGAAAAGCAAAACTAAGGAAAGAAGACGTCATAAGGATAAAGGAGCATAATCTGTGACTAATAAACACTGAGGTGGCTTTTTTACATGATTTGTAAAATGTCTTTAAAGCCAATTCCAAAAGAAAAGTTTCAAAAATATTCTAAGTAATACTAGCATCACTACAGTAAGTACATGGCCTCCCAAGGGTACCATGGTAAAGGATAATAACTTGACTCTATGAGTTATAATTGTTTTAAAACATTACTTCAGAGTTTATTTTAAAATTCAATATAAAAAACACTGTTTAAGTGATGACTGTGACCCACAAAGATAAGGAAAATGTAGGATACGTGTGGGATGGAAACACTTTTATAGTCTAAGGACCAGATTCACCGCTATGTACTTCTGCATTGCATGTGTGTGTGTTAGTCGCTCAGTTGTGTCCAACTCTTTGTGACCCTAAGGACTGCAGCCTCACCTGGCTTCTCTATCCATGAATTCTCCAGGCAAGAATATTGGAGTGGGTAGCCATTCCCTTCTTCAGGGGATCTTCCCAACCCAGGAATCGAACCCTGGTCTCCTACACTGAAGGCAAATTCTTTACTGTCCGAACCATTAAAAACTCTGAGGTTGCTAGACACTTGGTGAGGAAAAAGAAGATTTTAAGAAAAGTGTAAATGAATGGCACATGTAATTTCAAACCAAGCCTGCTGCTGCTACCTTACAGAATATATGGGTGTTTGGGTGAAGCAGAGTGACTAGCCCATCACAATTTTATATACAGAAGCAGCACAGTATGAGAGTACAGAAGTTTTTATAGTTCAACAGACCTAGTTTACATCCTGGCTTCACCTTTTTGTAGTTGAATAACCATCTGCAAATTATTTAGTTTCTCTGAGACCCAGTTTCCTTACCTATAAAATGCCTAGTGAAGTGCCTGACCAACAGAAAATATTCCATAAGTATCAGTTCCTCTATATGGGCTTTGTTGTTTTTAAGAACCTAAATGTCAACACCTACTGGTAGATTATGAAATCAATTTCATAGGTTACAACTAGCATATTTTAAAAGCCAAAACAACAAAAAACAAAGTACACTGAACATACAGTATTGTTCCATGATGCATATGCTGAGTTTTGATATAAATGCATTTTTTTTTTTTACTGTAGATTACAACCAAAAAGTTTCAGTCTCTGCTCTACAGAGAAATTCTCAGGTTATTATATCAACAAGGCTGTAGGAATGCTGCCTGTAACCAAATAAGCCTCAGTAAATTTTAGGAACTTAAAATGTTCCCTACCTCTAACTTGCTGCAGTAAAAATAATACATGAATCATATAGAAGATAAATTTAATCTGATACTACAGGGCATTAAATTCAATTTTAAGACTGGTTTCTGTGTCATACTGGCTAATTTATATTTCTAACACAGTTTATAGGTATATCATTCATAGTTGATTAAACACTTATAGAAATTTCTTACAAAAATTTGGCTATTAGGCTCTCTTAATGAGGAAATTAGATACAATTTCTAAATAATTTTGAATTATAAAACTTTAAAATAGGACTGTAACTTACCTAAGCATAAAATATTACTCCAGTAGAGTAACAGTCCCATCCTGATGAGCAGTAAAAAAAAAAAATTCAAGGCCTATATGAGCACATACATTGATGGCCCACACTAGCTCAGTGAAAAGGAAAGATCCCAAAACAAAATGTGAGGGTCAACAATAGGCCTCTTTCCTCCACCAGGTCTTGGGCAAAAACCACCCTGACAGTATAATGAATCCCTAGTGCTGTTAAGATGGTGAGCTAACCAATTTTAGATTGGCAGAACAGGAATAATATGCAGTGATGAAGACTGGGCTACGCTGAAGGGTAGAATACTAGAAATTACAGAATTCAGCAGTTCAGCTGAATCTTGATGTAACTATATCTTAAATTTATCATTTTAGCTGACAGGATCAGAATGGCTATTATTAGAACCCATGGGATTGAAGTATAGGAATTCTGTTTTAAATTAGCACCCTGGGCAATTCTGATCCTCATTCTGGCTTGAACATCCTGTGTTAAAGGAACAGCAAGGATCAGAAAACATAAAAACGTGGAGCTCAAAAGTAATTATCCCAACCTCACAGGTATCTAATATCAAATACTGGATCAGAATCTGACGCTTATTCAAAGTACTCCCCTCCTGGTATTATACTAAAGATACAAGTCAGCAGGGACCAATATGTTTTCCAGTTATTCAATAACGATAAGAAATGGTATGTTGCCTCATTGGAATTCACTGGTGAGAAGCAAAAAGTATGAAAGAGAAAGGTCTCTTTAGATTAGACATACAGGTAAAAGGCAGCAATCAATAAAAGTTGTTAAGAGTAAACTCAGCAAGAAAGAAGTGATAAACCATTCAACCACCTGATGAATCCATCTGGTTCCTGAGCAGAGAGCTCACATCTTTTATGGTATACGTGCCCTTTCCTCTGTCCTCAGAAAAGAATAAAGAACAAGGCAAAAGGTGGTTCCTTCCTACTTCAGATGAGTTGAGGGTACAGGATGGGTACAGGATGAGGCTGCCCATAATCTTAAATTCTTTTTTCCTAAATTTAAAATTTCCCTGCTATTTGAGACAGACATTGGGTTGGGGTGGGTCATGCTTGCTATCAATGTCAAGTGTTGAAATTAGCACCACAAATCCTCCACCAGGACTGAGTCTTGGCACCAGGCCTTGTCCATCATCAATCTTAAATGTGAGAAAAGGCAAGCATGAATGCTATTCTCGGGAAGAAATGCAGCTGTACAAAGTGAAGGAAAGCACAGGAGATAGTAAAACCTAGGGAAAAGGATGGTAGTAATGGAAGTGAGGTAGAAAGCTAGTTCTTAGCTCCTCCAATTGCCAGCTGAAAAGACAAAAGAAATAGGGTCAAAGACTCACTGCATGGCAAGTACATGAGCCCCTTGAAATTGTAAGATGCCCCAAGAAATGATCTGGTTATCCCCACCTTGCTTATTTTTCAGCCCAAACTCTAACAATGTTTGGAGATCAACACCTCTCTCTACAATACAAAAAAAAAAAAACCAGACTATGAGAAAAGTCTTCATTAAACATGGCAGAATTCATCCCATAAGTCAAAGAACTTTTCAAAATTACGGAAAGGCAGAGGGAGTTCTGAGGTGTTAAGAGATAGGCTGACTTGAGACTCTGTGTTCTTTATTTACAGAAAGGCAGAAGAGAGAAGAAGCTAGTGTCACAAATTAAGATACCTGAAGGAGAAATTGGGCCTTTTTTTCCATTTTCTTACAATATTTATTTCCTTTACTGGAAAATAGTGTTAGACCAAACGGCAATAGGGCTCACCAAATGGACTCCATTATGTAGTTCACTTGGGCCCCTTGCTAGATCCTGATTTCCCTATTTGATGTGAAAAGCTCCTGAACTTCCATTCTTTTCTCTGCTAAACTGTCTAAATAATGTATATTTAGGAGTTAAAGAAGCATATTTACAATATGCTTAGCCTTGGAGTCTCCAAGTCAGGGTCATGGAAGAAAATATTCTGAAAACGGTCCTTCCATAACCCAACAAGTCTACAGATCACAAGTCCTGATCAAAGTTATAGGTTCAGTTTTCACATTTCCAAGTAGAAAATCTGCTCCCTGGCAGTTCTTTAACTTTACCTGACAAATACTGTACACCCTCAGTCCAGGCTCCTCAGTTTCTCACATCCCCATTAATACCCCAGCAAACAAAAAAATATATCCTCTTATCACAGTTCAATTCCACTTGAGCATCTACAGCCACTATTGGGATATAATCATGTTCTGAAAGCTGACTGGGTGTCCAACAGCAGCGAAGCTCGTCATTAGGATAGACATGTTGGCACCAATAATACCGAAGTTTGGTTTTTAACTACATTTTTTGTCAGTTTGGCTGGGGAGATCTGGACAGCTGGAAGTGAGCTTCTCCATCATTTTCTGTTTCCTTCTTTGTATCAATTTTCCACCTGTGAAGCCCAACACCCCACCACCAAGTGCAGCTGCAATTCCTGCCACTTTGAAGCCTGCAAGGAGGCCAATCGGACCCCCTACCACTCCTCCGATGAGTGCACCTGCCACAGGCAGAGCTGCCAGCTTGTATTTTGCAGCCTGTAAAAAAAAAAAAAATTCAATTTAGAAATTGAGTTGAGAATATCTCCCTGTGGTGATATGCATTTTCCTCTCATTACTCCTGGCAATGCCTCTTTAACTCGTGGTACATAATTAACCTTAGAGATTGTTCTGGGGTTGGGGGAGGGGAGAAAGTATTCCACAGGTACTCTAATTGCTCCAGATCTCAGAACTTAAGAGAAATGAGCTACAAAGAGTGGACTGCTACAGATTGATTTTACTTGCAAAACAGTCAATTCACTAACTATCTAGCTAGCTTATTAAACAGTTTCAGTAGCCACAGATACTCCCAAAGCTTTTATGTTGCACACAGATTACTCCATGCTATGTACCTGGGGTTAAAAGCCACGTTCTATGGGAAATACATGGACCCACACCATGTGTGCTGTCACGTCTCTAAACTTTGGCCCCTACTGGATTCTGACAACCCTCTCAACTCCTCTCCTGGACCCCTGAAAATATTATTTTGTAACACCAAGTGCCATATAGCAGGGCTCCAGTTTACTCTCTCTCTGAAAAAATGTCTCTCCCAACAGAAGGAATCTTAGAGTAGAATATTACAACAACCATTGATTTCCTGCACTACCTATGTGTCATTTCTTCCTTATTTTCTTAATTGCTGGTTCCCTCAACATTAAAGAGAACAGATCAATTGGGTTAATACTAGGGATTCCTGAGAGCCAGAGTACCATTGATTTGTCAGCAGGAGCAGAATCTTACCTTCCCCAAGTTTTTGGTTCCCTCTTCAACATTCACAGCAGCACTGTTGACATGGTCTTCAATGCTGTCAATCTTCTCCTGCTGAGACTAGATGCAAAGGAATTATGAGTGAACGTTCCTGCTGGGGAGCAGCAGTCAGCCAATACACACTACTTTAATTCCTGTAATCAGAGCCCTGGGTACTGCAGCCTTGCAGTCTTAATAGCAGTTCATTAATAGCATCTGATAAACCATGTTGAAAGTACAAATTCACTTGTATGAAAAAAAGAGGGTGACTTAATTATTAGACAAGAAAAGGGTGGCACCTTTATAGGACAAAGCATCTCACACTAAAATGCATTCTAACATACAAACATATTATTCTCCAAATGAATCTACTTTCCAGGAGGAAAAACATCCAAATAAGCATTTACGTGTCATGTGAGGTTTGATGGAAAAAAAAAAAAAATCAAACCAAAAGCCTTTCTAACTTATCTTCTTTGAAGATTCAGTTTAAAACAGACAAATCTGTCTCAGGAGTTAAATGCCCTTGATCCAATAAACACAAGTTATTATGTTTTAGGAGTAAAAATATAATATGGTTTGACCTGCCATAAAATTGTTCCATTTGTGATATGCACAAGGGAGCAGTGAACGAACTTACTGTCCCATGTTTTACACCTGTACACTTCAGTACATTTAAAACTCATGACAAATTAAAATGTTTCAGATCAAACATATTAATAAAGCCTTCTACATAAAATGGCAACATCTGTGCTGACACAACAGAAACACGGAATCTCTGGGTGGAAGTGCAACTTTCCCCTCAGCTATGTGAAACCCCACTATACCACTTCTGATAAGTGGCCACTGAATCTCAGCTCAAACATCTCCAGTGACAAGAACTCACTACCTGACAGAGGAACATATTCCCATTTTTAGAAAACTATATTTATATGGAATTTACATATAATATACAACCAATTCTTAGGGCATATCCTTTGATTAGTTCTCGCACATGTATAAACCCATGTAAGCATCAACCCATGTTGATGTAAACATCAACATATAGACTATTTACTTTTGAGGGTTTTTTTTAATTCACAGATAATAGAAGAGAATCCCTCTTCAACCCCAACTAAATGCCAAACTAGACTCCATTCAGAGCTCAATCTGGACCCTATTTGTCCACTGTGATCTTGGCTCTTTATGCTGGGCCAAACTATACATACATAACTTTATTCTACTACAGGACACCAAGCCCCAAACAACAAAGCCTCCTCACCCCTATCTACCAACCTTCCCTTTTGCTTCTGATTTACTTATGTTTGCTTTCATTGACCTAGGCCTCGCAAATCTGACAACCATCAACTTAACACTGGCACCTCATATTGTTCTCAGCATCCCTTTAACAATTATTTAAACTATTTATGAGGATCACTGTAGTTTTCTCAAACTAGAGTAATGGATAGACTTTCCTTTTTAAAGGAAAACAATTCTCCAAAGAATCTAATATGTTTATGGATTTAACACTGACTTAGGTTTCCTTACCTGCCTGAAAAAAATAACAGAATCTTAATAAGCAGTTATAAGAGCACCTAAGATTCTGGGGGGAAATGTGATTTATTAAGTTAATATTTGTCAAGCAGAATGCAATTTGGGCATTTGAAGTCAAAACTATGAAGAATTGTTTTCCCCTTGTTGGTAGTTGTACAGTTTTATTAATGTGCCTGGAAAGTACAGGTTTAAGAAACTAATGCCAAAATTCCAGATATGTTCCTTTATTCTTCTCTCTCTAAATTCCAGCCAGCTTTCAAGGCCAGCTTTAGTCTTAGATCCCAACCAACTAAGCTATCTTGGTTCTGAGCTCCAAAGATAGATAATATGAATATACTAAACTTAATTATATGCACTCATATACACAGAAAAGCCCAGAAACAAGCACATAAACACTATGATACACAGGCAGAGTCTACTGGCCTAGAGTAGGCAATAAGCAGGGTGGGTAAGTATGGTGTTGACATTAAGGGATTCCAGTAATAGGAAAGCGACTATAGGAACTACAGTACTAAAATGTCTAAAGGTATTGGTGGTGGCAAAAGTGGAATTCTAAGCAAAGAGTGAATCAAACAGGGAGGGACAAAGGCAAGAATGCAGTGGGTCGGGGTAGGGAATGGTGTGTGTGTGTCAGTCGCTGAGTTGTGTCCTACTCTTTGTGACCCATGAACTATAGCCTGCCAGGTTCCTCTGTCCATGGAATTCTCCAGGCAAGAACACTGGAGTGGATTGGCATTTCCTACTCCAAGGGTAGGGAAGGGAGTGAGAAATAAGACAATATCTCATGGAGTCCTCCCATCAATTTACAAAGCTAAGTGTTGTTAACATTCTGAAGGTCACATAAATAATAAAATGGAAGAATCTGATCTAATCAATTACAACCCAGTTTTTATGCATTGGGAGTAAAACTTAAGTATAAAAGCCATACAGGATATGGCAAAAGGTGGAGACAAAACTGGATGAGCAGCAATAGTGACAAGCTATTGAGCAAATGGCCCAGAGTTTTCCTAGTTCCTCTTGACTAGAAACAGGGCTGGTTCCACAGTCACAAGAACAGAAGAGGGCACTTGAGCAATAAGGCTGAAGAAAAAAAAGCAGGGTATCTAATAGATAATAATTAACATTTACTGAAATATACATGGATCTCTTAACGGCTTTGCAAGTGCTTACTTATTATGGTTAAAGTATATATAAAATTTACAATTTTTAAGTGTATAATTCAATGGTATTAAGCACATTCACAATTTTGCATAACTATTGTGACTGTCCTATAGGTTCTTTTTTAATACTGTTCTCTATTCTTCATTGTACTGAGTTTAGCACAATACTATGCACACAAAAAGCATTCCATAAATACATGGTTAATTAGCCTAAATACTATCATGTCCATGTGATGATAATGAAAGGATGTGGTCACTTTAGTTATGTTTCCAAATCATATCATGTCTAAATGGAGTTTCTGTTGAGTCCTTGACCATGTGGTCATGAGAACTCAGTCACCCTGGGAACAGTAATCAGGGGTTCTTCTTTGAGCTTTTGCCTAATAGCATTCTGTCTCATGTCCTTACACAGACTGTTATAAATAGGACATCTGTATAGAGCCATGGCTATACCCAAAGTTTTCTTGTACAAATCTTTCTTAGATTAGGGGCTAGGAGCTGCTTATATAACCTAATAGGAAATAAAACTTGTTAAATGGCCACAAACCCTTAAATTCCCTTTCATGTGCCTATTTCATTGGAAGACAAATGCACTCCTTTTGAATGAGAACTTGTACATGTTTAGTTTTCAATCAACTTTGAGGTATAATTTACATACATTGTAACTCATCCATTTTATTGTGTAAATATTGATGATTTGCAGCAAATGTAAATATTTGTGTAACCGTACATGTACAGATTTTACAAACTGCATTAGATCAGATTATGAGTTATAAAAATTGAATAAATCATGATTATAAAAACAAATATTTTGGGATTTTTATTATATACTTCTCTTTCATACACAACTATATTAATAGATTGTACAGATACCTAACTCAGAAATTTCAAACATTTTGCTGCTTCTGATTCAGAAGCATAAAAAAGGAAAATGCTTCAAACAATGTACTGTACTCGATTTTAGGTGTTACATTTCAAGAAATAAATCCACAAACTAGAGTAAATAACTAGTACTGAAAAGCTGAGAAATTAGACTCTAGAAAAAACATTAGAGAATCAAGGGTTCCTAAGAGAAGAAAATATGCTGAGGTGTGGTTGGGTGAGGAAGGATAATGCTGATCTCAAAAAACTGAATAATTTTTTTTCCTTTCCATTATGTTTTAGTAAAAGAATATTGAATATATTTCCCTCTGTGATTGGGTAGGACTTTATTTATTCTATACATAAGATTAATTATTTGCATCTACTAATCACAAATTCCCAGTCGATCCCTCCCTCACCCCCTACCCCTGTGGCAACCACAAGTCTGTTCTCTATGTCTGTGAGTCGGCTTCTATTTGGTAAATAAGTTCATTTGTGTTATATTTTAGGTACCAAGTATAAGTGATATCATATGGTATTTGTCTTTCTCTTTCTGACTTCACTTAGTATAATCTCTAGGTTCATATATGTAGCTGCAAATGGCATTATTTCCTTCTTCTTTATAGCTGAGTAGTATATAGAAAACCCTAATAACTCCACATAAAAACTACTAGAATTGACAAATGAATTCATCAAGGTATCAGGATATAAGATTAAAATTTTAAAATTCCTTTTAATCACATAAAAAATACTTAGGTATAATAAACTTGACCAAGGAGGTGAAAGACTTACATGCTGAGAACTATAAAACATTGGTAAAGGAAAGATGATTCAAAGAAACAGAAAGATATCCCATGCTCTTGGATTGAAGGACTTAATATTGGTAAAATGGTCATTCTACCCAAAGCAATCTACAGATTTAATGCTATCAAGCTTCCCACAACATTCTTCACAGAACTACAACAAATAATCCTAAAATTTATATGGAACCATAAAAGACCCAGAATCAATCATGAAAACAGGACTGCCAAAACAGTCCTGAAGAAAAAGAACAAAGCAAGAGGGCTTTTCTGCTGGTCCAGTGCTTAAGAATCTGGCTTGCAGTGCAGGGGACACAGGTTCGATCCCTGTTCTGAGAAGATCCCAAACTAAGCCTGGCACCACAACTACTGAAACCTGAACACCCTAAAGCGTATGCTCCTCAACAAGAGAAGTCACCACAGTGAGAAGCCCACAACTACAGCTAGAGAGTACCCCTGCTGGCTGTAACTAGAGAAAGACCGTTTGCTACAAACACCTCAGCTCAGTTTAGTTCAGTCGCTCAGTCGCGTCCAACTCTTTGGAACCCCATGAATCACAGCACACCAGGCCTCCCTGTCCATCACCAACTCCCGGAGTTCACTCAAACTCATGTCCATCGAGTCAGTGATACCATCCAGCCATCTCATCCTCTGTCGTCCCCTTCTCCTCCTGCCCCCAATCCCTCCCAGCATCAGAGTCTTTTTCAATGAGTCAACTCTTCGCATGAGGTGGCCAAAGTACTGGAGTTTCAGCTTCAGCATCAGTCCTTCCAAAGAACACCCAGAACTGATTTCCTTTAGAATGGACTGGTTGGATCTCCTTGCAGGCCAAGGGACTCTCAAGAGTCTTCTCCCACACCACAGTTCAAAAGCATCAATTCTTCGGCACTCTGCTTTCTTCACAGTCCAACTCTCACATCCATACATGACTACTGGAAAAACCATAGCCTTGACTAGACAAACCTTTGTTGGCAATGTCTCTGCTTTTGAATATGCTATCTAGGCTGGTCATGGAGAAGGCAATGGCAGCCCACTCCAGTACTCTTGCCTGGAAAATCCCATGGACAGAGGAGCCTGGTAGGCTGCAGTCCAGGGGGTCGTGAAGAGTCAGACACGACTGAGTGACTTCACTTTCACTTTTCACTTTCATGCACTGGAGAAGAAAATGGCAACCCACTCCAGTGTTCTTGCCTGGAGAATCCCAGGGACAGGGAGCCTGGTGGGCTGCCATCTATGGGGTCACACAGAGTCAGACACGACTGAAGTGACTTAGCAGTAGCAGCAGCAGGTTGGTCATAACTTTCCTTCCAAAGAGTAAGCGTCTTTTAATTTCATGGCTGCAATCACCATCTACAGTGATTTTGGAACCCCAGAAAATAAAGTCTGACACTGTTTCCACTGTTTCCCCTTCTATTTCTCATGAAGTGATGGGACCAGATGCCATGATCTTAGTTTTCTGATCTTAATCTTGAGCTTTAAGCCAACATTTTTACTCTCCTCTTTCACTTTCATCAAGAGGGTTTTTAGTTCCTCTTCACTTTCTGCCATAAGGGTGATGTCATCTGCATATCTGAGGTTATTGATATTTCTCCCAGTAATCTTGATTCCAGCTTGCGCTTCCTCCAGCCCAGCATTTCTCATGATGTACTCTGCATATAAGTTAAATAAGCAAGGTGACAACATACAGCCTTGACATACTCCTTTTCCTATTTGGAACCGGTCTGTTGTTCCATGTCCAGTTCTAACTGCTGCTTCCTGACCTGTATACAGGTTTCTCAAGAGGCAGGTCAGGTGGTCTGGTATTCCCATCTCTGTCAGAATTTTCCACAGTTTATTGTGATCCACACAGTCAAAGGCTTTGGCATAGTCAATAAATCAGAAATAGGTGTTTTTCTGGAACTCTCTTGCTTTTTCCATGATCCAATGAATGTTGGCAATTTGATCTCTGGTTCCTCTGCCTTTTCTAAAACCAGCTTGAACATCAGGAAGTTCACGGGTCACGTATTGCTGAAGCCTGGCTTGGAGAATTTTGAGCATTACTTTAGTAGCATGTGAGATGAATGCAATTGTGCAGTAGTTTGAGCATTCTTTGGCATTGTCTTTCTTTGGGATTGGAATGAAAACTGACCTTTTCCAGTCCTGTGGTCACTGCTGACTTTTCCAAATTTGCTGGCATATTGAGTGCTGCACTTTCACCGCATCATCTTTCAGGATCTGAAATAGCTCAACTGAAATTCCATCACCTCCACTAGCTTTGTGCATAGTGATGCTTTCTAAGGCCCACTTGACTTCGCATTCCAGGATGTCTGGCTCTAGATGAGTGATCACACCATCATGATTATCTTGGTCATGAAGATCTTTTCTGTACAGTTTTTCTGTGTATTCTTGCCACCTCTTCTTAATATCTTCTGCTTCTGTTAGGTCCATACCATTTCTGTCCTTTATCGAGCCCATCTTTGCATGAAATGTTCCCTTGGTATCTCTAAGTTTCTTGAAGAGATCTCTAGTCTTTCCCATTCTGTTGTTTCTTCCATTTCTTTGCATTGATCGCTGAGGAAGGCTTTCTTATCTCCCCTTGCTGTTCTTTGGAACTCTGCATTCAGATGCTTATATCTTTCCTTTTCTCCTTTGCTTTCTGCTTCTCTTCTTTTCACAGCTATTTGTAAGGCCTCCCCAGACAGCCATTTTGCATTTTTGCCTTTCTTTTCCATGGGGATGGTCTTGATCCCTGTCTCCTGTACAACAGCACGGCCAAAATAAAGAACAAAGCAGGAGGCACAATTCTCCCAGACTTTAGACAATACTACAAAGCTACAGTAACAAAAACAGCACAGTATTGGCACAAAAACAGACACATGGGTCAATGGCACAGATTAGAGAGCCCAGAAATAAACTCACACAAAGGAGGCAAGAATACACAACAGGAAAAAGACAGTCTCCTCAGCAAGTGGTATCGGAGAGCCACATGTAAATCAATGAAGTTGGAACATACTCTCTCACCATGCACAAACATAAACTCAAAATGGCATAAAGAATTAAATGTAAGACAGACATCATAAAGTGAACATAGGCCAAACATTCTCTGACATAAATTACAGCAATGTTTCCTTAAGTCAGGCTCCCAAGGTAATAAAAATAAAAGCAAAAATAAACAAGTGGGGTCTAATCAAACCTATGTTTTTGCACAGCAAAGAAAATCACTTTAAAAAAAATAGACAATCTACGACTGGGAGAAAATATTTGCAAATGATGTGACCAACAAGAGATTAATTTCCAATATATACAAACAGTGCATACAACTCAATAGCAAAAAAGACAAACAATCCAATCTAAAAATGGGCAGAAGATTGAAATAAACATACAGATAGCCAATAGGCATGTGAAAAGATGCTCAATATCTTTAATTATTAGAGAAATGCAAATCAAAACTATAATGGGGTACCACCTCACACCAGTCAGAATGGCCATCATTAAAAGGTCTACAAATAACAAATGCTAGAGGGGGTATGGAGAAAAGGGAATCCTCCTACACTGTTGATGAGAATGTAAATTAGTACAGTCACTCTGGAAAACAGTATGGAAGTTCCTCATAAGACTAAAAATAGAGTTCCCGTGTGATCCAAAAATACCACTCCTTGGCATATATCTGGAGAAAACTACAATTTGAAAAGACACATTCACCCCAAAGTTCACAGTAGCACTCTACAATGGCCAAGACATGGGAGCACCCTAAATGTCCATCAACACAGAATTATGTCATTTACATACGCTGACAATTTTACCTCTTCTCTTCCAATTTGGATACCTTTTTTTTTCTTGTCTGATTCCCATGGTTGGGCTTTCCAATTCTATGGTGAATAGAAGTGGTGAGAGTGGGCCTCCCTGTCTTGCTCCAGATTTTAGTGGGAAGGCTTTCAGCTTATCATTGTTGAGTATTATGTTGGCTGTGGTGAAAAACTTTTATAAGGAAAAAAGACTTTTTCAGGACAGGGTTTCAGAGGGCTAAAGTACCAGAAGGAAGCTACTAAGATCAAAGTTTACTTCACATAAGAAAAAAACTTCTATGAGTTAGCGCCTCCAAATGGAATGAGTGTATCTCTGCACTGTGATTGTTGAAAAGGAGGCAAAAGATCATCTATTTAAGAAGCTGGAGCAAGAGTAGAAGCATCAGATTAATAGGCCTCATAAGTCCTTTCCAATTCCAAACCTGAGATTGTATGACCTAGGAACGTCCTATAATTTAAAGCCAGATGTCAGGGAAACCGTAATTCAAAGATGTACAACTCCTAACTCATAGTTTGATCAAGAACAATGAACTAAACCCAGAAGAAGCATATGCAGAAACAGACATGCTACACACACACACACACACACACACACACACACACCCCTTCCCATAATTCCTGGGAAGGAAAAATAAGAGTAACTTACAAAAATAATGACAGAAAATCTGTTTTATCTTTCCCACCAAATTTACTTTTGTTCCCCAATCTTTGTTAACAGTATCACTGGCCATCCAATTATGCAGAATAAAAAAGCCTTAATTTATTTTGACTCTTGCACCTGTCTCCAATTTCTCATAAATTGACCCCAGAAATGCCTCTAGGCTGCCTTTTACCTTTGTATTAATATTTGTATTGCCATGCACTCAGTGAAACTCTTGCAATTGATTCCAAAGGTTCTTCCACCTATATTCTCCTCCCACCCAGGGCAATTATTCACACGGCTAATAGTGATCTTTCTGAAGTACAGAATATCACATCGCTCTATCTGCTCAAAAATCTACTGGCTCTTTAATATCTACAAAGTAAAGTTCAAATTCTTTGGTATGGCTTTCAGTGGCATCTCAATCTCCTTGCTTAGTTTACCCATGGTACCTTATGCATTAATCACATTGTTAACACTTGTTATTCCTGAAAGGACAGTTGTGCTCTAACCCTTTGTGACCCCATGGACTGCAGCCTGCCAGGCTCCTCTGTCCATGGAGATTCTCCAGGCAAGAATACTGGAGTGGGTTGCCATGCCCTCCCTCCAGGGGATCTTCTCAACCCAGGGATCAAACCCAGGTCTCCCACCTCACAGGCGGCCTGCCAGCCTCCTCTGTCCTTGGGGATTCTCCAGGCAAGAATACTGGAGTGGGTTGCCATGCCCTCCCTCCAGGATATCTTCTCAACCCAGGGATCAAACCCAGGTCTCCCGCATTGCAGGCGGATTCTTAACCAACTGAGCCACCCAGGAAGCCCATACACTTTTCTACTTTATGTTTTCGTTTAGATATCTTCAACTGCACCCCTCATTCCCACCTGTGGAAATTTTACTCAATTTCCAAGGCTGAAGGCAAATGCTACCTATCTTATGACACTATTATTAATGTGCCATGACACCTGCAACTTTCCCTTGGAATTAAACACTTCTCCTCGGAGCCAATAATACTTTTCATAGCTTATTTTTACATTTAACAATAATTCTTGAAATTTCAGTTTTGGTGGGGTCCAAGTTTATGGCCACCCACTGTAAATCCCTGAAGGCAGAGAGCAGGATTCATTTATTTCTATATCCAATCTTGTCATAACCCTAATACCCAGTATATTCTATATAAAAAAATGCTTAATAAATTTTTTTTAATTGAAGTGGGATTTGAGGACACTTAAGACTTCAGTCTAGGGCTCAATACCAGTCTTAGAAATTGTAAATTCTATTAAAATTCTAATCAGAAGTCTAGTAACTGATAAAAGCCTCTTATTCTATTAATCCAACATCTCTGAGTCAAAAACAGTTATACACTTACATTCACTAGGAGAGAGAAATCAGTCACCAGTTGGCTAAGTTCAATTAAGTCCTTAAAAAGAGAGAGAAAGAGGAAATTACTTACTTTCATGCCTCACAGTTGCCAAAAGGAAAATCATTTCTAACATACCGCTTCTAAGGTCTCCCATGATTCTGCAGCATTTTGATCTCGAGGAATTTCAGGCAATGCATAAATCTGAGTCATACTCTGAGGATCAGCTTCATCTTCAGTACTGTGAAATGTTCCTGGATGAACATAGCCTCATGTTTAGAGAATATCTGCTTTGTTAGAAAGATGGTAGCATGAATCAATTCCATGAAACAACTACCATGCAAAAATGCTTACTAATTAAGTTCAGGCTAAAAGTAAATTGATTATCTATGGGGAGGTTAGTTAACAAACATTATTTCTTTAATTATTCTACAAAATCACCTAAGAAAATTACTACAAATACTACTTACCCAATCTGAACAACTAGGGCTAGATGCTAAAGTAGCATAAAGTAGAACTATTCTATTTGGCCAATGTTCTATGAAGAGATAACCTAGTCAAAATAACACTTTTCATTGCTAAATCAGTAACATTTTCTTTGGCTATTTTAGTAATAAACATCAGATTCACAAGATTTTAAAAGTAGGGAAATGATGCATTTTTAGCAATGAAAAATCAGTCATTTTTGGTAACAGTAAATTTGTCATTAAACACCTCTTACCATATGTATCCTTTTGCACATACTGTCATCTTTTTCCTCAGAGTAATTTTTCTGGCCTGTGCCTTCATTCTTCTATGTCTTTTCTGAATTTTAAAAAGTCATCAACCCTTTAAGCCTTTAGTCATTAACACTGCTATAAAGATGTATTTATACTCCAAACTCTACCTTCAAGTCTTTCTCATTACCTCCTCCTTGGTTTTACCAATGTCATTAAACTGATATTTATAAAATGCCTACTATATGCCAATCAATATGCTAAGGTAAATCAGTTCCAAGAAGTCATAATGGTTAGGAGTATCGGCCTAGTTGGAAAGACCTGGGTTAGACTCCTAGTTTGCCTATTTACTTAGCTCTTTGATTTCTTTGGCTTATTTCCCTCACTTGTAAAATAAGGTGATGTTTATTTTAAATGGTGCCTGGCTTATCTATTAAGAATACTGTCACTGCTGTTACTGTTAATGGAGTTTACTATATAATGTGTGATAAAGAGGTTTACAGGCAAGTTCAGTACAGTCTGAAAAGAACTATGATATAGGTAAGTATGGTATGCTATGTGAGCACAGAAGAAAGGTATTTAACTGAGACTTGTAGAGAAAGAGTGATCTGACAAGGTTGTGAAGCTAAAGCCTGAGGATGAACAGAAATTACAGTGCTGAACCAGGGCAAGCGTGAAGGGGGAAGGAGAGAATATTAAGTTCAGAAAGACTAACGTGCTTAAGTTTAGGAACTGAAACCGGTCAGTATAGCTGAAGCACAGACTATGACAAGAAAAAGCAATGGTTGAGGCTGGAAGTCTAAGGTGACATCATTTATGGCACTGTAAATTACATTAAAGAGTTTTGTCTTTCTCTTAAGATCAATATGGAACTTTTAAAAGGATATGGAGACTACTGGGAAATTGAGGGTGCCATAATCAGATTTCAGATTTAGAAAGGTAACCACAGCTGTAGTGTGAAGAACAGATTAAGGATTGAGTTGAAAGGCAAAAAATTAGAGAGTGAAAACCAGTTGGGAGGCTTTTCAATGTGTCTGGTGCTAAATGACGACGGTGTGCTCTAGAACAGTGGCAGTGGAAATGGAGAGATGAGATCTGAAGGTCTACTTCCCTTTGTCTTCCTTGCTGAAAGCTCAAAACATCTAGTACTTTAATATTTCTGAGTATCCATTATGTTTTGGGTTGAGCATCAAAGATAAAAAAGTGAACAGTACAAAGTAGCTGTTCTCAAAGAACTTACATTCTAGAAAAGTAAACATACAAACAGACAATCCTAAAACAATAAGAGACTGCACTGATATCTAGATAAATAGATACAGATACCTACAGTGTTTATGGGCGTTTCAAGCTGGGCATGGCATCTGACCAAGTTTGGTGCGGTGTGCAGTTTATGGAACAACTTACTAAAAGAGGTTAATTTTTTCTTATTAGGCTAAGAAGACAGGAATATAAATTCTAAATAGAGAGACCAACATGAAAAAGTTCCTCAGAAAATACCCAATATAGCTTAACATAAAATCAGCAGTCTGGTCTTGCCAAAGCATAAAGTTGAAAACGTACAGCTAGAAGTATAAGACATTATAGATGGTTAGGAGGGACTTTGCAGCCCAGTTAAAAGACTTTGGACTTTATTTAGAAGACCATGGAAATCTACTAAAGGTTATAAACAGGAAAGTAGTGATGTGACCAGCTGTATTCCTAAAAATAAGTCATTATGACTCTTAAGTTCATCTTTTCTATCAATTTCTCCTTTCATCTAAGCCTATGTGGTTGTGTTAGTTGCTCAGTCATGTTCAACTCTTTGCGATCCCATGGGCTGTAGCCCACCAGGCTCCTCTGCCCATGGGATTCTCCAGGCAAGAATACTGGAGTGGGTGCCATTCCCTTCTCCAGGGGGTCTCACTGACCCAGGAAATGAACCCAGGTCTCTTGGATTGCTGATGGACTCTTTACCATCTGAGCTATCAGGGAAGCCCCTCTGAATGGTATTTTATAAAACTGCATTTCTATTTTACTTTCAAAGTTTGTGAATGTTTTACCTCTTAAGAAATAAAACCTATTTGAATTGTTTAGGAAGGGCAGTCAGTTGATTAAAAGTTTAAAATCTGTAGGTCTATCAGAATTGACAGTGTTCTTTTAATTTTGAATCTTAACTGAAATGAATGTTTCCCTACCTTAAAGGAAGAGCAAAAACAATACACACAGGGTAAAGTTTTACATTACAACATATGGCAAATATCCAACATATTAAAAGCTTTGATTTTTACAAACGTTTAGGAGAGTTATTTACTCCATGTCCTAAGTTACCACATAAAAAAACTTTTTACTTCAATCAAAGTAATTAATTACTCTAAGATCTTTCTTCTACTTAATATTCCATTTGTAATAAGAACTCCAACTTCCTTAATAGGATGATAAATAATGATACCTCTTTTCATTAATGGATCAAATGTAAAGCAAAACTTTGTAAATATCACTCAAAAGACTTTTTAAAGCCATAATTATTGTACTATTAGAGAAGCTTCCAATGCAGTATGCCAGGATGTATAACAAAATGAGGAGAGATTATCATACAAAAATTCTTGATCTAAAAATGAAGGGATGGGAAATGTTTGACATTTTAAGCAAACATAAAAGATTTCCCTCAATGAAAAAAATAATTAAACGTGTAAGTCATTTACGTTTCACTTGAAACCAAACTGCGTATGTATCTTAGTTCAAATGGAGTCTTAGAACAAAGAAATCTGTTCTCTTCCATGGAATATCCTGCTGTAAACTTACAACTCAGAACATTGCTAATCAATTCAAGGCATGACTAACAATTAAGAAAGGAACCTCTTAATTTCTACAACTTCCGTAATTCATTTATTCCAGCTTGTATTAAAAATCACTATCTCAGTGTTCATCCATTGACTTTGAACTTTTACAAACTACTATAGACATAATGAGGCAAAACACAGAGAGATTATAGCTGCGGGAAAGACAGCCAAACATTTTTTACCCTGTCCACTGAAGTCAAAACTGCTATTCTTGTATAACAATCTCAATTTCACTCACTTGCAAACAACTGCAAGTGTAAAGTCTATGTGGAATATGGTATCACTTAGCAGTGTTATTCAGATTCTATTTTTTTAAAACATTATTGACTATAAACTCAAACATTAAGATATTTTTAGTTGATGTAAAAAATAAGCTTAGCAACATAGACATAAGACTTTTTCCTTCTATGCGTCCAAACTATTCTCACTATACACTCCCCGATCTTTCTGCACATATCAGGAAGGGCAATGATTCCAGTAAGAATTACAACACAATATTTAAGGAACTTCCACTGCATTTTACATTAGGAAAAGTTCCATTTTAAATCTAAGTTAATTCAAAAGCATTTCCTGAATTCTTTCATGTTCTAACAGCTTTATCATACTGAAATTACTTTACTGATCATCTATATAAACCTACCTATCAAGATAAAGTGACTTTGGAGTCATGGCTTAACTTAGCTCCAAAGGAGCATTTTTAAGAAAATTAAAGTCAATTCAAAAGACACCTTCTAAGTAATATATAAAAACATCTACATGATTCACAATGTGTTCAATACCAGTGTACATATACCTGTGATAAAATCTAGTATTTCATAAAATTCAACACGCTGGTCTGAAGTTCCCAGGAGTTTTAATGTTTGACTCTTCTCTTTTCTGAATAGTTGTTTAAAATGTAGTAAGATTCTGTTCCTACTGCACTGGTGAAGTGTGTGAGCTGGATGGGAAGTAAGAAAGACAAAGACAGAGAGAAGCACTGATTTGCTCTATATGACTTGATACACCTTGCTAAATACAAATCAAATTTGGAGGCTCATCACTTCTCTTGGTGGGAAGCAATATGCTAAAAATGAAACTAGATACACAACTGAGACAGAAGGGAGTTTCTCAGATCAAGCAAGATTGGCAGAGAAGATATGCTTTAGAAACTCTCAGAATCTGGACAAAAGATACAGCAAAATCATCACAGCTTCCCCCTAAACGTAATAGGCTTCTTTCATTCTCCAGAGAACATAAAAACATTCTATTCTACTTGTTATTTCTATCTGTAAATGAAAAACTATTTTTGCATTTTGATCTCAGTCATGGAAATGTGGCATTGCTCCTGAATTTCTGCTCTCATGTTTCCAACCAATTTATTTATAATTAGATTGAATTTTTAAAGGAAAAAGCATTTTAAGGCACTTAAATTTCTACGCAAATCACTTTTCTTTTTTTTCTGTATAAGCTGTCACTACTATTATGAGTACCAAAAGCAAAAATAGGAAAAAAGGAAAAAAAAAAAAAAAAACCCAGAGAGCACAGGATAAAAACATGTAGGGTGACAGAAAAGAGTCCATAGCTAGAAGACCATACATAGAGCAAACCCAGTTCTTTCCCCACTATTAAAGTTTTATGTAAATTAGTTACTTCCTTTTCATTAGTCTCCTTTCCCACCCTCTCAATTACTTGTTAATATTTATGGATTTAACACAACCTAGTAGAAACTTCATGTTTGGTGAAATACTCAGGCACTGAGTGAGACAGTTAATTTTAACTGCTTAATGTTGGCAATGGATACAAAGTCAAAGCAAAATCTGACCAGAAGATTGTTCAGAATTTGAAACTATACACAGTGTTTTAGATTATGAGTTTTTTTTTTTAGGTGTTTTAGATTATGAGATTCAGGTATCTGATCTCATAAATGGAATGACTGTTTCAATCAAATCTGCGCTAGATGCAGAGATTTGATTTCATAGTTTCTCTCAGTGGCAAGTGATTAGTTCTTTAGCTACTCTGGTGCTCCATGAAGTGAGAAGTTTGAGAATCAACAGAGTTGGAAAACAAATTTCACCTGCTATTTCTTCTCCCTCACCCTCTAGCTCTGCCCCAATCTTCTTCACTTTCTCCATATACATGCTTCCTCAAATTTTCCCATCACTTTTTTTTTTAAATACCAGTCAGCTACCTACAGAGAAAGTTAATTGTCAGCAAACTGGGTAAGCTGCCTTTTTCTAATAATCACCCAATTCCTCTGATGACACGCAGAACCAAATTTGTTGAGCCCAAGCAATTCTACTAGTAAAAACATAAACAATGCAATAATAAAATGCAAATTCAGGCTAAAATACTTAAATAGAACTCAAAATTTTTGTTTGTGAGGGAATTGCTGGTGATGGGCAATTCAAAACTAGATAGCAGAAGAGACTGATACCAGTGATTCTTTCCAGAAAATCCACCATCTTCACTTTTATTACTAATATCACAACTGTCACAGGGTCTGGTAAATAAGCTGACTCCTTAATCTCATGGAACTTATAAGGCCCAGTTTCTCTATACATAAACAGAAAGCATAGCTTTATACTTCATAGTTAGAACAGCATTTAGCCACATCATTATGGAGGTGATAATTCTATATGAACACAATGATATAAACAGTAAAAAGAATTCTTCCTAAATACTCTTCAACCAAGGTTGAGTGCTAAGATTTCTTTCTACCCAAAACAATACTTTGAGTAGTGTTGTTAGACAGTGATTATCTACACAGTGAAGTGACTAGAGCACATCTGAAATTACAAAATTGTCTCTAAAAAGATTTTTATTCATTCATACTTATAACACATTTATTAACGGTCCACTGTGTGCCAAGTTCTATGTACTATATGCTTAGATACTGAGGAGACAATGAAAGTAAGATTATCCAGAAACTGAATAATGGCCTAAATGTTTCTTCTATTAAAAAAAAAAAGAGTCCTGTAAAATTGGATGCATTAGGGCTTCCCTGGTAGCTCAGAGGTTAAAGTGTCTACCTGCAATGCAGGAGACCTGGGTTCAGTCCCTGGCTAGGGAAGATCCCCTGGAGAAGGAAATGGCAACCCACTCCAGTATTCTTGCCTGGAGAATCCCATGGACAAAGGAGCCTGGTAGAGACCTGTAAAATTGGATTCATTAGCACTGAAAATATAGCATTAAAACAATCAGGTTTTGAAGCCAGAGAGTGATACAGGAGGCTCCTACTTTCTACGTAAATAAAAAGAGGAAAAGCGGTCAAATGTAACACCTCTCAGATTGTATTCTAATTTGTAATTTATTGTTGTCCTCAGACACTTTGCGATACCATGGTCTGCAGCTTGCCAGGCTCCACTGCCCACAAGATTCACCTGGCAAGAATACTGGCATGTGTGCATGTTAAGTTGCTTCAGTCATGTCCAACTCTTTGCGACTCTATAGACTATAGACCACCAGGCTCCTCTGTCCATGGTATTCTCCAGGCAAGAATACTAGATTGGGTTGCCATGTCCTCCTGCAGAGGATCTTCCCAACCCAGGATCTGAACCCATGTCTCTTACATCTCCTGCACTGGCAGATAAATTCTTTACCACTAGGGCCACCTGGGAAACTCAACATTAGAAAAACTAATATCATGGCAACCAGTCTCATCACTTCCTGGCAAATAAAAGGGGGAAAAAGTGGAAGCAGTGACAGATTTTATTTTCTTGGGCTCAAAAATCACTGCAAATGGTGACCGCTGCCATGAAATTATGATGCTTGCTCCTTAGAAGAAAGGCTATGACAAATGGGGCTTCCCTGATGGCTCAGATGGTAAAGATTCTGCCTGCTATGTGGGAGACCTGGGTTCGACCCCTGGGTTGGGAACATCCCCTGGAGAAAGGAGCAGCAACCCACTCTAGTATTCTTGCCTAGAGAATTCCATGGACAGAGGAGCCTGGCAGACCACAGCCCATGGGGTCACAGAGTCAGACACAACTAAGTGACTAACGTGTGTGTGTGTGTGTGTGTGTGTGTGTGTGTGTGTGTGGTCACAGAGTCAGACACAACTAAGTGACTAACGTGTGTGTGTGTGTGTGTCAAACCTAGACAGCATATTAAAAAGCAGTGATATCACTTTTTCCAGTAGTTATATACAGATGTGAGAGTTGGACCATAAAGAAGTCTGAGCACCAAAGAATTGATGCTTTCAAACTGTGGTGCTGGAGAAGACTCTTGAGAGACTCTTGGACTGCAAGGATATCAAACCAGTCAGTCTTAAGGGACATCAACCCTGAATATCATTGGAAGAACTGATGCTGAAGTTGAAGATCCAATACTTTGGGCACCTGATGCAAAGAGCCAACTCAATGGAAAAGACCCCACTCACTGGAAAAAACCCTGATGCTGGGAAAGATAGAAGATAAAAGGAGAAGGGGGTGGCAGAGGATGAGATGGTTAGAAAGCATCACTGACTCAATGGACATCAATTTGAACAAATTCCAGGAGATAGTGGAAGACAGAGGAGCCTGGGATGCTGCATTCCATGGGGTTACAAAGAGTTGGAGACTACTTAGCAACTGAACAACAACAATTTATTTATACCCCATCTTTTCCATAAAGTTTTAAGGTGGCTTAGAACATGTATAAAATATAATAGGATGCATAAATTAAAAATAGAAATTCAAAAGAAAAACAAGGGCAGTAATTACAAAATCAAGCCAGGAAAATTCAAAACTTAGGCTTTTAGAAGTTAAAAAAATTATATTTAAGTATTCTAGTAAGCTTCCCCGGTAGTGCAGCTGATAAAGAATCCACCTGCAATGCAGGAGACCCCATTTCAATTCCTGGGTCAGGAAGATCCACTGGAGAAGGACAGGCTACCCACTCCAGTATTCTTGGGTTTCCCTGATGGCTCAGTCAGTAAAGAATCTGCCTGCAATGTGGGAGGCCTGAGTTTGATCCCTGGGTCAGGAAGATCCCTTGGAGAAGGGAACAGCTACTCACTCCAGTATTCTGGCCTGGAGAATTCCACAGACAGAGGAGCCTGCCAGGCTACAGTCCATGGGGTCACCAAGAGTCAGACACGACAGTGACTTTCACTTTCTTTCACATTCTAGTAAACAACTCAAGCAGGAAACTTTGTTAGTTATGCCATTCACTATCTATAAGAATAAAAAAGATTAACTGCTTTGAAGCAGTACTAATTAAACCAATAATTTTTTTCAGGTTTCTTTATACATACATTGTTTAATGTAATCAACAATTATCAATTACATTCTTAGAGGAGCTATAATGACAGGTTTTACTGGCCTCTTCCTTAGAGTATCACTTCATAAAAATTAATGGTGTGACCCCGCCAATGCAGATTTTTATGGGAGATAGATCTGACATGCCCTCTGAAAACTAGAATGCCTCAGAAAGAAGCATACCTGGCTAGGCTGCCTCTGTACCTGGAGATGAGGGAGAAGTACTCTGCAGACCAGAGTACTAATTTTCTCCTTAGGAAATATTTTAAAACTTATTTTTAATATATGAACAAGTAGGTACTTGAAGCCTTTATGTTTCACACTATACAGCATAGCCTCTATTTTTTTTAATCCTATAAAATGTTTTGGAGAAGAGAATGGCAACCCACTCCAGTATTCTTGACTGGAGAATTCCATGGGCAGAGGAGCCTGATGGGCTACAGTCTACAGGGTCACAAAGAGTCAGACACGACTGAGCAACTAATACACATGAAATGTTTAGGATACACATTTCCAGTCACACTCAGGGACCAAGAATTCAGCATACTGAACTAGGAGGTATCCCTGGAGATTTATATATAATTTGCAAATCTACAATATCAGTACAAGGAAGTGAACTTAATTAACTGCATTACAATACTATGATCAAGAATACCACTTAGTACATTACCGCCAACAGTCATGGATCTGGTCAAAGGCTGTAAACAAGTTTCTTCATCATTAAATTGTTTCTTAAGTTCTTCTACAGATTCCAGATGGAGTTGGAGAAATTCCGCTGTTGCCGCTGATGCTTCTTCTTTAACAGGATCTATCATTCTCTTCAGAAGCCCTAGGTCATCCTTCCGCACTTTCAAGCAAAGCTTCTCCATTTCTCGGATATTGGAGCGGAGTTGCTGTAAAAGAAAAAAAAAAAAAATCATTAAAGCTACCATCTCAATATAAAATATCTTTACATTCAGAGCCAATCTGTAACAATGGCTTTGAATGGACATGATTACAAGTATCCTCTAGAGCAGACAGTATTAATTAGTACTTTCTATTTTTTATATCTCTGGCCAAATCCAGCTTCTTTAGAACTCATATCCTCATATTCTGAATTTAGCATTTTTCCTTCATTAAATGTGATTATTACAAAGGTAACAAATATTCTTCATAAAAAATGAAACACTGCAGAAACACATCAAGAAAAACAATGATTTCCTCACTTCATCAAGCCTACCACTTCTTTTAACCCTATTACATAGGGTTGCATACTTCTCTCTGCTCATACAAATATTAGCATATATAGACCTTCTTTTCACAAAAAATGAATTGCAGATTATGCAGAATAATCTATAACTGACAAACTTTCACACTGCACCTTAACAATATCATAATGGGTATCCTTCCTGGTCAATGACTGTACCATATTCCATAGTACTGATATAATATAATTTACTCGGTCACTCTCCCAGTGATCAACAGTCTTTCATGTTGTTTCCAGTTTTTAGCTATTACAAACTATGAAACAAATGTCCTATACTACAAATCCTGATTGCAGGAGACATGAGTTGGATCCCTGGGTCGGGAAGATCCCCTCAAGAAGGGAATGGATACCCACTCCAGTATCCTTTCGGGGATAATCCCAAGGACAGAGGCACCTGGCAGGCACAGTCCATGGGGTTGCAAAGAGTCAGACATTACTGAGGATGCATGCACATAAATCCTAATAAATAGTAACAGTATATATTAGTATTCTAGTATATAGTATTATACTATATTTTGTAGGAATTCAAAGGATAACATGTATTTTTATTTCAAAAGCTATTACCAGTTTTCCCCTGAAAGGCTTAATAATTCACACTACCACTAATGTCTGAGTTTCCATTTCCCCATATACTGCCAGTATTATGTGTTGTCTCTCTCTTTTATTTAAATTTCTGAGTGAAGTTGCTGGATTTTTATGAAATGCTTTTCTCTCTCTTTTAAAAATCGCCTATTGGCATAATCATAAATTTTTCTCTAATGTGTTGATATAATGAATTTTGGGCAAATTTCATGGTATAGAGCCAATTGACTATTTCTGAGATAGACCCTCCCTGGTCAATACATGCAATTTTTTAATTCACTGTGGGGTTCAATTTGCTAATACTTTATTTGGAATTTTAGTACGTGTTGAGTATGTGAATGTGTATATGTGTGCACAGATGCATACATGACCAGTGTGTGTGTCTATACTAACTTCACTAGGTTTAAACTTACTCTAACAGGTAAGTGCTACCTTCACTAGGTTTAAACTCACTCTAACAGGCTGTGCTACCTTCATAAAATAAACCAGGGAGCTTTTAATCTTTTTCAATGGTCTATACTTGGAAAACATAAAATCCAATTTTTCTTTTACAATTAAACAGAACTTGTAAGAATGATCTATTTGTGCATGTGTGCTCAGTAGCTCAACTGTGCCTGACTCTTTGCAACTCCATGGACTATAGCCTGCCAGGCTCCTCTGTCCACGGAATTTCCCAGGCAAGAATACTGGAATGATCTATATATGATGCCTGTTTTAAAACTGAAGATCTCTGTTTATATATTTTAAATTATTTTCCCCTAATGTACTTTCACGGACACAAATGCAAGTTCTGCACAGTAAACAGAACAAAAAGTATTGATTCCTTTAATGTTTCAAGTGCCTACTTTCAGTGGGGTGATATAGTCCATATAATTACATTTCACATTATTACACACAGAAATCAAAACAAAATTTGTTCAGGATTTAATTATCTACCAGCAAAGCTGAGGTTAAAACCCAGGTATTCTTATAAGTCAGCAACCTTTCCATTAAACTATAAACATAATTCCTAGCTATATGGCACCTTAATACAATCTAAAGTATCTATTACACTATATTAAAGCCAATTCTGAAAAAAAAAAGTTTAGCTACACTAAAGCATCTTGTAAGATTTTCTGGGTGAATCAAAAAGTTGTACCTCTATCCTATCATGACTTTGTATTTCTTTTATATCCACTCTTACCATTCCAATGTGAACTGGAAAAACTAAAGATATATGATATTAAGCATTTTATATGTAAAAATCATAGAACCCTAAGGGGCTTATAAGATCATCCATTCAACCTCACAGTTTTACAGTACGGAAACCAGAGTCCAGTTGAACACAGTGGCAGAATTAGGATTAGGTCCAGTTCTCAAGCCTTGGAACAATATTGTTCACTACATGGCTCTTGGCTGTGTGATTCTTTTCTACACTAGTTACAAAGCTTGGTTAAACGCTACATGGTTCACAGAAGTACATTAGGTAATATTAGTTTGGAGAAGCTTTAAGAAGTTTCTGCAGCTAATGAGCATTTGCCTGTGACATATTCTCCCTCTTCTATAGAATTTGTTCAATGTTATATCCCCAGCCAAAAATACAGTGTCAGACTTTAAGAATTCTGTTACTATGGGTGAAGGGAAAATGTTAAGGGGGACGGATATCTTTAAAAATCCAGTATGACTGGGTAAAGTGTGCTGTAAGTTAATAATTTTAAGACAGTTGTTTTAAAAAAAAAAAGAAGGAAAAGAAAGGCATGTGAATAAGGATGAACACAAAAGAGTGATGTAAAAGGAGAAGAAGATGTATGTAAGAGCCCAGAATGAGCGGAGGCTGGTGAAAAATGTTAAGAACGATAAAAAAGACTTAAAAAACATGTAGAGCAAGAGGAACAAGAAAGAAGGTTTAGGCCTACTGCTTGGGGCAGATGGTATAATGTTAGCAGATGATACAGAGAAAGCAGAACTACTTAACTCCTATTTTGCTTTTGATTCTCCATTAAGAAGAATATTCAAAACTGAAAGGGGCATAAGAAACATGCTCAAAGGAAACCTGAAACATCTCACTGTAAGGATCTACACAGGCTTCATGACAGAGGTGAGATTTGAGCCATTCTTGATGAATAATATTTAAAAAGAAAATAAATCAGAAAAAGATAAAGGTGGAGCGGAAATACTGTATTTCATCAATTTTAGGGCACATCTTTCCAGCATCTCTGAAACTGGAATATATCTTAAAAAGAGATAGTTTTTAAAAAAAAAAAAAAAAACCATATTTAACTGGCAGCACTTTATGCCTCTTAGAAGAAAATACTGGTCTATCTTACAAGCAATGGTGCCTCAGATTTAATTTCCTCCCTGAGGTTCTATAGTACCTATTCCAATCAGAGTAGAAGCATAGATACCAAATGTATTTTTTAAAAAGGGGGGAGGCAGGCAGGAATCGTAAATCCTGACTAATCAGCTCACAAATATTTCAAGTCAAAATTTAAGTTTAAATTCCTCTAAACTCATAATAACCTAAAAAGAATTTATCTCCTAATTGCATTCATTTTAGTGTCTACTCTTCTTTCTCTCCCTTAAGATACCTGGCCTTGCTTCTGTCTAATCTTTTCTTTTTTTCCTAGCTTTTATCTACTATCCTCATTTCTCCCTATATCTTCCTCATTCCCTCTCTTTTCTACTACTTTTCCCTTGTAATTTTTCCTTAAAAAATTAAAAAGTAGCTCAAGTATCCTGTATTTCTCCTAGTAGTAATAAAATCATGAAAGCCATATTTTACTTCTACCAGTTCCATGCCTGACTTTCTTTGTATTTATGCTACCTATGGAACTGGGACAGACTCTCTGTAGAGCAGTTTCTTTCCAAATGTGGTCTGACATCTACTGAATCAGAATCTTTAAAGTGAGTCCCAGAAATCCATGTTCTCAACAAGCTCTGCATCATCACTGCTGACCAAGTTTCTATAAAAGCCAAGTTAATGTTCTTCATTGAATTGTTAGAGTAGTAACAATTTCAACTTTTCACTTAGTTTCAAAATTTGATCACAAAATCTTTTTTATTCTTAATGATTTCTTATTCCAAAGAATAAAACTGTTAAACCTATTCTTTTGGTTTGGCCAACCCCAATACCTGCAGTTTCAAAACATAACAACAGATAGACTTCTGTCTCTGCAGAGTTTGTCGAACAGAGTACTGTAGAGGAAAGAGCTGTACAGAAAAAGAATGCTGGAGATATGAAGAAGGGTAACCCTCAAGCATTTGGCAAAGAACTGATTAGAACATGTATGTGGGAAAACCATCCAAGGCTGGAGAAAAATACCATCTAAAAAGATTAGAAGGAACAGTGCTCAGCACTCATTCAAAGCTGAAAGTGTCCCACCAGATAAACTGGAAAAACTCTTTAATTCATGGGGCATTGGGTAGAATACTCAAAAAGGTTTTTACTTCAGTCATGGGAAAATAAGTAGCCCTAGACCAAGCATTGTTCCAATCAAGCTTATAATAGATCATAAAGTAAGGATCATTTTGATCCAAAAGGATCAAACTCTTTCCAAGTAACCTAACTATGTGCTATAACAAAGCTCAGAAGAGTTACAGGAATATAAAATTATCTAGCATCCAGTCATACAAAGGTAACCCAAGCAAAGACTACTATATATACAAAGAGGAAGAAAAATATGGCCAATAAAGAAGATAATAATCAGGTGAAATTGATCCAGAAATTACAATTAGCAGAGAAGCATATAAAAAGTATTATAATTGTATGCATATGTTTAAAAAGTAGAGAAATGGAAGATATTAAACCCAAATCAAAATTCTAGAGTAGAAAATTATATGAAGAGATGAAAAATACACTGAATGGATTAACAGTAGATTAGACATGGCTGCTGATAATACTAGTGAACATGAAGGCATAGAAATAGAAAATATATAAAATGAAACACACAGAGAAAAGAGGATGCAAAAAATTTAAAAGAGCATCAGTGAGCTGTGAGCTAACTTCAAGTAGCATAGTATATATATAATTAGAGTCCCTGAAGGAGATCAGAGATAGGAAGGGATAGAAAACAATTTTAAGACATAATGGCCAAAAAAATTTCCAAATTTGATGCAAACAATAAATGAGGAGATGCAAGAAGCTCAACAAATTTGAAGCACAAGAAAAATGAAGAAAACTCTACCAAGGCTCATTATAATCAAAGTGCTCAAAACCACTGATAAAATGAATGCTGTAAAAGTACCGAGAGAAAAAGACACATATTACATATAGAGGAATAAAGATAAAAATAAAGCAGATTTCTCATTGGAAACAATGCAACTGAAAAGACAGTTGAACAACATCTTTGATGTACTGAAGGAAAAACACAATGCAGAATTCTATATACAGCAAAATTCCTTTTGAAAACAAAGGCCAGATGAAGACTCTTCAGATACATACACAAAGGAATTTAACAACAGCAAAACTGCACTCTAAAAAATGTTTAAGGAAGACTTTCAGGCAAAAGGAAAATTATACCATATAAAAATATGGGTTCAGCTTTGGCCACAGCAATCAGAGCAGAAAAAGAAATAAAAGGAATCCAGATTGGAAAAGAAGAAGTAAAACTCTCACTGTTTGCAGATGACACGATATTCTACACAGAAAACCTTAAAGACTCCACCAGAGAATTACTAGAGCTAATCAATGAATATAGTAAAGTTGCAGGATATAAAATCAACACACAGAAATCCCTTGCATTCCTATACACTAATAATGAGAAAATAGAAAGAGAAATTAAGGAAACAATTCCATTCATCATTGCAATGAAATGAGTAAAATACTTAGCAATATATCTACCTAAGGAAACAAAAGACCTATATATAGAAAACTATAAAACACTGGTGAAAGAAATCAAAGAAGACACTAATAGATGGAGAAATATACCATGTTCATGGATCAGAAGAATCAATATAGTGAAAATGAGTATACTACCCAAAGCAATCTGTAGATTCAATGCAATCCCTATCAAGCTACCAATGGTATTTTTCACAGAGCTGGAACAAATAATTTCACAGTTTGTATGGAAATACAAAAAAAACCTCGAACAGCCAAAGCAATCTTGAGAAAGAAGAATGGAACTGGAGGAATCAACCTGCCTGACTTCAGGCTCTACTACAAAGCCACAGTCATCAAGACAGTATGGTACTGGCACAAAGACAGACATATAGATCAATGGAACAACATAGAAAGCCCAGAGATAAATCCACACACCTATGGACACTTTATCTTTGACAACGGAGGCAAGAATATACAATGGAGAAAAGACAAACTCTTTAACAAGTAGTGCTGGGAAAACTGGTCAACCACTTGTAAAAGAATGAAACTAGAACACTTCCTAACACCATACACAAAAGTAAACTCAAAATGGATTAAAGATCTAAATGTAAAACACAAAACTCCTAGAGGAGAACATAGGCAAAACACTCTCCGACATAAATCACAGCAGGATCCTCTATGACCCACCTCCCAGAATTATGGAAACAAAGCAAAAATAAACAAATGGGACCAAATTAAAATTAAAAGCTTCTGCACAACAAAGGAAACTATAAGCGAGGTGAAAAGACAGCCTTCAGAATCGGAGAAAATAATAGCAAATGAAGCAACTGACAAACAACTAATCTCAAAAATATATAAGCAACTCCTGCAGCTCAATTCCAGAAAAATAAATGACCCAATCAAAAAATGGGCCAAAGACCTAAACAGACATTTCTCCAAAGAAGACATACAGAGGCCTAAAAAAACACATGAAAAGATGCTCAACATCACTCATTATCAGAGAAATGCAAATCAAAACCACAATGAGGTACCATTTCACTCCAGTCAGAATGGCTGCTATCCAAAAGTCTACAACCAATAAATGCTGGAGAGGGTGTGGAGAAAAGGGAACCCTCTTACACTGTTGGTGGGAATGCAAACTAGTACAGCCACTATGGAGAACAGGGTGGAGATTCCTTAAAAAACTGGAAATAGAACTGCTTTATGATCCAGTAATCCCATTGCTGGGCATATACACCAAGGAAACCAGAATTGAAAGAGACACATGTACCCCAATGTTCATTGCAGCACTGTATGTATCAGCCAGGACATGGAAGCAACCTAGATGTCCATCAGCAGATGAATGGACAAGAAAGCTGTGGTACATATATGCAATGGAGTATTATTCAGCCATGAAAAAGAATACATTTGGATCAGTTCTAATGAGGTGGATGAAACTGGAGTCTATTATACAGAGTGAAGTAAGCCAGAAAGAAAAACACCAATACAGTATACTAACGCATATATATGGAATTTAGAAAAATGGTAACGATAACCCTGTGTGAGAGACAGCAAAGGAGACACAGATGTATAGAACAGTCTTTTGAACTCTGTGGGAGAGGACAAGGGTGGGATGATTTGGGAGAATGGTACTGAAACATGTATAATATTGTATGTGAAACGAATTGCCAGTCCAGGCTTGATGCATGATACAGGATGCTCGGGGCTGGTGCACTGGGATGACCCAGAGGGATGGTATGGGGAGAGAGGTGGGAGGGGGGTTCAGGATGGGGAACACGTGTACACCTGTGGCGGATTCATGTTGATATATGGCAAAACCAATACAATATTTTAAAGTAATTAGCCTCCAACTAAATAAACTTATATAAAAAATAAAAAATTAAATAAAAATATGGGTTTACATAAAGGCATTAAGCACACAAAAAATGGAAATAACAGAAGTAAATAAATAAGATTCCCCACTCCCACTTAATATCTAAATCACTTGAAAAAGATAACTGTTTAAACATTATGAAATAAATAACACATGTATCAGTATAAGTAAAATATATGACAACAGCAGCATAAAGACTGGGAGGGGAGGCCATTATTTAAAAATCTACAAACATTAAATGCTAGAGAGGATGTGGAGAAAAGAGAACTTGCCTACACTGTTAGTGGGAATGTAAATTGGCACAGCCACTATGGAGAACAGTATGGAGATTCAGTTTATGTTTTGTATTGAATTCAGTTCAGTTCAGTTCAGTCACTCAGTTGTGTCTGACTCCTTGAGTCAGTTCAGTTCAGTCACTCAGTTGTGTCTGACACCAGGCCTCCTTGTCCATCACCAACTCCCGGAGTTCACCCAAACCCATGTCCATCGAGTCAGTGATGCCATCCAGCCATCTCATCCTCTGTCATCCCCATCTCCTCCTGCCCTCAATCTTTCCCAGCATCAGGGTCTTTTCCAATGAGTCAGTTTTTGGCATCAGGTAGCCAAAGTATTGGAGTTTCAGCTTCAACATCAGTCCTTCCAATAAACACCCAGGACTGATCTCCTTTAGGATGGACTGGTTGGATCTCCTTGCAGCCCAAGGGACTCTCAAGAGTCTTCTCCCACACCACAGTTCAAAAGCATCAATTCTTCGACACCCAGCTTTCTTTATAGCCCAATTCTCACATCCATACATGACCACTGGAAAAACCATAGCCTTGACTAGACGTATTGAATTAACTAAGTATATTTCATTCCATTTATCTTCTTTCTTGTCTTGCTAGCTATAACTTTGTTATTTTAGGGTTTATAGTATACTGAGTATAGTTTATCTTCAAGTAAGATTCTATTACTTAAGAAATATACAATGTAAACATCATTAGTCAAATGAAATTAAAATGACAATAAGATTCCACTACAGACCTATAAAAAGTGGCTAAAATTAAAAGGTTAACCAAAACAAGTGTTGGCAAGCATATGAAGGAACTGGCAGGAGTTTAAAATGCTACAATTATTTTAGAAAACAGCTTGGCAGTTCTTAAAAAGGTAAAGAATATGACCCAGTCATTCTATTCATAAGTATTTATCCAAGAGAAATGAAATTCTTTGTACATACAAAGTCTTATATTCAAACATTCATAGTAGACTTATTTGTAGTAGACAAAAACTAG
This sequence comes from Capra hircus, assembly GCF_001704415.2. Classification (NCBI taxonomy): domain Eukaryota; kingdom Metazoa; phylum Chordata; class Mammalia; order Artiodactyla; family Bovidae; genus Capra; species Capra hircus. Next base: position 64,646,012 of record NC_030815.1, on the reverse strand, counting down.
AAATACCCAAATGTCCATCAACAGATGAATAGATAAACAGACTGTGGTAGATTCATAAAATATAGTATCTACTCAATAATAAAAAGTGGGGGACCAGGTGTTGGGACCAGGAGGCCAGATAACCATGTCAGCTGCGGCTGTGATGCAGCCAATGTGGCCCCCTTGTCAGGGCCCAAGGAAATGAGTTTGGAGAAACCAAAGAAGATGACTAAAGAGGACTGCAGAAAGAAAAAGGATCTAGAAGAACAGTGAAAACTGGGCAATGCCCCTGCAGAAGTTGATGAAGAAGGAAAAGACATCAATCCTCATATTCCTCAGTATATTTCTTCAGTGCCATGGTATGTTGATCCATCAAAAATGCCTACTTTAAAGCACCAGAGACCACAGCCAGAGAAACAAAAGCAGTATAGGCCCATCTGGAGAATGGTATAAGAGGGGTGTAAAAGAGAATTCCGTAACTACTAAATATCAAAAAGGAGCATGTGAAAACTGTAGAGCTGTGACACACAAAAAGAAAGACTGTTTTGAGAGACCTAGGTGAGTTGGAGCACAATTTATAGAGACTAATATAGCTCCAGACGAACATGTCCAGCCTCAGCTGATGTTTGACTACGATGGGAAGAGGGATTGGTGGAATGGCTACAATCCAGATATATGAAAATTGTAGAAGAGTTTATTTTGGGGAGGCTCCAAAATCACTGCAGATGGTGACTGCAGCCAGGAAATTAAAAGACCCTTACTCCTTGGAAGGAAAGTTATGACCAACCTAGATAGCATACTCAAAAGCAGAGATATTACTTTGCCAACAAAGGTCCATCTAGTCGATGCTATGGTTTTTCCAGTGGTCATGTATGGATGTGAGAGTTGGACTGTGAAGAAACCTGAGTGCTGAAGAATTGATGCTTTTGAACTGTGGTGTTGGAGAAGACTCTTGAGAGTCCTTTGGACTGCAAGGAGATCCAACCAGTCCATTCTAAAGGAGATCAGTCCTGGGTATTCATTGGAAGGACTGATGCTGAAGCTGAAACTCCAATACTTTGGCCACCTCATGCGAAGAGTTGACTCATTGGAAAAGACTCTGATGATGGGAGGGTTTGGGGGCAGGAGGAGAAGGGGACGATAGAGGATGAGAGGGCTGGATGGCATCACCGACTCAGTGGACATGGGTTTGGGTAGACTCTGGGAGTTGGTGATAGACAAGGAGGCCTGGCATGCTGTGGTTCGTGGGGTTGCAAAGAGTTGGACACAACTGAGCGACTGAACTGAACTGAACTGATGCCAAAGTTGACCTAGCAAAGCAAACACTGAAAGCCCAAAAACTCCAAGAAGAATTAGCCTCAGGAAAATTAGTGGAACAGGCTAATTCTCTAAAACATCAGTGGGGAGAAGAAGAAATGAATTCTCAGATGGAAAAAGATCATAACAGTGAAGATGAGGATGAAGATAAATATGCAGATGATATTGACATGCCTGGACAGAATTTTGACTCTAAGAGATGAATTACTGTCATAATCTCAGGATTCGAGAATATATTGTAAAATATTTGCGGAATTTAGATCCAAATTCTGCTTACTATGATCCCAAAACTGGAGCAATGAAAGAGAATCCCTATGTAAATACAGGAAAGAATCCAGATGAAGTCAGCTAAGCAGGGGATAACTTCATTAGATACACAGGTGATACCATTTCAATGGCTCATACTCAACTGTTTGCTTGGGAAGCCTATGACAAGGGGTGTGAAGTGCATCTACAGGCAGATCCTACAAAACTAGAGCTACTGTATGAGTCCTTCAAAGTCAAGAAAGACGACTTCAAAGAACAGCAGAAAGAAAGCATCCTGGAAAAGTATGGCAGGCAAGAACACTTGGATGCTCCTCCAGCCAAATTGCTTTTAGCTCAGACTGAAAACTATGTGGAATACTCAAGATACTGGACAGTCATCAAAGGCCAGGAGTGGCTGTCACCTGCTCCAAGTACGAGGAAGATCTGAAGATCAACAATCATACACATATCTGGGGATCTTACTGGAAAGAAGGCCGATGGGGATACAAATGCTGTCATTCTTTTTTCAAGTATTACTATTGTACTGTAGAAGCTGGGAATGAGACTGCTAATTCAGAGGAATGCATTATAAATGATGCAACTGGAGAAGAATCTGTGAAAAAACCCTCAAACCCTCATGGAGATGCATCAGGAAAAACTAAAAGAGGAGAAAAAGAAGAAGAAAAAAGGCACTGAATGCAGAAGAGGCCCGTCTTCTTTACGTCAAGGAGATCATGCAGATCGATGAGAGGAAGCGACCTTACAACAGCATATATGAAACTCAGGAACCACTGAAGAGGAAATGGAGGCCTACAGAATGAAACGTCAGAGGCCAGATGACCCCATGGCCTCCTTCCTTGGACAGTACTAACTCGTCACTGACGGTGACCCAAGATAGACTCTGCTGATACATTCTTTTAGATTCTTGCTGTTGATTATTGATGGAAAAATCCATATCTATCCTCGTTAAAGTCAGGAAGCAAGGAGACTGCCTGACTTTAATAAAGCATCCAGAAGTCTCATAGTAAATTCTTTCCTTTACACAGTGAAGAACAAAGAAGAAGAAATAAAGTGGTACATTAACTGCAGATTAAGATTTTATTTGAGATTTTATATTAGTGATGTGGGTAACAGTCTTAGTTCTCCACATACCACAAATATCTTCTCAACATTTATTTATTGTTTCAAACTTTATTTCCTCAGTTTTTATGGCCCTTTATGTAGTGTTAGGACTCATTGTGAAGGCAATTAGTTACTCTTTCTTGAAACAAGGACTTCATTTTTTTTAATTAGTAGTAACTATAACTGTAGTTATTTGATAATCATTTCTTTTTGCCTTCTCAGATTTTTCTGATCTGAAGCTGATAAGCTATCTTGAGCGTCGGGTTACTGGAAGGAAATCTGTAGAACATGTGAATAACTTTATCCCTCATGTCAATCTGTGTAGTAATAATTCTGTTTTCCACTTGGTTATAAAATTTTGATTTTCAAAACATTTCCTTGTATCTTATACTCAGAACTAAATGTGTTAACCTTTGAATGGGGAAAAAAAGTTTTTCCACCCTTGAGTCAGTGTTGACTGATCAGTCCTAGGTCTTTCACAATTCTGAATGGAGGTATTCAGACACCGAAATCCTCTCCTTTATCACAGAGGATATGCTTTGTGATACTAATTGTTATTTTAATTGTGACTGCCTTTATATAACAATCATGAATATTAGAGTTTTTAAAGATTGTAGAGTATCTGTTGTACCTAATCTTTATAGCCAGCAGGTGTCTTTTGGTAAAATTTGCAAAAAGTGAAACCTGAAGTTGAAGGTTTCTTCAAAATATTACAAGTATAGCCTGTAGGGTTATTAGTAACTGAGAATGACATGATTTTTTAGCTTCTTCTAATAACATTGTGAAGATAACACTGACAGCATGGGATCAGTGAAAACAGCCTGTTTAAAACCCCTGACACAAGTACATTGACTTTGAACAGTTCACTGGCTTTTCCAAACTACCAAAACCCACTAGAATATTGCATTAAGTTAACACCTCAGAAATACTGCTGATGGGAAAGAAACTAAATCAAACCGTCAAGTACTGTGGATATACATTGAATCTAAATTCAGACCAGTATGAAATTAAAACAGTGATGCAAACAGATCTAATTCTTACCTACTTTAAGAATGTCAAATTTTATGTTTTCATATTCCTACCTTAACATAGGCTGGTTCAACATAAAATCTGATATTAGTGTCTATTTTGTATTTTATTTATCTTTTGTTAATAAAGATATATAATTGAAAATAAAAACAAAAGTGGTGAAGTACTGATACACAATACAACATGGATGAACTTCAAAATATACATGAAAAGTGAAAGTGAAAGAAACCAGACAAAGAAGAAGTATATACTATATGCTTCTATTTATAGAACATTCTAGAAAATTCAAACTAATACATAGTGACAGAAAGCAGGTCAGTGGTTGCTCGGGTAGTAGGAGTGTATGTGCATGTGGGAGGATGAAGAGGAAGTCAGAAAGAGGGTTACCAGGGGGGTATAAGGAAACTTTTGGGAGCAATGGATATATTTTTGTTATCTGGACTGTGGTGAAGGGTTCATGGTATCTTGATTGCGGTGATGGTCTCACGGTGTGTACATATATCAAAACTTATCAAATTGTATACTTTATCAAATGTCAATTATACCTCAAGAAAGCTGTTTGGGAAAAAAGGCAGAAACAAAAGCAAAAACAATATCATATATTATTTATATATGCTGCTGACAAGTGCTCAGTTGTGTCCAACTCTCTGTAACCCCATGGACTGCAGCCCTCCAGGCTCCTCTGTCCATGGGATTTTTCCAGGCAAGAATACTGGAGCGGGTTGCCATTTCCTTCTCCAGGTATTTATATACAGTTATATGCAGAAAAATGGCAAATACTTAAAACAAGGGAAAAGATTTCCTTCAGATGCAGACAGGAACAAAGTAAATGGAATCAAGGAAGGGTACACAACTGACTTCAGTGGTATTTCTAAATTTTTCTTTCCAAAAAAAATGGGAAGAAATTGGGCAAAATGTTAAGAGTTGACAAAGTTAAGTGATGAGTACATAAATGCTATATTTTCGTTATTTCCTTTCCTACATTTTTGTATATTTGAAGTGTGTGTAACTTCTCAAAATGGTATGTCAATGTTAAATTTGTTATTAAGATAGTCCCTTATTCCTCTGTCAAGCTTATAAGTCCAGAACCTTTCCCAGGGTTACAGAAAGTATGTACAAATTAACATACCAGGCCTCTGACATTCTACACAAATTGTCTATACATGAGTATTTCTGCTAAAAAGCAGACCCATAGTACCCTGATTATTAAATTAGCCACCTATCTGGCATTCTTGCTTCAATCCTTGCTCCCACAGAATCTATCCTTCTCATAATAGGCAAGGTGCTCTTTTAAATCGTATCACATTATCATATGCTCAAAACTTTAAGTTACCACATCCTGCAAGGCCTTCCCTAATTAGAGACAGCTGATCTCTCTGACCTCATCTCTTGGGCTCACATCAACCACACTAACCTCCTTATTACTCCCTGAATATGCCACACATCTTCTCACCTCAGAGTCTTCACATTGGGTTTCCCTTATGCCTTTACTTCCTCCAGGTCTCAGCTCAAATGTCATTAGAAACCTCCCACAACCATCCTTTATACAAAAGAACACTCATCATCTCCAGCAATTCTTTGTTCCTTTTAACCAGCTTTTGCTTTTACTTCAAGGTACTTATAAATCATCTAAATATTTATTTTAAAAATATGTCTGTTTTCTTCATTCCTACCCCCAACATATAAGTTTAATGAGAAAAGAATTTTCTTCTGTTTTGCTCACAGCTGTATCTCCAGTGGCTTGAATAGTATCTGTGGTGGTGGTTTAGTGGCTAAGTCATGTCTTGTAACTGCATGGACTGTAGCCCGCCAGGCTCCTCTGTCCATGGGATTTCCCAGGCAAGAATACTGGAGTGAGTTGCCATTTCCTTCTCCAAGGGATCTTTCCAACCTAGGGATCGAACCTGCGTCTCCTGCATTACAGACGGATTCTTTACTGCTGAGCCACCAGAGAAGCCCTGGAATAGTATCTAGGACATAGTCAATGTTCAAGTGTTTCTGTTCTCCTAATAATCAGGTTCTCCCAATAATCTCCTGAAAATAAACAATAGTATGCCAAGTTCTGAAAATATGCAAAACTATCAAGTTTGATAAATGGTACTATAATCAAGGAAATAAGTTTTTTTTTAAAGTATACCAACTCAGTAATTAAAACATTTTGCAGTAAGCAAGTAGTAGTAAACTGCAAACTATGGCCAAATTTTCAGTAAAGTAAAGGTGACATCTCTTTCTTTCTAGTTCTGCATCTAAATTTAGTAACTAGTTATGGCTTTTTCCCTTCTTCCAGAAATATCCTGAAATTTCTGTCTATAGATTAAAAGATATATTTAAATGTATACTTATCTATTCTGATAATTATAAAAAGTAATCATTCTGAGTTAATTAAAATTCTGAAAAATGGCTAATTATGTATATAATGATTAAAACAAGAGAGGCTATGCATATATTTGCCTTTGTTAAATATTGATTTAAGGATTTCTAATGTGTTTTTACAACATGTAATTTTGAGAGCAAATTGTACACAGCAGAAAACATTTGGTATCATAATAATTAATCTGATTTCTTTACAAACATAAAGCACAAGTCCACTGGGAAACATTTAAACAACTTAGAGTAAACACATTCTAGATGTCATACAATTTATTATTAAGGACCCCAAAGCCATAACTATTTAATTAAAATAAATCTGGACTATCCCTTGCTTGTATTACCTAACTATTACATTAAGGTATTAATAGTAGTTAATGACTTTACACATATTTCAATATCAAAAGGCACCAAAAAGATTACACATAGCTTAAAATATATTACATGAACCACCAAAAGGAATAAAAACCAAAGGAGAAAAGGGCCTCCATTCATTTACTCAACAAATATCTAACAAAGACCTACTGTCTATGTATTAAGTGCAGTATTCCTGAGAATACTCCTGGATTAGTCTATCTACCTGAGTTAATATTAAAAATAATTCCCCTGTCCTTCAACTTATGACAGTCTGGTGCTTTAGACGAACACCAGTTTCTCTGTTCTCCAGCCTTCTTTAATCCGAAAAAGGAGAATAATATTGCCCTTATCCAGCATCCAAATAGCTGACATTCTATCGCTTACTGGTCTCCAGAATATATTTGACAATTAGTCACATACTGACTTATGATACTTCTTTTCCTAAAGCTTTGAATTATTATTTAATATAATTGGCCATAAGATCTATCTATGAAAATTAACTATATTTCTATATATACCACCAAAAGTTAGAAAACATAATTTAAAAGGACAATGTTTCACACCTTCCTCAAACACAAAGACACATCCTAAAACAATAAAGTATTTAAGAACAAATTAATGAAGTAGATTGAAATAGACAAAATTAAGTGTAAGTCCTGTATTCCAGTCATTTGTTGCTGCACAACAAATTCCTCCAAATTCCTCCTGCCTAAAACCACCACTTAATTTTGCTAATGACTTTGCAGACCAGACATTGAAGAAATCAGCTGAAGAGTTCTTCCCTGGGGTCACTCATGTAATTAAGTCAGGCACTGGCTGAAGTTGTATTCATTTGAAGGCTCAACTGCACTGATGTCCAAGATGGTTCATTCATGTGGCTAGCACTTGAGGCTGGAAATTCCTAAGAGCTCAGTTGTGGCTGTGGATATCTCCTGCATGGAGATCTTCAGATATTTGGATGTTTCGCATATGGCTAATTTCCTCCAGTGCAAGCATCCTCAGAGAACCACTGGGAGCTATTTGGCTTTTTCTAACCTAGCCTCAGAGGTCTAGTGGCATTACTTCTGCCTCAGCTCAGATTCAAAGGGAGGGGAATGAGACTCTACCTGTTGGCGGGGAGTAACAAGGTCATATTGTAGAAGACCATGTAGGATGATAAAAACCTTGGTAGATATCTTGATAGATTGTACAATCTACCACAATCTTATGCATAAAACTATAATGATACACATATAATAAAGAAGTTGTAAACAAGTGCAAGAATATCATATATTCATAGGTAGGAAAACTGGACATTGTAAATATGTCAATTTTCTCTAAATAGATGAACAAATCTAATGTGATTCCCATATTTCCAACAAGATTGTGTATAAACTTTAAAAAGCAGATCCCAAATTTTATATGGATTACCAAATGGCCAAGTATAGCCAAAACACTCCTGGGAAGGAAAAATAAGGTAACCGTATTGTCCTACTAGATATCAAGCCTTATAAGAAGGCTGTCTTAACATAGTGTGGACTTTGATGGAGAAATAGACAAATAGAAGAGAAAGCCCAGAGACAGACTCATGCATATATGGAACTGCAATATGTAAGTAACACTGCAGAAATCTGTTAATAATGAAAGACAACTGTTTTTCCAAATGGGATAATATTTTACTTATACCTACCTCATACCAGGTGGATTAACAACTTAAACGTTAAAAGCAAAATATTTAAAATATTCAATAGAAAATATAGGGAAATATCTTCTTGATCTTAGGACACAGAACATTCCCTGAACAAGACAGCAAAAGCATGAACCACAAGGGAAAAGACTGATAAATAAAGACTGACACATTTAAATTAAGAGCTCCTTTTCAACAAAGACATTGTAACAAAAGTAAAAGGACAGTTCTTACTGTACAAATCTAATAATGATAAATCTTGAAAATTCATAGTAACTGTTCATGAAATTGTTTATCTAAAAATGTTTTACACAAACTAGCAAAGAACAAGCCTATACAAAAAATTCAAGGCATATACGAATAAAACTAAGCCAATACCTACATCTAAAAACAGTTTCAATCTCATTATTTTAATGGTACACATAAAACTTCTATGCCAGATGGAGATCAATAATGTAAATATACACATATAGTTTTAAAAAATCACTAAACAAACACTTTGACCCTACCACTGTCTCAAGAAAGTCATAAGTGATTTTCAATAACATGTTTAACAGTGAAGATGGTAAGAAACAAAAGTCATAATAATCTCATTGACATTAACATGCACAGTACCATTCCATAAACTCTGAATCTTGCTGAGCAGCTGGCATTCTGAGATATACAATTAGTGGAGACATAGTCACTGATATTAGGGCTATAATCCAGGCAACAAGAAATACTGATAAAATACATATATATGAAAGGCAAGTCAAATTTCCACCTAAGTCTCAAATCAATCTTTTTTTCTATACCTTCACCATTTCTGTAACCACTCCTAAATAATCTCTTGCACTGATTATATTCTATCCCAATCTACTGAGTATACTGCAGCCATAGTAACCTTTCTTGAAATGTAAGAGGACTAAAGATGCCTTTTTTGGTGAGACTTCAAATTCAGAAACATTTGGCACAGGGCTAAAATAGAGAGGGGGCAGGACTCACATGACTGAACAATGGAAGCACAGCAGAATTCACCTACGCTGCTTCTGTAATTAGGAAATAAGTGCATACTTACCCTAGGAGGAAAACAAGGATTCTTCTTCAGAAAACTAAACCACAACAACCTCCAGACACTGATACTTGGAGGTTGCTCCAAGGAAAATGCCAGCCTATCAAAGAAAATTTAAGTGAAGTCCACCAGGAGACAAGCAATAAGCTCTTTAATGTCTCAGAAAAGCAGAAAGAATTGTTATTTCCAAAGGTAAAATGCTATAAAAAATAATAAGAAAAAGTTCTTGGGAAATAAATGTCATAATAGTAGAAACAAAGAATTCAGTAGAAAGAATTGAAAATAAAGCTGAGGAAATCTCTCAGCAAAGAGAATAGAAAATTAGAAAAGCAATCCAAGAGTCTTCCATTCAACTGAATAGAGATCAGCAAACTTTTTCTGCAAAGGACTGGACAGTAAATAGTTTAGGCTTTGCCAGCCATATGATCTCTTGATGCAACCATTCAATTCTGCTGTTGTAGTATGAAAACAGTCAAAGATAGTATATAAACAAATGGGGCCCACAGCAGGCAAGATTTGGCCTGTGAGCTATAGTTTGCTGACCCTTGTGGTAAAAGGATAGTTTTAAAAGAGAGGACAAAAGAAAACACAGAGGAATAAATAATCAATAAGTAAGAAAAATTCCCAGGGGCTTCCTTGGTGGTCCAGTGGTTAAGAATCCACCTGCCAATGCAGGGAACACAGGTTTAATCCCTGATCCAGAAAGATCACACATGCTGTGAGACAACTAAGCCCATGCACCACAAATACTGAACCTGCACTCTAGAGCCCACAAGCTGCAACAACTGAAGCCTGCATGCCCTAACCCCATGCTCCAAAACAAGAGAAGCCACTGCAACAAGAAACCAACACAGTGCAACTAGAGTAGCCCCTGATTACCATAACTAGAGAAAGTCCTAGAGCAGCAATGAAGACCCAGTGCAGCCAAAAATAAGTAAAAAATTTTTAAAAAATATATTTTATGAAAAGGAAAGAAAAATTCACAGAACTAAAATCATGAGTATTTAAATTGAAAGTGTCCAATACAAAGCATATCACATTATCAAATTTCAGAGTTCCCAAAAGGAAAAAAACTTGGTCCTACACAAAGAATGGGAAACTAGATGATATTTACTTTTTAAGAGCAACAGTAAATTAGAAAGCCTTCAAAACTGAAAGAGAATTCTATACCTACTGAAATTAGCAATCACATGTGAGGGGAGAATAACAGTATTTATCAGACACATAATAAATTAAAATTTTACCTCTAAGGTACCATTATTTGAGAGCTATTGAAAGATATATTCCAACAGAACAATGGAGTAAGCCAAAAATGAGGAAGACGTGATACCCAGAAAAAACAGGAACCCAACACGGGAACAACTGAGGGAAGTCCCAGAACAACAGCTGTGCAACAAACCTAGAAAATGAGTTCAGATTGGAAATGGCAGAAGAAGGGTTTCAGGAGAGAGTCTTTACGATAGAGAATTGAAGTGACATATTTGAGCATATGAAAAATATTGACAGCATTGTGGCAGAGATGTGGAGCAAGATGATATGGGGTGGGAGGTGGGAGGGGGGTTCATGTTTGGGAACTCATGTACACCCGTGGTGGATTCATGTCAATGTATGGCAAACCCAATACAGTATTGTAAAGTAAAATAAAGTAAAAATAAAAATTTAAATAATAAAAAAATAAAACATTAGCTACAACAAACATAAAAAAAATTAACTAAAAATATACAAAAAACAGGAAATTTTTTTAAATGAAAAGATTATTAACTCCAAAAGAAGCAAAAGGACAGTTAACATCATACTTAACAATAAAAGGACAAAGTATTTCCTCTAAGGTCAGAAACAAGACAAGAATGTCCACTCTTAGCACTTTTATTCAACATAGTATTGGAAGTTCCAGCCACAGCAATCAGATGAGAAAAAGAAATAAAAGGAATCCAAACTGAAAAGAAAGTAGTAAAACTGTCACTGTTTGCAGGTGACATGATACTTAGAAAATCCTAAACATACCACCAGCAAACTACTAGAGCTCAATGAATTCGGTAAATTTGCAGGATGCAAAATTAATATACAGAAATCTGTTGCATTTCTATATACTAACAACAAAGTAATCAGAAAGAGTAATTAAGTAAATAATCCATTCACCACTGCATCAAAAAGAATAAAATATCTAGGAATAAACCTACCTAAGGAGGTAAAAGACCCATACCTAGAACACTATAAAACACTAATGAAAGAAATGAAGATGACACAAACAGACAGAAAGATATACCATGTACATGGATTGGAAGAGTTAATATTCTTAAAATGACCATACTCCCCAAAGAAATCTATATATTCAATGCAAACCCTACCAATATGCTAAGGGCATTTTTCACAGTACTAGAACAAATAATTTTTAAGTTTGTATGGAAACAAAAAAGATCCTAAATGGCCAAAACAATCTTGAGAAAGAACAGAGCTAGAGGAATCATGCTCCCTGACTTCTGACTATACTACAAAGCTACAGTAATCAAAACAGTATGGTGTTGGCACAAAAACAGACACATAGATAGTGGCACAGAATAGAGCGCTGAGAAATAAATCCACCTACTCATGGTCAATAAGTCTACAACAAGAGGCTAGAATATACGATGGAAAAAAGTCGTCTCTTCAGTAAGTAGAGGCAGGACAGTTACATATAAAAGAATGCAATTAGAAAATTCCCTAAAACCATATACAAAAATAAACTCAAAATGGATTAAAGACTTAAATGTAAGACCAGAAACCATAAAGCTTCTAGAAGAAAACACAGGCAGAACACTCTGACATAAATCTTAGCAATATTTCTTTTGGATCTGTCTCCTAAAGAAAAGGAAATAGAAGCAAAAATAAACAAATGGGACCTAATCAAACTTAAAAGCTTTTGCACAGCAAAAGAAACCACCAGCAAAACAAAAAGACAACATACTGGATGGGAGAAAATGTGTGCTAATGATGTGACCAATAAGAGGTTTATACCCAAAGTATATAAACAACTTGTATATCTCAACAGCAAAAACAACAAACAATCCAACTAAAAAATGTGCAGAAGACCTAAGCAGACTCACAGATATAGAGAACAAATTGATGATTACCATTAAGGACAGGGAAAGGAGGTGGGGCAAGATAGGAGTAGGCAACTAAGAGATACAATCTACTTCGTAGAAAATAGATAAGCTACAAGGATAAATATATCCTTGTACAATACAGGGAATATAGCCAATATTTTATAATAACTATAAATGGAATATAACCTTTAAAAATTGTGAATCACTATGTTATATACCTATAACATATAATACCATATATCAACTATATTTCAATTAAAAATAAACACTGAATACATTCTAAAAGTCATTAGATTAAAACAAAGCAAAAGTCTGTACTGTTTATCACTATTTGGCTTAGCAAGAAACAATGTCTTTATAATCAAAACAATGAGATATCAATCACTCATTTAACCAAAAATTATAATAATATAAATATGGGGAAGAAAATAGGAGAGTAGGGTTGAAAGCTAGATCTGCACCTCATATAGCAAGAAGTGAAGAGGCTATGTCTAAACCTGATTAAGAAATAACAGTCTACACATGGTATTTAGGAATAAAGAGTTAAATACCAGGGAACATGGCCAAAAGGATTAAAAGTAGTTTCTTAAAAGAAGGACCTGGAGATGTAGAAGGGTAGGTGCTATGTCTTTTTACTTGACTTTTAACTATGTAAACATATGAATTTCAAAAATTAATTTAAAATAATTAACATTTATCAAAAAGCCAATAACTGGCAAATAATATTTACAACACTATATTACTGCATCAGTCTTATAAAAAGAAGATCAATTATCTTAAAATTATAAGGAATTCTGACAGAAGACAACAACATAATATATGCAAGGGACGTGAACAGACAATTCATTAAAAAAAAATTTACTATCCAAGGTACATATAAAAAGTTTCACCTTTCAAAGCAATGAAAGAAAAAGTCCAGATTAAAACAACAAAGCAGCATTATTTTAACCTACTAATTAGCAAAAATTTGAGGAATGAATAGTATTAATGTTGTAAAATGGATTCATAGTGAAAGTGTAAGTTAATATATCATTTAAATTTACATAATAAAAAAATAAAACATTAGCTACAACAAACACAAAAAAATGGCCAAAACAATCATTTATATCATTTCTGGAGAAAATTTTGATAACATTATTCAAAACCTTAAAAAGATGACTGACATCTGATTCAATAATTTCTGCTAAAAATGCATCTTTAAGGAAATAGTTACAAATACAATAAAAGGATTCAGCTACAGACTGTCTTTTTCATATCAATTTACCTGAAACAATAAAATAGCCGTACCTGAACTGTACGTCCTGCATTGATATGCTCTTCATGCAACTTGTCCCATACTCTGCACCTCTGATACTATACAAAAGAAAAGGAAAGGTACTGAATTTTTTAAATCACTAAGTGATTATTCCCAGTTTACCACAAAAATCCCCACTCATCCACCGAAACTTAAACATGCAAGCTAAAAAACTTACCGACTTAGTAGTGGGAATTAACTGTCCAAAGACCTACAGGTAGGAAGTTTTCAAAAACATTACACACAAAATTCTGGCAAACGGTAAAACAAATAAAAACCACTAAATACTATTTACTTTCTTTTACTGAAAAAGAGTATGTATTTTGTCAATAATGCATACTCCTTGGAGGTGAAAAAAAATAAAGATTGAGAATGTAAAAGAATGTGGAAAATGAAAAGATTAACAGCATTCATCAGATATTCTTCCTATACATGAAGATTTTGAAATGTCTGTTAATGAGAGAGTCAACTACTGAAAACTAAAATCTCATTTGAGAAGAAGGAACATTGATATCACAGACTAGAAAGTATGTAAAAATGAGAATGAACATTTTATATATTTTAGCTTTTCACCTAGATTATGTTTAGCTTTCAGAGTTTCATCTAAGAAACTTATTGAGCATAATGGAAAATTTTTCATTTGAGAAGAACCATAGCAAAATGTGGTAACATGACAATATTTACACAAAATATAAACAATGTCAAACATCACATATTATTTTTGGTTGAAATTTTAAAAATCCAAACAACTAAGATGTCAGTAGATGTGAATAATAACATTAAACATATTTTTGGTATACCACCCACATACACACACACACAAAATCATCCTAGAAATATTCTGAAAGTACATAAACATGAAAATGTCCCATATATACATAGAAGGCCTAATAGATTATAAAAGTAGAGCATTAAAATTTTTTCAAGGGTATTTTTATATTCTCTATTGTTAACAACACAGCAAAAAAAGGAAACTCTTGATAACTCCTGAATTTTTTTTACATCATCTAAGAATAATAGCTATTAAGCTTAAAAATAACTAGACTATATTGAAAATATATTTGCCAAACATAAACTTAAAACCACTACCCAATCAAATAAATTGAAAATTTACTACTTTCACTTCTAATAAAAATTGAATGATGCCAGCAGATTCTGTATAAATGTTCATTTAGATAGTGTTATATTAATAAAAAGAAGGGAATGGAAGCCAAAAATACATATCTGAAAACAAGTCACTTTAAAATTTATTACTTAATACTAATCTGTCATGATATTTTTAATAAAAATTAATGTTAAGGAAACAGAGAATCCAGAGAAGTCAGGGCTGCAAGAATCCATGGAGCAGAGTATCAGAGAAGAAAAAGCTGCATGTGAGGATATAACTGCATTAACAGGAGAGTACCATACAGAGAGAGAGTTTCAGAGATCCGCAAGGTTTTGCTTTCGAGTCTTCAGCTGAGTACAGAGCAGCACAAGCACGTAAGGAAACTACCTGAAGACAGAAAAAGAATCACTGAAAAAGACCAGGTAGGCTCATCACCCCAAATCACACAAGCCCAAAAACAGTTCATGTGACCACCAGTCAGAGTAGAAAAATCTCTCAACATACTGGAATCAGGCAGAGTACTCCAAAGTACTGTACTGTGTGGGGGAAAGTTAGGCCTGGAACAAAGTCTGTTCTGATCCTCTGCAAGCTTAAAAGAGCCTCAAAAGGATCACTGTTCCTAAATAACTTAGTTGTGTCTCAGAATAAATAAAGTTCAAAAGTACTCAAAGAAATTTTGGAATATTCAGTATCCAACAAATTTAGAATGTCTGGCATCCAATAAAAAATTACCATGCATGCAAAAAAAAAAGCAGGAAAATATGATCTGTAATAAGAAAAACCAATCAACAAAAACAGATTTAGATATGATAGAGATAACGGAATTAACAGACAAGGATATTAAGAGTTATGATGTATTCCATGTTCAAGAAAGCTGAAGAAAACTGAAGATACAGAGATATGAAAGATATTTTTTTTCAATTCCTAAAATTAAAAAGATAGCTGAAATGAAAAATGAAATGGATGAACAGAAGGTTAAGACATGCAAAGAAAAGATTAGTAAATTTAAAAATGTAAAACAGAAACCATGGAAAATGAAACAGAAAAAAAAATGGCCAATAAATGAATATAGTATCAATAATCAAAGGCCAATTGAAAGCAACATTGAAAACTGTAAGCAACTGGTATGCAGGTGGACTCCCTAAAGGAGAGAAAAAATATGTGAAAAATTAATGAGATACTGGCTGAGATGGTTGAGTAAGAAGACCCTGAACTCAGCTCCTCCCACAGGTGCACCAAAATTACAACTATTTTCAGAGCAAGTACAGATAAGAACAACTTAAAGACTACCAGAAGAGATTTTCCACAACTAAAGATATAAAGAAGAAACCATATAGTTTATGGACAAAAGATACAAACTTTTAATCATAAGATATATAGAGCTAGGGAGATAATGTATAACACGATTAAGATAATTACCACTGCTGTATGTTACATACAAAAGTTGTTAAACAGAGAGTAAATCCTAGTCTGTTTTTTTTCTTTTATTTTGTATCTGTATGAGATGATGGACATTCATTATTTCTTTGTGATAATCATTTCATGATGTATGTAAGTCAAATGATTATGTTGTACACCTTAAACAGTTCTGCATGTCAGTTATATCTCAACAAGAAAGGAAAAAAGAAAAATGAATGGCCAAAGCTTTTCCAAATTTGGTAAAAACTATAAACCCACAGATCCAAGAAACTCAAGGAATACCATAAATAAGAAAATGAAGAAAATTATACTAATGCATATCATAACAAAAGTACTTACAATAAGTGATAGTAAAATCTAAAAAAGAGTAAGAGGAAAAAGGATGTGAAGTACATAGGAACACAGATAAGAATGATAGAGGACTTGTGAGAAACAGTGCAAACCAGAAATCACTGAAGCAACATCTTGAAAGTACTAAAACAATCTAAAAGTCAACCTAGAATTCTATACCCAGAGAAAATATTTTTTTTCAAGTGAAGGCAAAATAAGATTTTTTTCCAAACACAAAAAAGCAAGCAGAATTCATTACTATCAGCAAAACTGCACTACAAGAAATGTGAAAGGAAGTCCTTCAGGTTGATGAGAAAATGATACCAGACAGAAACCTGGCTCTACAAAAAAGTGAGAGCACTGAAAATGGTAAATTCAGTTCAGTTCAGTTCAGTTCAGTTGCTCAGTCGTGTCCTACTCTTTGCAACCCAATGAATCACAGCACACCAGGCCTCCCTGTCCATCACCAACTCATGGAGTTCACTCAAACTCATGTCAATGATGCCATCCAGCCATCTCATCCTCTGTTGGCCCCTTCTCCTCCTGCTCCCAATCCCTCCCAGCATCAGTCTTTTCCAATGAGTCAACTCTTCACATGAGGTGGCCAAAGTACTGGAGTTTCAGCTTTAGCATCAGTCCTTCCAAAGAACACCCAGGACTGACCTCCTTTAGAATGGACTAGTTGGATCTCCTTGCAGTCCAAGGGACTCTCAAGAGTCTTCTCCAACACCACAGTTCAAAAGCATCAATTCTTCGGTGCTCAGCTTTCTTCACAGTCCAACTCTCACATCCATACATGACTACTGGAAAAACCAAAGCCTTGACTAGACGGACGTAAATTATATTACAATAATACTACATAGACTCTGAGAGAAGAAATTGAAGTGTATTGTCATAAAGTTTTTATATGTGAAGTGATAAATATATAACACATCACTTGAAGGTAGACTATCATAAATTAAAGATGAATATTCTGAACTGTAAAGCAACCATTTAAAAATAAAAAGAGAAGTATAACTAATAAGCCAATAAAAGAGAAAAAACAGAATCTTAAAAATATGCAATTAATCCAAAAGGGAGTAAAACATGAAAAAAAAGGGGAGAAAGAATAGATGGAACAAATAGACAAAAAGAGCAAGATAGTAGATTTAAAGACAACCATTTGATAAACATCTATTCATTATAAAACTTATCAGAAACTTAGAAAAGAAGTTAACATCCTCAGCCTCATAGAAGCATCTGCAAAAACTCTACAGTTAACATCATGCTTGGTGGTAAAAGATCATTCCCTAATATTGGGAACAAGGTAAGGACTTCTGATCTTGCACTGGAGGCCATAACCAGGACAATAAGGTAAGAAAGGAAGTGAGAGAAGAAAGCAAAGGAGGGAAGGAAGGAAGGGAGGAAGAGAGGGGAAAGAGAGGAAACAGAAGCGAGAAAAGAAAGAAGGAAGTAGGCAGGCAAAGATTAGAAAGGAAAAAATAAAACAGTCTGTTGTCATAACTGTCTACATAGAAAATATCAAAGACTCGATTCAAAGAGATGGAAAACGAATGATGGGCAGATTACCTGTCAAGAGATTTTATAAAACAGTTTGCCTTTGCCAAGGGCTTCTCCTTAGGGCTTCTCTCTAAAAGGTTTTTAAACATAGCAACTTTGGAAGGAAATATTTTCTAGATGCTATTGGATATACACTTTTCACAGAGTGGGCAGAAGGATTTGTCTCAGCACTATTTGCTCTTACGTGGCTTCCAGGCCATTAAGCTTTGCCCCAATATTTCAAGGTGGGTGGAACTCAGAATGACATCCCCAGTGTGATTCAGATTCTGGTCTTTTCCTCTGCTGGATACTGCAGAGGTATTCTAATAAATACCTTTAACTGCTATGAATAAACTGGACCAAGAAAGAGGAAAAACTACAGAAAAAAATCATAGATATTGTTTTTCAGTCATTTCAGGAAGATGTTTCATGTTGTTCTTCATGTGTCTTATGGCCTCATGGTATACAAGTGGAACAGGCACAAGCAGAGAATCCAACATTCACAGAAACAGCCTTTCCCCTAGACTTTCCCCAAAGAGACCAAAGCACATTCTTATTCTGGTGAGAAAAAGCCATGTCCACCATTCTCATCCTGTTGAACACCTTGTCTCCTTTTGCCCTCTCTTCTAGTTTATCATTTTGGATAACCCTGATTATGAACCCACACCACCATGTGATGAACGCCAATGCACAGGAGTTTTCAGCCTTCCTGACATTAATCCCTTTGTGCTCTTTGGCAGTGACACCAGGTCTCTCAGTTTCGCTTTGCCTGCTGGGCAAGGAGAACAAATATTCCAAAGGTAGTATCCGGGCTAAGAGTTCTCTCTAGAACGCCTCACCATTTACTTAAACAACTTTATATATTTGTAGGCTCACATTTTATGTCATTTCATCTTCCAGAATATTTTGATTCAAAATTGAAAAACAATGATAATAATCCTGCCTCATACTACATAGAGTATAAAAACATAAAAGCTAATCATAATTATTAAAAATGATTTTCCAAAATTATATAAGGTTTTCACTATGTGCTCAGTCACTCAGTCATATCTGACCCTTTGCAACCCCATGGACTGTAGCCTGTCAAGCTCCTCTGTCCATGGGGATTCTCCAGGTAAGAATACTGAAGTGGGTAGCCGTTCCCTCCTCCAGGGATCTTCCCAACCCAGGGATCGAAACCAGGTCTCCCACATTGCAGAAGGATTCTTTACCATCTGAACCACCAGGGAAGCCTAAGTTATTTATTATAGGTTTGGGAAATTTTATGATGATATAACACAGAGAATGTGCAGGATTTAGGAGTTTAGCGTATAAAAGCACTTTAAACCTTATGCTGACACTTAAAAGATTTATTTAAATTTACGGGCATAGTAGGCAAAAAGATGCTTCAGTTGGAGAGAAAAAGACCAAGAAATACTATGGAGCTGTAAAATTATATGTGATATCCAAAGGACTGACGTAAGATCAATGTGTTTTTGGTATAATGTATGATGGGAAGATGATGAGAAAGAAGCACAGAAAGTAGATGAAAGCTTCTTTTGCTGGATATAAAAGGATATCTCAATGATCTGAATGATCAGAACCCATTATAGGGAAGATGATGGCTTTATGGAGGATTAACCAGGTAGGACAAGAGTACTGTAGATGATGAAAAGTTTAAGTATTCAATTCAAATAAATTATTTATTAAACTCAATAAAAAAGAAAAAATCAAAGACTCAAAAAGTAAAGCTACATAATATTAACAGATAGTCCAATGAGCATAACCCATAAAATTAGGATTACTCATGTAATGATGATAAATAATATCCACTGTACAGTGAGGTTAAAAGTAATTCACCTTACTGTGTCTACCATATGTGAAAAATGTAAAACTCAGACACAAAAGATCTCAGGAATGTTGTGACTCTCCTAATGATTATAAACAATTAACTGACAGCACCAATGTTGAGTACCTGAAAACAATAACGTACTTGTTAAGTAACTCATTTCTAAGTATCAACTTTGCATTCAGGGATTCTTTATATAATATCTCAATCCTCAGAATAACACTATGAGAAAGATTTTAATGTTACCTTTATAACTCTCTAGAGATCAATCATGGGCATCTGCAGATGGCCCATGAATGGTTAAAATGGTGGTGAACCTGAAGGTCTACTGCTCAGTGCTGTGTGGGGATGGTGTATTTGTATCTGACCCAGGTTGGAGTCAACCAGGATTTGAACAAAAAAAACAAAGTTTGAAAGATGAGCAAATGGAGTGGATACTGCTAATAAATGTAGGAAAGTCACAGTATTCAATTCTATTTTTTCCATTTTCCTTCTTCACTGGAAAATGAGCATAAAAATAGAACAGTCCACAATAGACAAGACTAAGAGGAAAACAAAAACTAAAAAAGAGTGAGAACAAACTTAAATCATGCTATATTTCAGGCACAATATTAGAAGATTAATATATTTAGCAGCATGGTGATTTCAAGAAAGTAATTTAACCACTCCAAGTCTGCTTCCCCACCTGAAAAAGGAAGACAGTAAGAAGGCTAACCTATCGGGATGTTGTGAGATTAAATATGATAAATACAAAAACTTTATACAGCATTCAACAGATAAACACAATAGCTACTGTCTTTACTATTATTATTATTATTTGCTCACATGTCAAGTAAGTTGTAGAAGAGATTAGTGTCTTGGATGAAGACTGAATAGATGAAACCTTATGTCTCACAACAAAATTCTAAGAAAAAGAAAATAGCTCAGATTCTATGTTTGTTACACAATGTTAAACCTAAATTAGGTTTAATTATTAAAGGCTGTCATTCCAAATACCTGCAGAGGAGAAAAGGCTTTAAATGATTTAATGTGTGTTGGGGGGGGAGGGAATTATAAGAAATAACCCCCTAAAAATTTAGTTAAGTTGGGACCACTGACAAACATTTCTAAATGTTTGTTTTTACAAAATGTCATTTTTTTGTATTGTCTATTTGCACAGTGATGCTAGATAGATAAGTTAAAGTTGTACTATAACTTGATACAATTAGGATGCTTTTGGTTGCAAATAACAGAAAGCTCAAAGTTTAAAGAAATGGCTTTACTAATAAAGATATTTATTACCTCACATAAACAGCACCCTCAAAGTGGGATGATAAATTCAAGGGTAGTTTAGTTCAGAAGCTTACAAGGTTGTCAAGCACCCAAGTTCTGTCTGCTTTATTACCTTCAACAAAGTGTTTTCATTCTCATACTTATCCCCTCCTGGCTATAGTTATATATACAACAGGGAGACATAAGACCAGCAGAACTGCTTCCTCCTGTGTACATCTTTATACAGTAGAAAAGTCTTTTCCAGAAGTTCCATATCCCAAACATGTTTTCCCTCAAGTCTCATTAGTCAGATATGTCTATTTTTCATTGCTAACCAAACACTGACAAGCATGAAATTATCACCATTAGACCCATTATCATCACCAGCTGTGCTGAGGCTTTCCTATCCTATAACACAGGAGAAAGCAAACTGAATCAGGAGTCCAGCAGAAAAAAACTATGAGGGGGGAAATGTGATTGTAAGATTGAAACCAACATTCTCATACTAAAAAGAGAAATGGGAATAGTTTTTGTTGTAATCACAAGTTAAAAAAACAAGTAAATGAAACCAAATCAAAAGTAACAAATCAACAAGACTGATTATATCTGATTTTGTACCACATAGTTCAGGCTTCATACTGCCTAAATAGTCTATACCACTCATTTTCACACCTAATTATATGTTGTCTCATCATATCTGAATATTTCCTATCTTATTTCTTTAACTGGAGGGTAAACTTCTTACAGATTAGAGACCTAATTTTTGACATAACTTTCAACGCTAAAAATATAAGAAACAGCAAACACCAGCACTTATGAAAAGCCAACATATATTTATATCCTGTAATAATTTCCCTTCTCATTAAACCTAGCAGATAGAAGAAATATTCATCTCTGCCCTTTTTCAAAATTTAACCAAAATGACAGTAAAGAACTTTAAAAGGGATCAACCCCCAAGAATAATGAGAATACAACAGGAGATATTAACTGACGAGAAACTTTAACAACATTTTGGAAGCTGGAAAGAGAATGGATATGTTGCAGCTGACTTAGTCAAGCAGGGAAAGTTGAAACCCAGGGTTACAGAAGGGGTGGAAAGTGGGAGAGAAAGGCAGTGAGAAGTAAGTCAAAGGAACAGCACTACTCCAGAAAGACTCAGTTAACTAGAGGTACCGCAACCAGGTAATCAGGAGGATGTGTATGGTGGGGCATGCTACACAGTAAGTTTTCCCCAAAAATTCTATAAAATGAAACAAAGAAAATTATGTTCAAAGCTTATTATGTTGTTGTTCCTATTAACTATGCTTAAGTCTATTCTATGTTAGATAACAAAGCTGAAATGCTAACACTTCAAATTTCAGGATTACATTCTAATCAAGTCTATCATGTGTAATAAAACATAATGCTGAAGGACCTATGGAATATAGTCCCAGGTGTCCACAGCACACTACCCTCATTGTTTTCAGATGTTGCACAATCACTCTACTAAGGCTTACCTTCAATTTCCCTTCAGTCTGACTTTCTTCTTTTAAATTCATATTGGATGACTGATGGCTAACATAATAAATATTTTATCTTTCTACACCCTTCTCTCAAGAAGACTATCTCTTTTTGAAAATGAGGCACTGTTAGACACCTGGACTCTAAATTTAGTTCTTAACTCTATTGTCCACAGTAGAGGCAGTGGCTTTTTAACGTTTTTACACTGCCATAAAGTATCTACTAAAATATGCTATTCAAACTTATATAGATTAAAAAAAATCACCATTAAAACTAAACTAGAAGTCCTATAGATAGAATGATCAAGATTATGGACTAAAACATAGCTCAGTGTAAGTCTAACTGCTTAGCTTCAGACATCACCTATACAGTAAATTATTCTGATACCATCTAAAAGTTTCTCAAAAAGTAAAATTTTCAGAAAATGCTAGAGGAAAAATTGTTCTGGCAGAAAAAGATCTATATAACTCTAGAATAATTTTTTTTCTGAAGTCTGGCACAGCAAATTAAATCAGTAACAGACCTGTTTCTATCCCCACCCACCTTTCTCCCAGGGTTCTGGCCTTTCCATCGATTATCGGGTGGTACATGTGGCTAGGATCTGAGGGTAATGACAGCAGGCATTTTGTTTGTGTAGAATAAATACAAAAAAGGGGCAATTTGCCAAAGGGAAAAATGTCAAAGGCAAAATAGGACAATGAAAGAAAGAAAGAGTCTTAATAGACCACAGTCCACTTATTTCTTCCTTTCAGAATCAATTCATTTGCCAAATTCTTATCTTGTTAACCGAACACTTTCAACATAAGCTCAGGACTTTGAAACACACCTTATCAAACCTCCCACCCAGATATGATTGATCAAAAGTAAACAACTCCATTTCCATATTGTTAAAGTGCTAAAAGAACACGCCTTCCTTATTAATTAAAACATGGAATCTTTATTTCTGCTCACCACAAGAATAACCAGTTTACCAGACAACTCCTTCACCCTTAAAAGTCATAATACTTATCATGGAGAAAGAAGAAAGAAACTAAAAGATTATGAAATGTTAATCTTGAATTCTATTCATATTTGCATTGAAATTTTCACCTTATTTTTCTTGGAACTTACTTTCTAAACTTTTACAGAAGACTTAAGTACTAGAAAGACAGTTGGTATCCACGAAATAAAAAGCTGGCACTCTTCTTACTTGTATAAAGTACACAGTTGAGGGTGATAAATACTGTTTATACTGAAAGGCTTAACGACCACTTCCACCTCCCACCCACTCCCAGCCAAAAAACATTTAATGGAGGACCTCACAACTTAAAATTTGTACCGGGGGAGGTTCTCCTGAGAGATCAAATACCACTGATTTGTTCCACAGCAAATAAGACAACACAACCTGCCAAATCCATGCTCAGTACACAGTAAACTTCATGTCCCCATAAATGCCACAACCATTCCATCAGACCCTAGCTGGGCCAGGTTCTATGCAACCTCCACCATAGTCCCTGACGCTAGTTCTTCCCCCTACCTATCCTGTAAGCTGACCTCTAGCTAATATTTGGGCTTTGGGGTTTCCTCAAAGGGAAGCCATGAAGCTGGGAAATTCTCTCATATCAAACAATGATTTACCTCTTTAATCCAAAAGCACTTGAAGAGGACAGGAGTTACTGATGAACACACCCTCACAGTTAAGAAAACTTGCCACTGGGTGAATGAAATTAAGGCAAGCCCTTTAGTGGAAATCCATCACCTTCACATTATAGTCAACTATCAAACAAATTCTAATTATTAACTGCTAATTCATCACTATGTACAACTAAACAGGCATAGATTCTGTTCTTATATCTTTTCATTAAAAAAGAAATACTATGAGAGGAGTATTTGTAGAACAGAAAAAATGAACAATGTTGTTAAATCAACAAGAGCTACATGTTTTAGCAAAGTCTCTTACCCGGGATTTTCAATGTAGGTGAAATGCATAACAAATGTAAATCAGAATATGTAACTCTTTCTTTAGTAGGAAAAGAAAAAACTGGAAAAAAAGAAAGAAAATGAAAAAACTCACCTTCTCAATATTTATCTGGTGCTTTCTTAACCTCTCCAGATCTGTTGGAATTACTATCTTAGTAAATTTCTGGATAGCTGGTTCAAGACGCCGTAATTTCACTTTTTCTTCATCTTCAGACATCCTAAAAAAATGCTGTGTCTCTCCTACTTGCAACAATTATCTTCTCCACTCATGTAGAAAAACCTAAAAGGAAAATATTTAAGAGTTTTAAAAATTAACTTCCATTATTTTTAAAAACCAACAATTAGGTAATTTTATAAGATATTCTGAACATATACTCAACTTGATGCTGAACCTGAGTGACTTGTTAACAAACTTAAAAATGTTTTTAAATTTATATTAATTAGAGGATAATTACTTTACAATATTGTGATGGCCTCTGCCTTACATCAACATGACTCGGCCGTAGGCATACATGTGTCCCCTCCCTCCTGAACCCCCTTCCAACCCCATCCTTCCTAAGCTAAGCTAAGTCACTTCAGTCGTGTCCGATCCTGTGCGACCCCATAGACGGCAGCCCACCAGGGTCCCCCATCCCTGGGATTCTCCAGGCAAGAATACTGGAGTCGGTTGCCATTTCCTTCTCCAGTGCATGAAAGTGAAAAGTGAAAGTGAAGTTAAGTCACTCAGTCGTGTCCGACTCTTAGCGGCCCCATGGACTGCAGCCTACCAGGCTCCTCCATCCATGGGATTTTCCAGGCAAGAGTGCTGGAGTCGGGTGCCACTGCCTTCTCCACCCCATCCTTCCTACAAGTCAGGTATATTCACTTTAAAATGTTTAGAGATTAGGAAATAGAGAATAAAACAATCAATGATCATCTCACTTATAGTTAGCTACTCTTTCCATTTTTCCTCCCTCCCATCCCCCTATTTTTCCCATTTGATGTATGTCTTTCCAGGTCTTTTTAATATAATATATGCATATATTTAAATAACTTTTTTCAGAAAACCAGAAGCATACTGTTCAAGTCTTCATCACCCAATGTATCTTTGACAGTGAATAATGTTTTCTAAACAGGTGTCAACTTGCAAAACTGGAAGAAAAAATTTTATTCTTAACATCTCTGCTGAAATATAAACATTTCTCTTGAAATATAAAAGGCAACTCTTCTCATTGATGTTCTTTAAATTGCCTCTTCCCTTTCTTACAGAGTAATTAGCATTGTCTATAATCAATACAAGTAACCAGTGACAGAGATGGAATAAGAACCCAGTATTCCTGAGAGTACAATCAAAGCTCTTTCTAATTCACCAGTAGTTTCTCTACCAGTGTTGCCGAGAGTCTAGGGTTATGTATTTGGGGTCAGAGTAGGTGATGATAAAAGCTGTCAAGTGGGCAGGCTCCAGGACCCCATACCTGCTTCAGCTTCAGAAAATTTTGTTTCATTGATTTCATAAATTTGAACTTATTTGATTTTATGTAAATAAAGGTTCTCCACTGCCTAAGTAAGCTTGAAAACCACTCTTGTACATCATGTTTTCATGCTATCTAATTAGCCACAACCTCTCCCATATTAAAAATAGATAAGTTGACTATGTTAATCTCATTGTATGATGGTATCCTAGACTGGGGTGCACAGAGATAAGGGTTCAGGACTTTGAGGAGTCACTGAATCTTTACAAAAAAACTAGGACTATTTTTTAATTATTTCAGAAGATAGAAGTCAATTGCTTTCATGAAATTATCAAAACACTCTATCACTCCACAAACATTAAAAACTATTACTTTAAATAATGTTTCTCTCTTTGAAGTGTTGGTTATACAAATTATCTTATCCACCAGAAACTTGGTCTTTACATTTGATCTAAGTTTGAAAACAGAAAAGGAAAATCTCCAGCCACCATAAATAAAGAGTCTAACAGCTACAGTGTTTAGTGGACATTAGAGTGCACAGGAAAATTCACTGTCAAAAGAGTTGGCCAACAGACCCAACAAAATGGGAAAATTCATAGCTGAGGGTCTAGAGATAATAATCTAAAAATGAAATTAAAATTGGTACATTTTAAAATAAAAATATACAGAAACAGAATTTTTTTAAAAATTAGATATGAAACACTAACAGGCCAATCTGAAAAGAAACCAAGTAAAAATTCTACAAATAAAAACCTCCAAAGCTGGGCTAAACAGTAAATTTTGTAGCTGAAAAGAGAACTATTGGCTGTAAGCTATCAGTCAGAACAAAGGAAAAAGGAAAAAGAAGATAAACAACATAAAGGATAAAATGAGAAGCTCAATAACAAGTAAGAGTCACATTCCAGTAGTCATGTATGCACGTGAGAGTTGGATTATAAAGAAAGCTGAGCACCAAAGAATTGATGCTTTTGAACTGTGGCGTTGGAGAAGACTCTTGAGAGTCCCTTGAACTGCAAGGAGATCCACCAAGTCCATTCTGAAGGAGATCAGTCCTGAATATTCATTGGAAGGACTGATGCTGAAGCTGAAACCCCAATACTTTGACCGCTTGATGTGAAGAACCGACTCATTGGAAAAGACCCTGATGCTGGGAAAGACTGAAGGCTGGAGAAGAAGGGGATGACAGAGAATGAGATGGTTGGATGGCATCACTGACTCGATGGACATGAGTCTGAGTAGGCTTCAGGACTTGTTGATGGACAGGGAAGCCTGGCGTACTGCAGTCCATGGGGTAGGAAAGAGTCAGACACGACTGAGCAACTGAACTGAACTGAAAAGGCACTATTCAAAGAGAATATGCTAAGAATTAAAGATGTAAAATTTCAAACTGAAAATGCATATAAGCACCAAGCAGCATTAAAAAACACAAATTTACCAAAATACACAGATGGGAAATTTCAGAACATTAAGGAAAAAGAAAAACTACTTTAAAAAGCAAAGCAGATATAAAAGACAAACTAAAACAACAAAAGCAGCAACTTTTCATCAAAGCAACACAGCAAAAGACAGAAATATCTTCAAAGTGGTGATGTGATATATATCCAGATTATTAAGAATGAGAGTAAAATAATCATTTTCAGACCTACAAAGACCGAGTTTATTACAAAGCCCTTCATTAAAAGAACTACTAAAAGGCATGATTTAACAATAAAGAAAATAAACCCAAAGGAAAAGAATGGCAAGGAGCAAAAATAATAATAATAATAAAGTATACTGTTACTGGGTGAACAAAGGAAGGTATGAATAAAAGAACAAATAAAAGATTTATTTTGAACAACCTGATTAAATAAAAATGTTTCCATGTAATTATTTTTCTATAATGTTCTTTATAGCAGCATAGCATCACATTATATGGAGGTTCGATGATTTAATCACCTAATGTTGACTATTTAGGATGTTTCCAATTTTCCTCTATTATAAACTACACCACAGTGTAATTACCTTCCTTACACATAAGTCCATACAACCATCTATATGATTATTTCTTTAAAATAAATACCTGGAAGTAGAATTAACAGGTAGACACATTTTTTAAGGCTTTTAATATTAGAAATCCCAAAAAAGGGTGTGCCTATTTATGTTCCCACTAGCAACATATCTGGAGAAGGACATATCAAAGTGTCCATTTATCTGGATTAAAGACTTAAATAAAAGACCTGAAGCCATAAAGCTCCTAGAAAAAAACACAGACAGTATACCCTTTGCCACTGGTCTCAGCAACGTTTTTAGATCTTTCTCCTCAGGAAAGGGCAACAAAAGCAAACAAACAAATAGGAGTACATCAAACTAAAAAGCTTTCTCAGTGAAGGAGCCCATCAACAAAACAAAAAGGTAACCTACTAAATGAGAAAAGATATTTGCAAATAATGTATCTGATAAGGCATTAATATCCAAAATATATAAAGTGAAAGTGAAGTTGCTCAGTCGTGTCTAACTCTTTGCAACCCCATGGACTGTAGCCTACCAGGCTCCTCTGTCCATGAAATTTTAATTGAAACAACTCAATATCAAAAAATAATCCAATTAAAAAATTGGTAGAGGACCTAAATAGACATTTTTTTCCTAGGACACATGAAAAGATTGTCAGTATCACTAATCATCGGGGAAAAGTTAGTCAAAACCACCTCACACCTGTCAAAACGGTTATCATCAAAAAAGACAAGAAATAATTAATGCTGGCTGCTGGCAAGGATGTGGAAAAAAGGGAACCCTTATGCACTGTGGTAGGAATATAAATTGGTGAAACCACTATAAAAAACAGCATGGAAGTTACTCAAAAAATTAAAAATAGAACTGTCATATGATTTAGCAATTCTAATTCTGAGTGTTTATCTGAAGAAAATGAGAACAGTAATTGAAAAGATATATGCCCCCTATGTTCATAGAGCATTATTCACATTAGCAAGATATAGAAGCAACCATTAAGTGTTCGAAGATAGATGAATGGCTAAGGAAGATGTGATACCCCCCCCACACACACACACAATGGACTATTACTCAGCCACAAAAAAGAATGAAATCTTGCCACTCGCAACAACATGAATGAACCTAGAGGGTATTCCGTTAAGTGAAATAAGTCAGAGAAAGACCAATATCATATGACTTCACAAATGCCTGAAATTTAAAAAGAAAAACAGAACAGAAACAGATCCATAGATACTGAGAACAGACTGGTGGTCACCAGAAAGAAGGCAGTGTGGTGGGTGAAATGGGTAAAATTTCCAGTTATAAAGTCATAGAGATGAAGGTACAGCACAGAAAATTTAGTCAATAATACTGTAATGACCTTGCAGGATGACAGATGGTTACTAGACTTATCATGATGTTAAATTCATAATGGATAAAACTGTTGAATCATTATGTTGTATACCAGAAACAAATACAGTATTTTATGTCAACTATACTTCCATTTTGCCTTTTCTGTTACTTGATACTGCTGGAATCAAGATTGCTGGGAGAAATATCAATAACCTCAGATATGCAGATGACACCACCCTTATGGCAGAAAGTGAAGAGGAACTAAAAAGCCTCTTCATGAAAGTGAGAGAGTGAAAAAGTTGGCTTAAAGCTCAACATTCAGAAAACTAAGATCATGGCATCTGGTCCCATCACTTCATGGGAAATAGATGCAGACCCTTATGGCAGAAAGTGAAGAGGAACTAAAAAGCCTCTTGATGAAAGTGAAAGAGGAGAGTGAAAAAGTTGGCTTAAAGCTCAACATTCAGAAAACTAAGATAATGGCATCTGGTCTCATCACTTCATGAGAAATAGAAGGGGAAACAGTGGAAACAGTGTCAGACTTTATTTTTGGGGGCTCCAAAATCACTGCAGATGGTGACTGTAGCCATGAAATTAAAAGACGTTTACTCCTTGGAAGAACAGTTAGGACCAACCTAGCGAGCATATTCAAAAGCAGAGACTACTTTGCTGACTAAGGTCCGTCTAGTCAAGGCTATGGTTTTTCCAGTGGTCATGTATGGATGTGAGAGTTGGACTGTGAAGAAAGCTGAGCACCGAAGAATTGATGCTTTTGAACTGTGGTGTTGGAGAAGACTCTTGAGAGTACCTTGGACTGCAAGGAGATCCAACCAGTCCATCCTAAAGGAGATCAGTCCTGGGTGTTCATTGGAAGGACTGATGCTGAGGCTGAAATTCCAATACTTTGGCCACCTCATGAGAAGAGTTGACTCACTGGAAAAGACTCTGATGCTGGGAGGGATTGGGGGCAGGAGGAGAAGGGGACAACAGAGGATAAGATGGCTGGATGGCATCACTGACTCTATGGGCATGAGTCTGAGTGAACTCTGGGAGTTGGTGATGCACAGGGAGGCCTGGCGTGCTGCAATTCATGGGGTCGCAGAGTCGGACACGACTGAGCAACTGAACTGAAACTTCAATTTTTAAAAATGTTAAATGTCCATTTATCCATACTCCAACCATTATCTCATATTATCATTCTTCTTAGACATTCAACTGGTGACAAAAAATGGTGTCTCCTTATTTATCCTGCATTCTTTAAGTTACTAATAAGATTGATTTATTATCTATTTGCATGTCTTCTTTCATCAACTGCCTGCTTGTGCTATAGGGAATATATTTCTCTTATCATATATAATACATAATAGTCTCACAAATTATCTATTACTTGTCTAACATCATTTCCTAGTTTATCCCATTGCCTCTTGCATTTTCTTCCACTATGCAGATTATTTAAGAAGCTATCTTTATATATACTATTATTCCCATCAAAATGGTTTTGAAAGTACCTGGTATTCAAACTGGTATTCCAATGCTAAAGGAACTAAAACATGCCTTCACATGTCTCTTCTACACTACTTCTAATCCTATCACTCTAGTCAAACAGCACAATATGCATAGCATATTACAAGTGTCTTATTTGGCCTTCCTTTAGTCTCTTTCCCCTCTCCAATCTTCCCCCATAGATTATCACCAATTAATATATCTAAAATACCAAAGGCAACATGCTCCTCCTTCGGACAAACACTTCCAAGAGTTCCCTATTATCTGAGCAAGAAAATACAATGTTCATAAGTAATCCACTCATTCTATTGAAATATCATCCAATCTCTACTTTTGGCTTTGCAAGGTGTTCCCTCTGTCTAGTCACTCTTTTATAGCCCATCTGCCTCTCAACTGTATGTAGCATTTGAGATACAACTCAAATGATTCTTCTTTCTCTTCCATTAATCAGTTTTCGGTATACTTGACAAACCCCAATTATTGACTATTTGGCTTATCTTCACTGTTCCCCTATGCTATGATGACAGCTTTCTTTTTTGAACTCAAAAAGTGTTATTTCCAGGTCAGAGTACATGACTTTGCCCCTTAGCATTTTGTGCTGAAGGAAAAACCTGCTGCTTCATAAGGGCCATCTTTCAGGGCAGAAGTTCTGGCCCAAGAGACTTTTCCATCTCCTGGTTTCCTTCTAGAGAGTGCTTTTTTCTTCTCTCTACCATTTCCATTTCCATAAAAGTATAATAAAATTTCCATATAAAACTAAGAAGAGACCATAACATTCAAACAACTGCATAAGGTATAGTGTTACTGCAACAAAATTGTCCAACAGTTACTCTGATGACAAAGTAGCTCAAATAACATTTGTAAGCTATTACGGGAAGGTCTTAATACAAAATGTGGCTTAAGAGTGTGACTAAATAACAAGTTGAAAATATTTTCAGCATTTCTTGATTTTTTAGTCAAAAAACTGGGAAATATTTCTGGTATAATTCAAACACAGGATACAAAATATATTTACATTAACATCACAAATATTTAAAATATGCTTACGAAAAAGCAGTGGGAACACAAAAATGACTGATTTCCCAAACTTCTGCAGAGTTGTATTACTTTTGACTTTTTTTTCAAGTGTAATGGAATATGTGGGGGAACAGAATTGTATCATGACAATGATGGTCAATACACAATTAAAATACATTTATCAAAACTTACAGAACTGTATACCACAAAAGGTGAAATTCTGTACATTAAAAAACAAAAACAACAAAATGTGGGGGAACCCACAATGAAATACAAACTATAAAAAATAAACTGTATTACAAATGAACATAACCACACTGAAAGCAGTGGTGGCAGAAAATAACTAATACAGGTGACTTTGGAAAACAGATGCTGGACATTGGTGTCTAGATGTGAGATACGGGGCTTCCCAGGTGGTGCAAGCAGTAAAGAATCTGCCTGCCAACGCAGAAGATGTAACAGACGCAGGTTCGGTACCTGGGTCAAGATCCCTGGAGGAGGGCATGGCAGCCCACTCTGGTATTTTTGCCTGTAGAATGCCATGGACAGAGGAGCCTGGTGGGCTACAGTCCATAGCGTCACAAAGAGCTGGACACGAGTGAAGTGACTTAGCATAGCACCGCACAAACTGGATAACACAAGGTTAAAGACAACAACAACAACAAAAACTACACACAACTCTACTGTTCTCTAGTTAGTAAATTTGTTTCTCATAGGACTATGGGTTAGGAATTCTGAACTAACAATACATTATGTGTATTACTAGGATTGAACAAATAAAAAAAAATATTTTGTAGAACACAAAAGCCAGATTTCTCACTGTTGAAGAGAGAAGTTACAAATAAGGGGCAAGACTGTAATGAACAATGTGGTATTTTTCTAGAAATAGAAGTATCAGAATAAACTCCAGTTTAAAAACATACATATATATATATTACATGTGTATATATATAATTACATGTGTATATATATACACATATAAACATAAAAATAAAATATAAATCTTTGTAGATGCATGGGTACATATGTGTGTGTGTGTGTGTGTATATATATATATATATATATATATGCCTGTATCTCCATGACATATACAGATACACAGTTGACCTTTGAACAATATGGATTTGAATTGCAAGGGTCTACCCACAGGGAAATTTTTTCAATAAATACTACATGATCTACAGTTACTTGAATCTGCAGATACAGTACTGCAGATACAAAAAGTCAACTATGGAACCTCAGTGATTTTGGTATCTGCTGCAGGTCCTGGCGGAGAAGGCAATGGCAACCCACTCCAGCACTCTTGCCTGGAAAATCCCATGGACGGAGGAGCCTGGTAGGCTGCAGTCCATGGGGTCTGAAAGAGTCAGACAGGACTGAGCAACTTCACTTTCACTTTTCACTTTCCTGCATTGAAGAAGGCAATGGCAACTCACTCCACTGTTCTTGCCTGGGGAATCCCAGGGATGGAGGAGCCTGGTAGGCTGTTGTCTATGGCAGCCTAGAGTCACACAGAGTCGGACACGACTGAACCGACTTAGCAGCAGCAGCAGCAGCAGCAGCAGCAGCAGGTCCTGAACAATTCTCTTGGATACTAAGGGATGACTGTATAGCTAGCTAGAAATATACACATTTATACATATACAATGGGCTTCCTTAGGTGGCACTAGTGGTAAAGAATATGTCTACCAATGCAAGAGACACAGGAAATGCCGGTTTGATACCCGGGTCAGGAAGATCCCCTAGAGGAGGAAATGGCAACCCATCCCAGTATTCTTGCTTGGAGAATCCCATGGACAGAGGAGTCTGATGAGCTACAGTCTATAAGGTTGCAAGATGTTGGACATGACTGAGGGACTGAGCGTGCATATATATAAAATATACACACACACACACCCCTTCCTAGATGTCTTCTGCCAGGTACTAGAAACAATGATATGCCAGTAGCAATGAGCACACCTAGAGCCCAGATCCTTTGGTGTTTAAATAGTACTCTCCAAAAAAGAAACCAGGGGTCTTTGGAGAACTGGTGGATTCCAGGATAGGGAAAATGTTAAGAGAAGCCTGAAGCATCTTATGAGGCCAAAAAGTAAGGCAGTTTAAAAAAAAAAAAGGCGGTCAGGGGGTGGATGGGAGTCTATTAAAAGGGCACAGGAAGCAATCTGAAAAAAAACTTCCAATGGATGAAGTTGGAACAACTTGAGACATAAAATAAATAACAAAAGTGTAGGAAAATAACCAATAGAAAAATCAATGAGTCCATACTGATACAAAAAATTAATAAAGAAATAGGATAAAGGGACAGCTCTTCCTTACCAAAAAATTCCAATTAATAAATTAAGAAGGAATGGGGAAACAAAACATCACTCTAATAATTACTGAAAGCAAGATCCATTAATGGATGCTAAAATCAGCAAATTAAAGCTGGAGGGGAAACAGGATATCTGAATGGTTTAAAAGTTCTACCCCAAGATACTAACTAAATACAAAGAGGAAAACAGTTATTTTACAGTAGAGAATCCCAGCAGATACTACCTTAACCAAGTGATCAACCACAGTGTCATTTCATGCACTCCCTTATGATAAACTATTGAGAAGGGCAAATACACTTCTGTGGTATTAACAAAAATATACAACCGTAATGTCATTCTGAGAAAACATCAGACAAAGCCCAACTGAAGGACACGCTACAAATAACTGACCAGGACTCTTCAAAAGTGCAATGGTCATGAAAAACAGGAAAAGACTTCAAAGTTGTCACAGATTGTAGACGACTAAGGAGGCATGCCAACTAAATGCAACACAGGATCTTAGATTGGATCCTGAAACAGAAAAAGGCCGTTGATCTAAAAAGTGATGAAATCTGAAGAAACGGTGATTTAGTTAACAGTGTTGTACCGAAATTAATTTCTTCCTTTTGGTAACTAACTGTATTATAGTTACATAAGATGTTAACATTAAAGGAAACTCTAGACAACTCAGATACTTCTGTAACTTTTTTGTAATTGTAAAATTATTTCAAAGTAAAAAGTCTTTTAAAATAATATGCGAACTGTTTCACATAAGACAGGTCAAACATTTAGAAGTCAAAAACTGCAATCGTATTCACGGCACTTAACACTTGCGGCGGGGGAGAGGTGAGGGTGCCAGGTGCTTTACAAACTTAACCTTGAGTGCTTACAACTATTACCAGCTGAGTACCATACTACTCAATAAGGAAAAAGTACTGGGATATTAACCAAATTACTTAAGGTTATTTATAAGGGAAAAGCCCGTTTCTCAGGAAAAGTCCAAAATTGCAGGCAATGTCCCCTTCCAAAAAAAGTGATGAACACCTTCCCACATTTGCCTACGCCGGTGGCACCAAATTCCCTCAAGCATGTCGCCAAGTGTTTCTGACTGGGGGAAGGGGTACTGACTTTGGAAAGAAAAGTCAAGGCCCTTGGATCGACCTCCCATATGATCTGTTTTCTGAGCCTCCGATTCCGAATTTTAACAAGGGGGGGACTTCGATGTGGGGCTTTCTGCGATCCACCGCCCTCTCGCCGGTCTGGCTGACAGGAGGCTGGCTCCCACCTCGCGCCCCAGGACCTCCCCTCACTTCCCTTGAGCCTCGTACCGTCCCTCGCAGTGTCATCCACCGCGCACCTGGGCCACAGAAACCAAACGCCGTCTCCCCTCACTCCCGCCCAGGAACGGGTGCCCGGGCCAGCCTCTGGACCGAGACTCCGGCTACCCTGACGATCTGGGACCCACAGTGCGTCAACGGGCAGGGCAGAAGACGGAAACTTTTCCACCCCGAGACACGGGAGGCCGTCAAGCTCGCCCGGTCGGCAGCCTCCTTATACCCGCTTCGAACAGCGCCTCCACAACCGAAAACGCCACTTCCAGGAGTCGAGTAGAGACCCCAGAGCGCTCGCACTTCCGACCTGATGCCCTGCTTCCTGTGGGGTGTCCCTCCCGCGCCGGGTGCTGGCACCCTGCCCACCACTTCGGTCACGGCCTGACACCCCCGAGGCGGCTTCTCGCGAGCCCCTTACCTCTCGCCGGGGCGCCGGAGGCGGGTAGGTGCGCAGAGCGCAGGCGCAGGGGCGACGGGGGCGGGGCGTCGCGATAGGCGAACGGTGCTCCGCCACGCCCCCTCCCGCCCAGGTCCTGCCTTGCGGGGTGTGGCCGGCACTCCAGGGTGTACAAACGGGGTTGCCACTCTGGACTATTTTACAAGCTGGTCTTTATTTGCTGTGGGGTGGTAACACTGGAGCTAGGAGGAAGGAGACGCACGATTGCTTTTTAAGTCTGTTTTTTGTGTTTTAAGTGTGAGACAAGTCACATATGTATAGCCTTTTACATTTTGCAATCTTTTTCTGTCCCATTTTCCACTCTTTAGGAATTTTACTGGTGGGCTGGCGGGATGTTGTTACCTCTTCACACAGACAGAAACTGAAGCCCAGAGAGGTTATACCTTCTCCCTGTCGCTCTTCCCCCAAACCCCAAACCCTCTGAGGTGGACAGGGCACAAGTTTAAATGTAAAAGGGACAGAAACTGAAGTTTAGACTAGTGTGTTTCCTCCCAAATATGTTAGGCCCTTAATGCCAACTCCCTTGTTCCAGTTTTATAGATAATGAGACTGAGGCTCAACAAAGAGTTTCCAATGACTCACTCCAGTTCAGCCAGTTAGTGACAGAGTTGGAACTTCAACTGGGTTTCCTAATTTCCTTCTCAAGTTCTTCCAGTTATACCAGCTGCTACCAATGAACAAGCAGATGGTCGGCTTTGAAGCCCTGTCCAGTTCACAGGTCCTCCTCCCCCAATGGCCTGACTTCCAGATCGAGCCTTTTCAATTTGTATTTGAATATTCAAATAAGTTGCTCAGAATGTACCCACTGATTATATTGTCCTCAGAAGCCATAGCTTAGGAAACAGCTTTTAGGATATTCCAGTGGAGTGGGGATAGAGGTCAAAATCGGTGACCAATGACTATTAGGGCTCTGTAAGAATTGCCTTGAAAGGCATTTCTAAAATAAAGCAGAAAACCTGCTAAGCATTTCAGGTTTTCTTTGTGGGTATCACAAATGCTGATTTTTGTTGTTCTTGTTGTTTTTACTCTAGGAATGAGGTACTTATAAGATTTTAATTCTAAAGAGAAAAATTAAAGTATTAGGCAACACCATGGGAAAATGTTTTCATTTGTTTTTTATGCAATGGTCAGTTAAACAAGAGCTACTGAAGTAAAGGTCATTTGAGTTAAGTTCTGCAACAGCTACCCCAAGCACACTAGAGAGGTGTGACATACAAGGATTGTAAACTTGAACCTAGCCTTCTAGGTGTTTATGTATATGTTTGCTATAAGTCAGGTATGTCAGGGTAACTGGATAGAACTTTTTTATAATTACAATTATTTATTTTTAATTGAAGAACAATTGCTCTATAGTAATGTGTTAGTTTCTGCCAAACATCAACATGAATCAGCCATACATATTTCTATGTCCCTTCTCTGGAAACTCCCTACCTCCCTCTCCAGCCACTCCTCTAGGTTGTTACAGAGCACTGGTTTGAATTCCCTGAGTCACACAGCAAATTCCCATTGGCTATTTTACATATGGTAATGTATATGTTTCCATTTTACTCTCTCCATACATTCCACCTTCTCCTTCCTCTACCCTGCCCCATGTCCATAAGTCTGTTCTCTATGTCTGTGTCTCCATTGCTGCCCTGCAAATAGGTTCATCAATACCTCTTTCTAGATTCCATGTTGTTGTTGTTCAGTCTCCCAGTCATGTCCAACTCTTTGCGACCCCATGGACTGAAGCACGCCAGGCCTCTCTGTCCCTCACCATCTCCTGAAGTTTGCCCAAGCTCAAGTCAATTGCATTGGTGATGCCATCCAGCCATCTCATCCTCTGATGCCCTCTTCTCCTACTGCCCTCAATTTTTCCCAGCATCAGGGACTTTTCCAGTGAGTCAGCTGTTGGCATCAGATGACCAAAATACTGGAGTTTAAACTTCAGCATCAGTCCTTCCAACAAGTATTCAGGGTTGATTTCCCTCAAGATTGACTGGTTTGATCCCCTTGCTGTCCAAGAGACTCTCAGGAGTCTTCTCCAGATTTCATATATATGTGTTAATATACGAAGCAACAGTTAGAACTGGACATGGAACAACAGACTGGTTCCAAATAGGAAAAGGAGTACGTCAAGGCTGTGTATTGTTACCCTGCTTATTTAACTTATATGCGGAGTACATCATGAGAAATGCTGGGCTGGAGGAAGCGCAAGCTGGAATCAAGATTGCCGGTAGAAATATCCATAACCTCAGATATGCAGATGCCACCACCCTTACGGCAGAAAGTGAAGAAGAACTAAAGAGCCTCTTGATGAAAGTGAAAGAGGAGAGTGAAAAAGTTGGTTTAAAGCTCAACATTCAGAAAACTAAGATGATGGCATCCGGTCCCATCACTTCATGGCAAATAGATGGGGAAACAGGGGCTGACTTTATTTTTCTGGGCTCCAAAATCACTGCAGATGGCAATTGCAGCAATGAAATTAAAAGATGCTTACTCCTTGGAAGGAAGTTATGACCAACTTAGATAGCATATTCGGCTTGCCAACAAAGGTCCGTCTAGTCAAGGCTGTGGTTTTTCCAGTAGTCATGTATGGATATGAGAGTTGGACTGTGAAGAAAGCTGAGCGCCGAAGAATTGATGCTTTTGAACTGTGGTGTGGGAGAAGACTCTTGAGAGTCCCTTGGACTGCAAGGAGATCCAACCAGTCCATTCTAAAGGAGATCAGTCCTGGGTATTCATTGAAAGGACTGATGCTGAAGCTGAAACTCCAATACTTTGGCCACCTGATGCAAAGAGCTGAATCATTTTAAAAGACCCTGATGCTGGGAAAGATTGAGGGCGGGAGGAGAAGGGGACGACAGAGGATGAGATGGTTGGATGGCATCACCGACTCAATGGACATGGGTTTGGGTAGACTCTGGGAGTTGGTGATGGACAGGGAGGCCTGGCGTGCTACAGTTCATGGGGGTCACAAAGAGTTGAACACGACTGAGCAACTGAACTGAACTGATACAATATTTGTTTTTCTTGGATAGAACTTTTTAATCTAACAGTTTGTTAGCTTGATTTATGATCTTTAAATATTTAGACATATGGTGTGTGGACCTCTTTTTGTACTCTTGCCTGGACCCTGAAGTTGTTAGGAGCAGGCCCTGCTGCTACTAGCCAACATTTTCCTGAGGTCTTATAAACCAGGAGGACAAACAAAACAAAACAGCAATAAATAAATGGAAAAGAAGAAAAATATTCTTTTTAGGTATTATGATTGCTTTCTTGGAAAACCCAAGGAATTAACTGAAACAAGTAAAGTGTCTAGAAAAATAGCTTTCCTAAATATCACCTATTAAAAATGTAATGAGAGAAAAGATCAAATAGCAGAATTTAGTTTGTACTTGTAAGGAATTACAGGAGCTATTTGAAGAATTAATAATAGCTAAATGGGGTAAGAGTGAAGGGAGGGATTTCCAAAAGGCCTGAGGAAACTCTGGGGGTAATGGATATGTTCATTATCTTGCTTGCGGTATTGGTTGCATGGGTGTATACATGTGCTGAAACTTACCAAATTGTCCACTTTATATGTATGTTTACAGCTTGTCAACTATACCTGAATAAGGCTATTTCTTGAGGCAAGGTGTGTGTTTTCATTTACTTAGAACCTAGCACCTTTCTTGGAACAGACTAAGGAAACAATGTATATATACTATATGCAGTAAGATCCCCTGGAGAAGGAAATGGCGGCCCACTCCAGTATTCTTGCCTGGAAAATCCCACGGACAGAGGAGCCTGAGGGGGTACAGTCCATGGGGTCACAAAGAGTCGAACACGACTTAGCATCTAAACCACCACCACATAATTGTTCCAGTATCATAGAGCAAGTATATGGAGAGACTGAGAATCAAATTCAGATTTGGCACAGTAATATAGACCTCCTAGGTTATCTTCCTAGCCCATTCCTTTTCTGGGAACTGCTTCTCCCCCAACCCCAGGTCTGCAGGCCATCAGCAGATCTGGCGGTCACTTTATACAGGTGACCATATGCTCCTGACCATAGCAAATTGGTCCAGGAGGAGACCCCTGACCCAAACTAGAACAATAAGAATCTGGAATTGAGATGGTTTGTTTCTTGAATGGAGAAAATGCTCACAGAAGAGCTCCTGGTAGCTGTGTTTTTTAACTCTATAGACTGCTGAATCAGAGGAAGCCATGCTGCTCATAGAGTCCATTTAAAATTGTGGAGAGATGATTGTATATATATCCTAGGTCATGTTGTTTAAAAAGATTTTTTTAACTGTAGGTCATGTGCAAAAAAAACATTTGAAGCCATTACCTTCACTAAGTTTTTTTCTCGCCATGAACAACTGAAATATCTACTGTAGTTCTAAATGTATTCTACTTCCAACCATCTAGCATTCAAACATTCCAATCATCTTGTGAACTGAGATGAAAAAAGGTTAAAAATAAAGTGATGATAGTGGCGAGCTTTAGCATTAGATTGGGGATTCCCTCACAGCTCAGTTGGTAAAGAATCGGCCTGCCATGCAGGAGACCCTGGTTCGATTCCTGGGTCAGGAAGATCCCCTGGAGATGGAATAGGCTACCCACTCCAGTATTCTTGGGCTTCCCTTGTGGCTCAGTTGGTAAAGAATCCTCCTGCAGTGTAGGAGACCTGGATTATCCCTAGGTTGGGATAATACCCAGGAGAAGGGAAAGGCTACCCATTCCAGTATTCTGGCCTGGAGAATTCCGTGGACTGTACAGTCCACTAGGTCGCAAAGAGTCAGAAATGACTGAGCGACTTTCATTTTCACTCAGCGTGAGATTAGCTGGGAGAGAACATGTAACTTTCTGGGGGTGCTAGAAAGTTGCTGTATATTGATCTGTTGTGAGTACATGTATGAAAATTTATCACCGAAGATGTGTGTATTTTGTGTGAGTTATACCACAATAAAATAGAAAGAGCTAGCAATCTTTGATTTAAAAAAAAAAAAAAAAGTAGTCAAAGATACTTCCTTAATATCACTTCTATTACCTCACTTTGAAATAGTGGTGAAATAGCAGCAGTAATCCTTACCCTCTTTAGAGACCTTCATCCCTTAGAATATAAAATGAAAAGCCACAAGAGATTGAAAGAGAGATGGGTGACAATGATAAGATACACAAAAAAGAAACAGTTTGTAGCACATTCAAATTTCTAGTTACAGCTCAATCCTGAGGCTTAGTTTAACCCCATCACTTAGGTCTGGTTACACCCCTAAGCCTCCGATTCCCCTGCCCCACTCCAACTTTCATGCCTTTCATGGTTTTTTTCTTTTTTCTTTAATTGCTTAAGCTAGCTCAAGTGAACTACTTTCAAACAAGAAAGTTCTGTTGTAAACACAAAATTCCATTTGTTTCTATTATCTTATAATATCATCTTAAACTTATATACAGTGTTTACCAGCTTTAGTACTTAAATCTTTTCACTTTCTGCTTTAGCATCTCCCCCTGCTCCCCATACACACACTGTCACCCAACAATCTGTTCATAAATATTAAGACTATAGGGACCTTGTTTTTGTTGTTATAAGTCGCTAAGTCGTGTCCAACTCTTTTGCAACACCATAGACTGTAACCAG
Organism: Capra hircus; assembly: GCF_001704415.2. Lineage (NCBI taxonomy): Eukaryota > Metazoa > Chordata > Mammalia > Artiodactyla > Bovidae > Capra > Capra hircus. The sequence goes on along the minus strand of NC_030815.1, from coordinate 64,604,600 downwards.
GCTCCTCTGTCCATGGGATTTCCCAGGCCACAACATTGGAGTGGGTTGTCATTTCCTTCTCCAGGGGATCTTTCTGATCCAGGGATCGAACCCATGTCTCCTGTTTGGCAGGCGGATTCTTTACCACTGAGTTACCAGGGAAGCCCAATAGAGACCTTGCAACAAACCAAAAGGAGTAAACTCTGCAGGCATGGAACAACATTAGAATTCTCCAGGTATCAGCTATTCACTACTTAAGAATTTGATAATTATTTAACATGCTGCTGCTGCTGCTGCTAAGTCGCCTCAGTTGTGTCCGACTCTGTGCAACCCCATAGACAGCAGCCCACCAGGCTCCCCTGTCCCTGGGATTCTCCAGGCAAGAACACTGGAGTGGGTTGCCATTTCCTTCTCCATTGCATGAAAGTGAAAAGTGAAAGTGAAGCCGCTCAGTCGTATCTGACTCTTCACGACCCCATGAACTGTAGCCTACCAGGCTCCTCCATCCGTGGGACTCTCCAGGCAAGAGTACTATGCAAAATAGCTTAAATGCCCAGACACCTGTCTAAAGACTCCTTCCCTACTTTTTTGTTCTTTTAGCTATCTTAATTATTCTCAGAACTTAGTGCATCCAACAATTGTTGCACAAGGTAGTATTTATAAAACCGTGCTTAAAGAACTTTAGGGGCAATTTAAACAAATTTCAAGGGTAGTTTTAACATCATCATTTTTGCTTTATCAGTGACTTTAGTTCCTTATATGCACACCCCTTACCATCCAACTCACCTTCAAGATGCAAATTTATACTGTGCTCACAACTAAAACACAGTAAACTTACTTAGCATTAAAATCATATTAGAAGTGAAGAAGTGAAGTCACTCAGTCATGTCTGACTCTTTGTGACCCCATGGATTGTAGCCTGCCAGTCTCCTCCATCCATTGGATTTTCCAGGCAAGAATACTGGAAGGGGTCGCCATTTCCTTCTCCAGGCGATCTTCCTGACCCAGGGATTAAACCAGGGTCTCCTTCGTTACAGGCAGATTCCTTAACATTTGGCATTTTACAAGGCACCTTGGATTTTGTAGTACTTTAGTTATTACTTGATAGATATTCCACATGAACCCAACCTTGCTTTCTGACTTTATCTCTCATTATTCTTCTTCAAGCATACTCTGTTCTAACCAAAATGAACTCCTTAGAATTCTTCATCCCAGTCTTTTTCCCAGTCCTACTCCGTGCTTTCCACCTGAAATATTCTATACTAATTTCCCTTCCCTCTCTGCACATCCAAAACCCACTCATCTTCCTATAGTCCCTCCAAATGTGACCTCTCCTAATTTTTCTAGAATTTCTAGATTTAAGGCCTCTACCCACTAAACACCCAGGTTATAATCTGAGCCTTTTTTGACACATCACTGTCTTCATTTTATTATAGTAATCTGGTATCTTGTTGCCACCTCCAGTGTTTTTCACCCTTTTCACTGTAATGACACAAATAGAAAATGATATTTATAAAGCAAAACTGAGAGAGAAAGCTACTCTCAGCTGCTGCCACTGGCTCAGTTGCACTGTGGGCTGGAAAATTTAATACTTCTGTACACCTATGACATATTCAAGCACAGGGGTTGAGAAGCTGTCTTGAACTGCCCCATGTTAGAACATAAGGTCCCTGAGGATAGTTCCCATGTTTGCTTATCTCAGTCTCCACCTACAGATTCCAGTTCAATGCCTGGTATCTGTAATAAATGAATAATTGAATAGATGTAAATTTTCTTTTACAGAGTTCTGAGGGCTTCCAGTTTCAGCTCTGACATGTAAAGAACTTAAAGGTCATTACTTCCATCCTTACAACAAGGAAAAAAGATGAATAAACTTAGTTTTTTTAAAAAAAGGTAAATTAACTTACCTTTCTTGGACTCATAAGAGAATTGAGGTTCAGGGCAAACTGCCCCTCCCCCACCAAATCTGGAGAGGCAGGAAAATACAGAGAATCACATCTAAGATTAGCTTATCTGAAACAGAAGCCACTGGAACCTTAAGCTGCTGGAAGCCTTTAAGTAGCAACTTTGACAAATCCCCACCTGACCTGCCTCTTGAGAAACCTATATGCAGGTCAGGAAGCAACAGTTCAAACTGGACATGGAACAACAGACTGGTTCCAAATAGGAAAAGGAGTACATCAAGGCTGTATACTGTCACCCTGTTTATTTAACTTCTATGCAGAGTACATCATGAGAAACGCTGGACTGGAAGAAGCACAAGCTGGAATCAAGATTGCCGGGAGAAATATCAATAACCTCAGATATGCAGATGACATCACCCTTAGGGCAGAAAGTGAAGAGCAACTAAAAAGCCTTTTGATGAAAGTGAAAGAGGAGAGTGAAAAAGTTGGCTTAACGCTCAATATTCAGAAAATGAAGGTCATGGCATCTGGTCCCATCACTTCATGGGAAATAAATGGGGAAACAGTGGAAACAGTGTCAGACTTTATTTTTGGGGCTCCCAAATCACTGCAGATGGTGACTGCAGCCATGAAATTGAAAGACGCTTACTCCTTGGAAGGAAAGTTATGACCAACCTAGATAGCATATTTAAAAGCAGAGACATTACTTTGCCAACAAAGGTCTGTCTAGTCAAGGCTATGGTTTTTCCAGTAGTCCTGTATGGATGTGAGAGTTGGACTGTGAAGAAAGCTGAGCGCTGAAGAATTGATGCTTTTGAACTGTGGTGTTGGAGAAGACTCTTGAGAGTCCCTTGGACTGCGAGGAGATCCAACCAGTCCATCCTAAAGGAGATCAGTCCTGAATGTTCTTTGGAAGGAATGATGCTGAAGCTGAAGCTCCAGTACTTTGGCCACCTCATGCGAAGAGTTGACTCTTCCGAAAAGACTCTGATGCTGGGAGGGATTGGGGGCAGGAGGAGAAGGGGGCTACAGAGGATGAGATGGCTGGATGGCATCACTGACTTGATGTACGTGAGTTTGAGTGAACTCCGGGAGTTGGTGATGGACAGGGAGGCCTGGTGTGCTGCAATTCATGGGTCGCAAAGAGTTGGACATGACTGAGTGACTGAACTGAACTGAACTGGAGGTGGAGTGTGGACTAGTATGAGAGTTAGAAGCTGTTGGGGCTTGCAGTCTTAAGGGGGAACCACATATATTCGTGAGTTTTACCTCCAGGAAACTCATCAGGTTCTCATGGTGAAAAGCCAAGATAAAATCCTCATGTTTCTGGTAGAGGAGGGGAAAATAAACTATTTTGAAACATATGGAGCCTTCTCTATAGCCAGAGGCTTAAGGTGGTGGTGGGCGGTGGGCGGTGGGTGGAGGGCAGGGTTGGTTTGCATTACCCAACTCCCAAGTCTCCTAGCCTTTCTGTCTCTCCTAAACTGGGGAAGGGGTTGAGAAAAACTTGTAAGGGTCAAAGCCCAAGGACACAAGACTACTAAAAGGCTGAAAATCAATTATAGGTAAATCATAATTATGGAATGTTTCCACTCCCCCAACCTTACTACCACATCTATAGTTCTCCAGAATAATAACAGCAGATTAGAGTTGAAAGATTGGAGAAGGAAATGACAACCCACTCCAGTGTTCTTGCCTGGAGAGTCCCAGGGATGGGGGAGCCTGGTGGGCTGCCATCTTTGGGGTCGCACAGAGTAGGACACGACTGAAGCGACTTAGCAGCAGCAGCAGCAGAGTTGAAAGAACTGCGAGTGCAATTTCTAAAGGAATTTTTAGTGAAATTCAGACAACAAGGACTCTGAAGGAAATTGAAGCCTTATACCCACCAGTACAGCAAACATTAAACACAGCCCAGCTCCTAGCCAGATTAATGTAAAACCTCACACCAAAAGCCTGTTCATCTCAGTTCACAATACCTGATGCAACGTGTTAGTCACCAAGTGGTGCCCAACTCTTTGCAACACCATGGACTGCAGTGCACCAGGCTTCCCTGTCCCTCACTATCTCCTGGAGTCCTCTCAAACCCTTATCCATTGAGTCGATGATGCCATCCAACCAACCACCTCATCCTCTGTGACCACCTTCTCCTCCTACCCTCCATCTTCCCCAGCATCAGGGTCTTTTCCAATGAGTCAGCTCTTTGCATCAGGTGACCAAAGTACTGGAGCTTCAGTATCAGTCCTTCCAAAGAATATTCAAGGTTGATTTCCTTTAGGAAATATATAGTTGTGAATATATATTATAAACTCTAGAAAAATTACTAAAAAAGCTTAAAAAGAAATATAACTGATATACCAGAGAGGGTGAAAAGGTAGCCGTAGAGAAACAAAGAACAAGCACAAAGAGAAAACAGTTATAAACGTGGTAAAGGGTCAACCAACTATTTTATTAACCACTCTACTTTTTAAATCTACTCTTTTTGTTTGTTTGTTTTGTTTTGTTTTGGGCTGTACCAGGTCTTAGTTGTGGCATGCAGGATCTAGTTCCCTAACTAAGGACGGAATCTGGGGTCCCTGCATTGGGAGTTTGGATTCTTAACCACTGGACCACCTGTGAAGTCCTGTTAACCACCTTGAATATGAATGCTCTGAATATGTCCAGTTTTTTATCAACATAATTGTCCGAGTAAACAAAAAAACACAACCCAGTTATATGTTTTCTGCGAGAAACCTGCTTTAAATATGAAGAAACAGAAAGGTTAAAAGCAAGGGAATGGAGAAAGATATGCCACACTAATGCTAACAAAGAGTAGCTATATTAATTTCAGACAAAGCAGACCTCAGGACAAGGAAAATTATCAGGAATAAAAAGGGGCACTTTACCTAATGATAAGGGGTTAATTCTCCTTTACGGTCCTAAACGTGTATGTGCCTAACAACAGAGCACCAAAATACATGAGACAAAAACCTGACAGAAAGACAGGGAAAAATACAATGCCTTATAAGTAGTATATGAGAGCAACAGTGCAAAAATTAAGTTCATGAAAGTTGCCATTTCTTTCAGGGGCAGTATGATTGTCACAGAAGAACTAAGAGAATATAACAACAGGGCAAAAGGATTTCCAAGACACCAAATATTTCTTGATTTCTGTTGGAGAAGCTGCTGGGGCTCTCTTTTACTGGATTATAGAACCTATCCTCAATCCTTTGACAACTGACACTCACCAGTAAACCTTTTAATCCTCCAACTAGTGAAATACATTTAAGGGATAGGAAATTCACAAAATTCGCAAAGAGGCCACCCTCCCTCTTCTCAGCAGGGCAAGTGCCCAAATCTCATTGTCACACCCTTTAGGGGATTTTTCCCTTCTGTAGACCTCAATGGATTACAGGAGTTTTTTGAATGGTATTTGTATTTCCTCTAGCCCAAGACACATTAACTGTCATATTACTTTGGCAGATTACTACTAAAGAAAGAAATGTTGCTTGCTCCATGGAAATAAATTGATAGGTTCAGGAACTGTCACTTTGCTTATATAAGTGAATGCCTCAAAAGATAAATGTTTCAAGCCTGAGCAAATGGTTTTCAATATGGAAAAAACATCCTGAATCCCTATACTTAAACATTACAAGACATAATTGGTAAGTTTGAATCTTTCTAACATTTGGTAAGTGCTTTCCCATTCATTCAATCAGTTAGTCTGCACAGCCAATATGCCAGCCACTGTACTGAGTCTTGGTGACTGAAAGTTTAAAAAGATCTAATTTCTGTCTTCTGGGGGCTCACAGTCCACGGGGAAAGACAGACATGTCAATAAATGCAATACAATTAACAAGCGCTATTATTAGCTATCCCTACACAAGTGCTACAGAAAGAAGCACAGAGAAGGCGATGTCAGTGTTTGGTTAATACATAGAAATTTTAAAGAAAGGAGGATAAGGATGGGATATATTTGTACATATAGCTGATTCATCTTATTGTATAGTAGAAACTAATGTAACATTGTAAAACAATTATACTCCAATTAAAACAAAAATTCATCTTGAAGTGCCAAAAAAGAAAAAAAAAAAAAGACCTGGCTTGGAATGATTTTTTTTTTTCAAACTAATAAAGTACTTGTCCCACTCTCCTTCTGTCTAGAAAAGCCTTCCATTTTGTAAACCCCTAGGAGAGCCCTTCTGTTCACTGGATGTGATACTGCTCAAATTCATCCATCATTGGAAAAAAACAATTAGATCTTCAAAAAATAGAAAGGTAGATAGGGCATTCTGTACAGAGAGAACATATGTAAAAGCTTTGTACACAGGATGAAACAAAGGTATGTTTAGTTCCCCAGAGTGCGGGGGCAGAGGAGCAGGGAGAAGGTTGCCAGAGGGTAGTATGAGTAACCACCTCAGATATATTTACCAAAGTTCATGTTGATCATGTCTCTACTTGTTTCAGATCTGCTCATGGGACCAGTTAGTTTTAAACCTTTGCTGTGGCCCCTGCTTCTGAGACATATATCATACAGACTCACACAACACTTGCTGATTTCTTGGGGGAGCTTCTGTGGCCCTCCAAGTTTTCATTTAAATTTCCAGCTTCATAGCCCAGCATTTTCTGAAGTTCCATGAAGTTCCTAATTTCCTAAAATCCCATCCACTTCTTGCTTCTATGCCTTTGCTCAAGCTCTTCATTTCTTTGAAATGTTTTCTGCTTCCTTCCTTTTTATTCTTAGATTTTTATGGTCTTTATTGAAGACCATTTTTATAGTCTTTATTGAATTTGTTACAACATTGTTTCTGTTTTATGTTTTGGGTTTTTGGCTGTAAGACATGTGGCATTCTAGCTCCCTGGCCAGGGGTCAAAACTACACCCCCTTCATTGGAAGCCAAAGTCTGTTTGGGGGGGGGCGGTGGTGGTATTTTTTTCTAACTTTTAATTTTATTGGAGTATAGCTGATTAACAATGTTGGTGGACAGCGAAGGAACTCAACCATACATATGGTATCCATCCTCCCCCAAATTCCCCTGCCATCTAGACTGCCACATAACATTGAGCAGAGTTCCAGTTGCTTTACAACAGGTCCTTGTTAGTTATCCATTTTAAATACAGCTGTGCGTATATGTCCATCCCAGACTCCCTATCACTATACTACCAGGGACGTCCCTCTGCTCCCTTTCCATTTATCAAAAACTGACTTCTCCCTGAAGACCCACGTCAAATCTCTTCCTGCCCCAGAAACTTTCTCTTATTCACCACTCTTGTGCCCACAGTACCTTGATTTAATTTCACTCTGCAGTAGAGTCCTTCACATATCTGTCTTTCCATCTAGGGCAGAAACTTACTGAGGGCAGGCACCTTGTGTCATTTACTGTGTGCTCCCAGCACATGCCCTGGAATGTGGCATCTGACCATTGTTTGTTTTAAACACAACATGTTTGTCTCATCACCTTTGTGATCTCATTGGTCTTCTCCAGTTTTACAACTGCGTTTGCCCAGCTGGGCAAATTTTCTTAAAGCTCAGTTTGTAACTGAGGGTGAGAGCAGAGGAAGAATAAGAGCACCACCTGAGGCACACAACAAAGTCACTTGGGGATCTTTAAAAAATACAATTGCCTGGGCCTCACCTTCGGAGATTCTGATTTAATTGGGCTGAAGCGGGAACCAGGCGTCTATATGTTTTTTAAAGTTCTCTGGATAATTCTTAAGTGTGGTTGATTTTGAGGATCATAGACTTAAAGGGCATTTGAGAAATAGTTACCAGTCCCCATATGTGAACTAGAATAATTTCTAATTCACATATGCTGATGCTTTTCCCAGAAATTAAAAAAAAAAAAAAAACACAAAGGAATGGGGCCACACAGTTTAGATGAAATTGACTTTTTTTCCTGGAGAAATCTTTGCCATAAGGTGCCTGAGTTTCTGTAGAATGAATCACACATTGGACATGACACTTGGCCTTCACAATCCTGATCAGCTTGTCCACAGAATCTCATTCTGCCCCCTCACAGACATCTTTAATACAAAGTTATAGAAAGCCATAAAACGAAACCAAAATGCCAGGCACCAAACCATCAAATGAGTTAGAAATCTTGAGAGTCCCCAGTTCTCTTAACAGTCCCCAACATGGATACCCTCTATACACCTCAGTTAGTGGAATGGGAGGACAAAACCAGTCTGTGGGGAGGATTCCATGTTACACAACTCCATGGGCACCATGCATGTTGTATTTCATATGAAAAGCGCCCCCTGGAGTTGGGTAATGCCACATCTGGACGCAGGAATTTTCCTGTCCTAGGGGATTTCCGATGGTGTTCTCCATCTTGCTTTTTCTCCCCAGCCTTCTTCAGGCTTGGAACTGTCACTCTGAACCAAGAAGAGGAAGGAAGAGCTTCCTCACCAAAATACCTCTGTTGGAGTCTTTTCCCACCTGGTGATGTCTTCATTGGAAATTTCCCTAAGGGGCAGATCTTGTAAGAACAGCTTTGATCCACTCAATGTGCTATGCCATCCTGCTGAAATCTACCCAGAATTGGTCCCTAAATCAGTCTCTGCAGTAGAGTTTTCATAAAGGGTTTTGGCTCCTTCTTAGCATTACCAGCCCCTTTCTTTCCTTAATAGAATATCCACAGAGAAGGACAGTACATATTTTATTTCTAGATTTTGGCTGGGTTTTTTGTTTTGGGGGTGGGGAGATGGTAGAGAATCAAATTGAACAGTCTATGAACAAAGAAGATAGCCATTGAAGCTGTACAGTCCTCCCTTGGAGTCCAAGGGGTACTGACTCCAGGACCCCCATGGATACCCAAATCCAAGGATGCTCAACTCCCTTATGTAAAATGGCATAAATGCAAATGCTATGCAAATAGTTTAAAATATAATGTAAATGCTATGTACATAGTTGCCAGTGTGCAGCAAATTTGACTTTTGTTTTTTGGAATTTTTTTCAAATATTTTCAATCTGTGGTTGATTGAATCTGTGGCTGCAGAGCCTGAGGATATGGAAGGCAAACTGTATTAGCTATAAAAAATTATCCCAGCATCTGGCAGAGAATAGGGAGTTGAAAAAATGTTAGTTTCCATTGGAGGATGATAACATAAGTGTGGTGGTGATAACGGGCAGTGTTAATCTACTGATTTCACTTTTTATGTTTTTAGAGAGTGTGCAGACCAACAGGGTACTCAAGGTAAAGAGGATTATTTTTTCTTTAAATGAAGCTGTTGTGAGAATTAAAAACAAACAGGTATTCAGCATAAGAAACTGTTTCGCCAGCTGTAAGACACTATATAAAATATATGGAGTGATTATTGTCATAAGAAATGTGTAAACCAAATGCCACTGAGGGTTTGAGGGAGAGGAGGAGACCACACTCTGTTGTGGAAATCAAGAGAAAATGGCATCCACTACTTAATAAAGACTTATCTTCTATGAGACTTAGTTTCTGCATTGTAGGACGGTCCATGATCCCTACTCAGGCCAAAAGGCAAGCTGGTTGTAAGGATACTTTAAAATTTTTTGTATATACACTTTGTTAACTGTAGAGCACTATACAAATGCAAAGTGTTATTACAGCTGCTACTGGTGGTGGAGATGTTATCATTATTACTGACTTTGAAGCTATTGGTCGGCATTCAACAGGAAGAGGTGTCAGAAGGTCTTGCTGCTGCTGCTGCTGCTGCTGCGTCGCTTCAGTTGTGTCTGACTCTGTGCGACCCCATAGACAGCAGCCCACCAGGCTCCCGCATCCCTGGGACTCTTCAGGCAAGAACACTGGAGTGGGTTGCCATTTCCTTCTCCAATGCATGAAAGTGAAAAGTGAAAGTGAAGTCGCTCAGTCGTGTCCAACTCTTAGTGACCCCATGGACTGCAGCCTACCAGGCCCCTCTGTCCATGGGATTTTCCAGGCAAGAGTACTGGAGTGGGGTGCCATTGCCTTCTCCAATCAGAAGGTCTTATAAGTAGACAAATGAAGGTTGGAAAGGTTTCTGCCAACTTTTTTGGCTGATTGAGAATTCCTCTGTATAACATCTTTGAGAGTCTGTTGACACCTACTCAGTCACAAAATCCTGTGACAGTGTTGATTAACACAATACTGAATAAGAGATGTTGTCTGCCTTCAAACAGGTCACTTTGATTTGGCTTTGAAATTTGGGCTCAAATATTAGATGAAGACATTTATAGTGAATTTATAGGCAATGAGAGCTCCTGAACTTTTTAGAACAGAAGAGTGACGTGATCTGAATTGCTTTTCAGGCACCCCTGACAAAATATTCAATTTTCAATCACCATGAAATATTTCAGGTTAGCAGATGTTTGAGCTCCTCCACCCTCAGGATTCAGAATCTAGATTAGTGTCCCTCTCTAAACAGACCTTGTTCCTCCCCAAACTTTATGAATCATGGAACTGTTTCCTTCTTCGCAATGGCTTTTAAAAAGCCCAAGTCAAATTTAGCAAATAAATTAGACTTCAAATCATGAATGTGAATCTTCACTTCAGCCCTTTCTTACTTTTCCCACATTCATTTTCTTTTTAACCCTTCCCTTGCTTTTAAATTTTTTTGTTGAGTTTAGAATGTATAAACAACAAAGTCCTACTATATCCAGTCTCCTGGGCTAAACCACAATGAAAAAGAATATCATAAAAGAATGTATATATGTATAAAACTGAGTCACTTTGCTATATAGCAGAAATTGGCACAACATTGAAAATCAACTATACTTCAATAAAAAAAATTTTTAAAAATAAAAGAAAATTTTGTTGAATTATATATAGTTTTGTAAATCATCTTTAATCCTTTTTGGAATAAGGGTAAGAAAAAAATAGTTGAAGATCATTTCTTATTTTTAATTTTTTACTTAATCAACTTCTTGTGAAGAGTATTTAAAATGTCCCCAGGGGAAATTTGCATGGATGAGGCAGATTGGGAAAATAACTTTACAGACGTTACTCTCTGGTTATACTGCTGATCTCCTAACTTTTAAAAATTTGGTTAAAGTCCTGTATAACATAGCACTTGAACATAATGTGAATCTACTGGTAACTGAATATTTTTGCATTTAAAATTTGAATTTTGTTTTCAAAAGACTTTAAGAAAAGATACAAACTTAAGACTACCTAAATCTTTGCTCCTGTGTGTTTAAAAAATTCTATTTAAGTTTAAATAAAACAGCTGATTTACAGCCTATCAGAGCATTAGGAGATAAAATCTGTTATCCCTGGTTTTTTTTTCAAATCATACATATAAAACTGCATTTGAAATGGAATGTAACCTGTTCTGTTACTAAAAGATTTTTATAATGCTAAAATTACATTGCTAGATCAGAAGAAAGGAAGACAGAAACGTCTGTATGTCTTCCTGTATTCAATATCCCTTATCATTTTAAAGTTACATTTTAAAATATGTGAAAGCAAGACAATCTTTAAGAATTTGAAAGTATTAAGGATATTTCCTCCATTAAAAATAAATCCCTGTTTAGAGATTGCTTTCAGAGCCAATTTATAAGACCCCTCCAACTAAATCAGTTTCCTTGGCTTTCTCACTTAATTCAATTGACTAGGTAATTAAAGTTCATGTTTTTTGTTTCTAGTAGACCTGACTATAGGGCTTCCCAGATGGCACTAGTAGTAAAGAACCCGCCTGCCAATGTAGAGACACACAGGTTTGATCTGTGGGTTGGGAACATCCCTTGGAAGAGGGCATGGCAACCCACCCAGTATTCTTGCCTGGAGAATCCCATAGACAGAGGAGCCTGGTGGGCTACAGTCCATAGGGTCACAGAGAGTCAGACAACCCAAACGAATTAGCACAGCACAGCATAGCACAGCACAGACTTGACTATTTCTGAAAAAATTAAAAGTCCATTCTCCTTAGGGCAATAACTTTCTACTTGTAAAGACAGAAAGTAAACTTCAGAAGAAAATTCTGAAAGTGGAATTAGAGATGTTCCATATGAAGGCAATATTATTGGAATGAAAACATTGCCTTCAGGGTAACTGCAGGAGCTAGAGTGGGCACTTGGTCAAGATGGACTCACTGCTGAGTTTTACCCAGACTTCTGAGGAACAAATAATTGCTGCTACATGAACTGACTTGGGACATAGAAATAAAATTAAATACCATCCAGTTGATTTTATTATTTAAATTTAGATTTATTTTAAATCTGATAAACCAATAAATAAATGTGTCTGCTAATAATGCAGCCTAGAATGTAAATGATGAACTTGTTGAATGTCTGATGCATTTGTAGTAAACTCATGTTGCTTCCTGGTCATCCTTGCTTTTTTTTTCTGCACTCAATAATCTGCCTGAATTTTTCCAGAGGTTTGCATTAAACTTACTTTTCCTGTCTTTGCAGGATCAAATAATTTCCTTTTTCAAAAAGTCAGAACATACGCTTATTTTTAGTGTTCAAGCACCTCTTCTCATTTCTATGATGTCTCAAAATGGCTCAGAGGATGATAAACAGTGTCTGTGTTTCTTGTACATTATGGAATAAAATTTATCTAGAGAGTTGAAGTCATGCAGACTATTTTGAGAGCTCTTTCTTACTCCTCATATATCTTGAGCCAAGGTTCTCTACTACTGTGGTTTGTCTTGACTCTTGATTTCCTATTATGTTTCCATTTGCACCAGAAGAAAACAGAAATCATATTGAAATTGAATATAAAATGTCAGAACTAGAAAATCTATTTGATCAAATTCAGGTAAAGGAACAAATGAGGGATTTGATCTGTCTTATTCCTTGTGGAGGCGAGTGCACTGGGCTTTATGAAAGTTAATGCTAGTAAACATTTGAATCATGTGCCAATTCACCGTACTCTGAATCTATGCTAATGTGCAACAGATTTTTGATAATAATTTGACTTTCTTTGTAGATCTGTTTATAGAGGACAGATAGAAATCAGAGGAGCCAAGTTCCTAATTATAAGTTAATAAACAAGTTTTTTGGTTTATATTTCAGAGTTTAATAGTAAGTGTTCATCTGAGAGAGAGAAAGACATAGAGAAATCCACCCTCACCATGTTGTAAAATCAGGTTCCAAGATGTAACCCTGGAACATGGAGATACTGGCACTTTGAGGCCTCCCCAGGTACCTAGCAACTCTCTGCCATGGGGCACTTTGATTCCTTCTTGTTGCTAGCTGTCACAAACACCTGCTCTGTAAAGACAGTCCACCTCTTGGTTTGCAAGTTCAGAAATGAACACGGCTACTTCTTAAGAGACAATTTCTAACCATGATAGATCTTTTACTCTGAAGAGCAAACGCCTCCCATCTGTTAACACCTGTTAATCTTCTGAAATGCACCATGGAACAAAGACATTTGTTTTTCTTTAGACATATGATGTGAAAATCCGTTTTTACAGCCATGCAGTTGTGTGGGAAGCTTCAGAAATAAAGAAAAAATGACAATAGAGTCCCTTGCAAACCTTTTAGAGATCCTTCAGATGATGATGAGTTTGATGCATGTTCCAAGGACTGAACTGTGAGCCTTTTCAACAAGTAGGAAAAAAGGATCAAAGATGCCTAAAAGCTCTAACACCCATTTAAAAAAAAACCACAAAATATAATTATTGAAAAATGCTATTTGGAACTTTATCATGATTAAGGAAGCATCTGAAAAGAAAGTTGCTTGACAATTTTGGGTTACTCTCCAACTTAAAAAAATCTCCGTTTAATGGACTTTAAAATGATTTTGTGTTTGTGTTTAAGAAGTTTGCATTTCAAAAAAAAAAAAATTTTGCATTTCTATCTGGTTTGACAGCTGAAGTACCAGACCCTAGCCAGATAAAATCTGAAGTGACGAAGGCAGTGCTTCTTAAATAAGAGCAAACTGGAGCTGCCATCCCAAATCACTGCCATCTCTTCTGGCAAGACTAGATTAGCACTAACTCCCATCTGATGAAGGAGTCACCTAAGCTTGGAAATAGCCAGTGTGAATCATCCAGCAAGTACAGGGTTAAACCAAAAGGAGATTCCAGAATCCTGCTCTTTGGTCAGTCCATAAAAAATGGAGAATTTTGTAGAGATGATGTCCTTAACACTTAGATACACTTAAGAAGAGAGCACAACTCTAGTTTCTTTGCTATCTCTTTGGGTGAGCTCAAAACAGCCAAGCACTTGCCCTTGCTGACCTCTAAAGGTGAGTTGCTGTTAAGTTTCTTACTTGCTCTTGCTTTACACCTCCTCTTTGTTTTATTCAGCTACCTGACTTTGGTTCTGCTTCTAGTTTTTCGGAATTAATGTCTGAGCTTGGTCTCTGGTCCTTTAGACCCTGGATTTTCCTAACAGATTCCAGTTTATTCTGCTGGCTTTCTATGCTCTGGGCTATCCTAGTTCTTGCATTTCTGAAGCTAGTTGCCAGCACAGCCCACTTGGCAGGGTTACTGGCTATTTTCTCTGTGTCTTCAAGAGCACATGTGAGTGTATAGAGGGCAGTGGGTGGGTATGTGCACATTTTGGATAATCATTCAGTAACATGAGAGAGAGAGAGATCTAAACAGAAACTAGGGAAGTGGGGGAAGTAATGCATTTGTTACACCTTATTAACTATCCTGAGGTTTGAGGCAAATTCTTGTTTACTTTTATCTCAACTCTCAGATTTTGCTGCCACCTGGTGCTAAAATGTTCTAGGTAGTGGTGCCAAAATAGTTTGACAAACTCCAGAAGTATAACCTAGATTCAGAGATAACACAAGTTAGGATACAGGACACTTAACAAAATAAATAAAAGATATGACATTGAAAAATCCCTAATTTAATATCATACAAGCATTTAAGAAATGAATATAGCAGCATACCTGTTAAAGCAAATTTATAAGAATCAATGATAATAAATTACTATGTAGTTCTGAGATGTCACCACCTCTTAGAAGTATGGTCCCCATTTGAGCTGTCACTCCTGAATATGACAGAATACTTAGTGTTATCACATTAACGACAAATAATTTCTCTCAGTTAATGCCCCCCTCAACTAAAATGGGAGGGAGCACTTAACTTATACTCTTTGTAAGTCAGCTAAATTTTGAAGAGTCTCAGATTTTGTTCTGTTTTCATCCTTTTATTCCAGAAAGTTTTCATGAGAAGTTCGATGTGTTTGGTAAGAAATATCTAGCTCACTAGCTGGTGACTGAGTATAAAAATTGTCCAGGACTTCCCTGGAGGTACAATGGATAAGAATCCACCTGCCAGTGCAGGGGGCACAGGTTCAATCCCTGGTCCAAGAAGATTCCACGTACCAAGGAGCAACGAAGCCTGTGCGGCCCAACTACTGAGCCTGCAGACTGCAAATGCTAAAGCCCACACACCCGGAGCCTGTGCGCCACGAGAGAAGCCACAAGAAGCCTATGAACTGCAGTGAAGAGTAGCCCCTGCTCACCATGCGCAGCAAAGACCCGGTGTGGCCAGAAATAAATAAATAGAATAAATTGTTCTAGAAAATTAAGAAGAAAGCAGCCTGTATCTAAATCCATAATGTAAAAAGCTACAGATGTTTCTGTTTCAGTATTTGACACCCTGCATTTTTAACAAGGCTTAATTTAGGGGGATACAAATTACTAAGATAATATAAAATGTAAGCCTTTATTAAACAAATGTGTAATTTGATCCTGAATTTATAAAATTTTATTTTATTTTTTGCCTTTCTCTTCAACTAGTTGGCTAGCTGTCCTTTGTGTATATGTATGTTATGTATGTGGAAGGTGAGAGAGAGCAAGATATGGCGTGGTGTTCACCTAATTTGATGATTATTATTTTGAAGTTGTAAGATTTTAGGTGATATATGTTCTCATCTTAACCTTCTTGTATTGCTTAAAAATTTTTAAATGAGAATGAACCTTAATTGAATATTTTTAAAAGTAAAGAAAAAAAATCAGCTAAATTTTTCCAAGATTTATTTATGTTCCACAGAAACTATTCTTTCCCTTTATGACCTTCATCCATCTACTGTTTCTCCCCATTTTTCATCCTGCTGCTACTGTTCTCCATTGTTTCTCCAGGCAGGAGTTGCTGCTATTGCTCTATTGCTCCTGCGTGCGTTCTGAGTTGCTTCAGTCGTGTCCAACTCTTTGTGACCCCATGGACTGTAGCCCACCAGGTTCCTCTGTCCATGAGGTTCCCCAGGCAAGAATACTGGATTGGATAGCCATGCCCTCCTCCAAGGGATCTTCCCGACCCAGGGATCGAACCAGTATCTCTTATATCTCCTGCATTTGCAGGCAAGTTCTTTATCACTAGTGCCACCTGGGAAGCCCTCTATTGCTCCTACTTTTCCATAATTGTTTGTCCCTATTCTTCCACTCACTGTGTTAAAAGAGATTTTTTTCCTTCCAGCTGATAACATTTCGTGCAATCCACTTTTCCAATTCTACTTTTTAAAGGAATGCTACCCTATTGGACTCCCAAATATAACTTTGCTCATTTAGCTTTTGAGTCTCAGGTGTGGAGGGATGTTAAAAGAATTCCCCCAAACCCAGGCAAGAGGGCAGTTTGGTAGTGCCATCCACCTGTGGCAGATTATATTTTCAGAACATGATCAAAAGAATAACTCCCACTTCACATGCCCTTACTTAAATGTGACTTTGACCATCCTCTCATAGAGAAGTGGAATCTATGTCCCCTGCCCTAAAAACAGGTGGATTTGTGGTTGAAAGAAGCTACACTATGTGACTTCCAAGGTTAAATTATAATAAGGAATGAAGTGTTTGCCTGGCTGTCTTATGAAGCTCACTTTTAGAACCCAGCCACTAAGCAATGAGGAAGCCCAACCTCCCTGAAGTAGTGTGGCCTCAGCTACTGGTTCCTGCAAAAAGAATTATAGCATTGATAGCCTAATATCAGTATTTCCTTGATTATTCTAAAATGTGTTGAGATATTACTATTTGCCAAACATTACGCTAAACGCTCTACATACTCATTTCAGTCCTCTCAACAACTTTATAGAGTAACAATGATCGTCCCTCCAATTTTAAAATAAGGAAAGTAACAGAGAAGTTAGATAATTTGCTCAAGGCAAGACAGGCTATAGAGAGGGATTCAGATGAAGGCGATCTAAGCCCAGAGCCCATGCTCTTAACCACATGCCCCATGTACAGGACACTAAACAGCTCCAGGCATCAGACCAAGCCCAGCTTTAAAAGACTATTCCAGGGTGAGTGAAGATCTTACTTACATGTCCCCTCCTTCTCTTCCTCACAGCTTCCTATTTCTTCACATAAGGGCACATGAATCTCTACCGCTTCCAGGTGAAGAACATCCAGTTTAACTTTCTACAGAGAAAATAAGCATTTCTCCCAGAATAAGCGACAAAGTATGGAAATGCACAATTTTGGCTGCTAAAACCTAGCCAGGACAATTTATATTATACCACAGTCGGGTTTTAGGCTAAAACACCTGTATTCCCGTTACATCACAGCTCTTCGCAAGAACAGGGGGAAACTTGTTTTATATCTGGGTAACTAAAGGGCCAGTCCAGGGCTTTAGCCTCCTGAAATGAAGGGCAATCTGCCTCAAAGTATATTCTTGCAGGGTAGAAACTACGCACAGCAACTTAATAACAGTGCTTTGCATTGGTTTTTGCCAATATGACAGGAGTACGGCAGGCTTCCTGGGAGCACCTACAGCTCAAGCTCCAGGCCTACTGTTGAGACGGCACTGAGCATTTTGATGTATTCCCACTATAGGTCCATCTCTTCCAGCATGGATGAGAAATAGTTATTTTACTGAAAATCCCGTGGGACTAGGGGAGGAGGTTCTATATATATTGCAAAAGTGTATTTTAAACCTTAATAAAATCTGTTAAGTATCTCTGTTCTTTCCCCAATGTTCCATTGTGGACAGCAGCATTCTTTTCTCTTCAAATATTTCCCCCCTCCCTCCAGGGATAGTTAGTCTCTAAGCTCACACACCTCTTCAGCCTCTCATTCCAAATCATCACCCAAAAGTACTGGCAGAAGTTGAAATGGGATGCCTGCAGCACTCTAGCTCCACTCAGGTGTGGCTATGAGGACAGTGTTGAGAAATCTTCCCAGTGGGCAAAACTCCAAGCAGTACACCTGGTTGGTTAATTTGCCTGGAAGAAGGGATGAACAAAGGTATTTCTCTACATTAACTCATGAGCAAGTCCCTAAGAGTTTGGACTTGGAAGGAAGATGACTGGAGAATTGGAGGCAGTAAGTTCTGGAGAAGTATGAGGATAGACCTCTTTGAAAGAGTACAGAATATGATATTTGTGTCCCAGATGAATGCTAACCAAACAGCAAGATCTTTTTTGTGGATGTCAGTATATCTCTTTCCCCAGTCATTCCTGTCCTTGCCCAAGGCACTCTTAAATAAAGGGGCCATTGGCTGCAGGGACAAAGGTTGCCCATGTTGCTGACTGATCTGGTTACCTCCGCTACTGGGTCCCTGACTGCCAACACCAAAGACCAACACCAATCAAAGATACGATACTATTTCTCAGGTCACCTGGCATCAGACTGATTATATTGAGCCATTTCCACCACAGATAGGGAAATGCATTGTTCTTACTAGAATAGATCCTTATTTGGGGAACGGATTCGCTTTCCCTTCCTCACTGATTCTTCCAAAAACACCCATCTCTGTATGGACTTGCAGAATGCCCTCTGTACCATCATAATATCCCACAGAACCTTATTTCTGACCAAGGAACTCATTTTCCCATCACCTGGAAACAGCTTACCTGATTGAATTATGTAATAGTTTTTTTTATACAGTAAATCTTAGTTGTTTATGTTCTTTTTAAAATTTTATTCTACTTAACAATACTAGTGCCCAATGAATGGCAAAATTTTGCTCTTCAGGCTAGATGAAGTATACTTTCAGTATCTTTTGATTAGGAGATGGTTAGCATGTTTTTCAGTTGTGTGAAGAGTAATAATGCTTTACAGAAGCATGGTCTTAATGATTTTGTTTGAAAATTACATACAGTTTAAGAAATGTGCATAGACACCAAGTTGACAAGAGATGTACTCTACTGGATTGTGATATGTCAATTTGGATAAACTGAGAACTTCATTTCCTAGAATTCCTTTTTTTTTCTGTATGAGTTAGAGTTGGCCAAGAGAGGAATTTGTGCTAGATTTGAAAGCCTGAAGTTAACACTTTCTGAGGGTTATTTTGATCAGATGTGATGATAAACAGATACAGAGGTGCCTTGCAGCCCCATCTTGTCCTTTCCATTAGCTTTTAAACATGTTTTTCTGATCTTTAAAAATCTCTCCCTTGACCTCAGGTCCCTTTCCACACGATCCTCTCCTCTTTAAAGCCATGTCCATTTTCACCTTTCTTCTCAATCCTCTGCCACAGGCCTGTCACATTCTTCCCCTTAAAACTTCTCTCTTTGTTCTTCTCCCTAAACTGATTTCCCCTTCTTGGATTTCTATTACTATTTTATGCTGATAGTGCTCAAGAATATATTCAGATGTCTCCTGAGTTTCATACCTGCTCCTTGCATATCCAATGATCTATTCAACACAGCCACCTGGATGATAGACAGGCAGCTACAACTCAGTGTCCAGTTCAGTTCAGTCACTCAGTTGTGTCCTACTCTTTGTAACCCCATGAACTTCAGTATGCCAGGCTTCCCTGTCCATCACCAACTCCTGGAGCTTACTCAAACTCATGTTCATTCAGTCGGTGATGCCATCCAACCATCTCATCCTCTGTCGTCTCTTTCTCTTCCCGCCTTCAATCATTACCAGCAACAGGGTCTTTTCCAATGAGTTGGTTCTTTGCATCAGGTGGCCAAAGTATTGAAGTTTCAGCTTCAGCACCAATCCTTCCAATGAATATTCAGTACTGATTTCCTTTAGGATGGACTGGTTGGATCTCCTTGCTGTTCAAGGGACTCTCAAGAGTCTTCTCCAACACCACAGTTCAAAAGCATCAATTCTTCAGCTCTCAGCTTTCTTTATAGTCCAACTCTCACATGCGTACATGACCACTGGAAAAGCCAAAGCTTTGACTAGATGGACCTTTGTTGGTAAAGTAATGTCTCTGCTTTTTATATGCTGTCTAGGTCAGTCATAACTTTTCTTCCAAGGAGCAAGCGTCTTTTAATTTCATGGCTGCAGTCACCATCTGCAGTGATTTTGGAGTCTCCCCAAAATAAAGTTTGTCACTCTCTCTCAGCATGTCCATAACTAAATATGTCTTGCGTGTGTGCGTGCTAAGTTGGTTCAGGTGTGTCTGACTCTTTGCAACCCTATGGACTGCAGCCCACCAGCCTCCTCTATCCATGGAATTGTCCAGGCAAGAATAGTGGGGTGGGTAGCCATTCCTTCTCCAGAGGATCTTCCTGACCCAGGGATCAAACCTGTGTCTTATTGTGTTTCCTGCATTGGCAGGTGGGTTCTTTACCACTAGTGCCACCTGGGAAACCCCAATATGCTTTACTGTTGCTACTGCTAAGTCGCTTCAGTCGTGTCTGACTCTGTGAGACCCCAGAGACAGCAGCCCACCAGGCTCCCCCGTCCCTAGGATTCTCCAGGCAAGAACACTGGAATGGGTTGCCATTTCCTTCTCCAATGCAAGAAAGTGAAAAATGAAGATGCTCAGTCGTGTCTGACTCTTAGCAACCCCATGGATTGCAGCCTACCAGGCTCCTCCGTCCATGGGATTTTCCAGGCAATATGCTTTATTTCCCCTCAAAACTATATCTCCTTCATATATCAGTGAATAGCACCATCATCAACTCAGAAACCAAGCTAGAAACCTGCTACTCAGGTTTCCTGTGTCTTTTTCCTGGATTATTACAGCATTCATTCTTCCTAAAGTTCCAAAGATCCAGCTCAATAATACAACTATAATGTACCACAAAAGTCTATGGTTAATCTTCAATGTAGATCCGTATTAACCCTGAGAATATGGGGCAGTAGATCTCCATGTTATGGGAGAAGTTGCAGCTAATAATGGGCTAAGATGAACAGAGAAACACACTTGCACAATAGTGGACATTGTCAGTGTGTTAGACCTGATGACAATTTTATTCTTTCCACAAATATTTATTAATTTCCTACCATGAATAGGAACTGTGCCTGCAAGAGATGCTTCCAGGGAATTGAGTCACTGTGTACTTTTTCTGGGTCCTGCATATATATGCAGGGCATACAAAGAGATGAAAAAGTCATCATCTCTATGCTTAAAGGGCTCTCAGCTCTCTTCATCCATGACCCATGTCAAATGATACCTCAGATGGCCCTATCTAATGCTGAGCTCCTCCCACAGACAGTAAAATTCCCTCCAGGGCCTATTATTTTCAAAGAATAAATTAATTTCAGAGGAAAATAAAAGGTCAATCTAGAGGCATAAGTAAGCTGTTGTCCAGATACAAGGATTCTGGAAAACCACTGCGATTTAAAAAGCTATATGTGTATGCTTAGTCGCTAAGTTGTGTCTGATTCTTTGTGACACCATGGACTGTAGCCCACCAGGCTCCTCTGTCCATAGGGATTCTTCAGGCAAGAATACTGGAGTGGGTTGCATGCCCTCCTCCAGGGGATCTTCCCAACCCAGGGATTGAGCCCAGGTCTCCTGCATTGTGGGCAGACTCTTTACTGTCTGAGCCACCAGGGAAGCCTGAGAATACTGGAGTGGGTAGCCTATCCCTCCTCCAGGGATCTTCCCGACCTAGAATTGGACTGAGGTCTCCTGCAGTGCAAGGGGATTCTTTACCAGCTGAGCTACCGGAGAAGCCCAAAAAGCTGTCTCCAAGGATACTTTTTTGATAACATAAAGATCACCTCCTTGGGACCTAAGTTAAACTGCAAGCAATCTCTGTAATGAGTTCAGCCTTGTACTCAGCCCATTCTCAGAACCTTTGGCATAATTATGAGAAGAAAACCTATTTATTCTGGGACATCACCACTTCGGGATAAATTCCTGGAAGCCATCACAAAAGCAAATGGAAGATCTTTCTCAGAGTTTCTTCTCTGGATTTCTGAGAAAGAAGTGTTTCATGTTTAGCATGTCAACTTGCTTTTCATTTCAGTCCATGAATTTGCCCTGTATTGAATACTTGGTTCTCCCTGTCCATCCAGAGGCCTGGGTCTCCTATGAGAAGATAATTTAACCTTTTCTTATGTCTTCCTCAGATATCATCTTTCTCTGAGCACATTCTTCATATTATTAGTCCAAAAAAATTATGATATTTATATAGTACCTTACATTTCACAAAGCTCTTTCCATGTGTTTTAGTTCATTTAATCCTAACAGCAACACAGAGAGGCAGAGCGATGAGGAACCTGAGGCTCAGAGAAAAGAAACCTAAGATCACACAGCTGTTGGATGACAGACCTCACCAAGAACCCAGATATTCTAACTCATATCTTCTTTCAGCTATTTCTCCCTATATTCATCCAGTGACCAAACTCACTTCTAGTCCTGATCCCTTTCAAAAGTATTTTAAGATCTGAATACAGCTGTGTTCATACTGGGAGCCAATGAACACTGATGTCTTTCCTGGGGACTAGCCTTGTGGTGAGGACCAGGAAGCCCCTCATAAGCCAGGACTCCCAGGACCTACTGAGGGCCAGAAAATACAGGAGTTCTCCTGAGGCAGTGGTTCTCCATTTTGGCTACACACTGAACACACCTGGGGATATTTAAACATTACTGAAGACTAGGTTCTAGCCCCAGAGATTTATATTTAATCGGTCTTGTGGACAGTCAGGCCATTAGATGTTTAAAAGATTCCCTAAGTGATACTAATATGCAGCCAAGATTGGAAACATTGCCATAAGGCTTCCACAGGTTTCCCTGTTCCTTGCAGGACTTACGGCCTCATTCTCTCTCTCTTTTCTAAATGCATATTACATCAATCGTATATGTTGAATAAAATCAAGAACCTACAATAGATAGGATCAAAATGGAGGAGTAGGAAGACCCTGGACTGACCTTTCCATAATGAGCTCATAAAAAACTACAACTACGTAGAGAGCAACTATTACTGAAAATGCCGGGAAAACTGGCAGAATGACTCTCCTGTGACCAAGGCTATAAAGAAGCCACAGAGTCTGGTAGGAGGGAAGGAAAAGTGATCTAGTCGGGACTCACACCCCTACCTGGTGATGCAGAACAGTACGGGATATCACAGGCTTGGGGATCCTCCCTATGGAGTGAGGGGTTAGAGCCCCATTTAAGGCACCACAGCCCTGGGGTTCAACACTGGGAAGATGAACCAGTTTGGAAACCAGTGGGGCTGCCTGAGGGCTGTAAGAAACTGAGACTCCACTCTTAAAGATCATGTGCACAGACTTGCTTGCTCCCAGTCCCAGTGTGGAGGCAGCAAATTGAAACCTGCCTGCCCCTCCAACCTGAGGGCCTGCCAACCGCCCCGCTCGCCCCCACCCTGCCCCTCACCCAACCCGAGGCTTCTGCTCCAGCATTTCCTGCTCCACCGCAGCTCTCTGTTAAGGCTGAGGCCGCCACAGCTGGTGAGTGTGCCTGCACTTGGAGGGAGATGAATCAGCTCAGTCCCCTACACAGGCTGGAGACTGCCATTGCTGGCCTGCACTTACACCAGGGAGAAAAAAACCAGATCAGTAGCGTGGCTCCAAGCACTTTGGCTCCAAACCCTCTGACCTCAACCCAGCCTCTAACCAAGCCCAAACACTGGGGACAAAGTGGAACCAGCTCAGTATTAGTCACTCAGTTGTGTTCGTCTCTTTGTGACTCCATGGACTGTAGCCCGCCAGGCTCCTCTTTCCATGGAATTCTCCAGGGAAGAATGCTGGAGTGGGTAGCCATTCCCTTTTCCAGGGGAATCTTCCTAACCCAGGGATCAAACCCACATTTCTCACACTGCAGGCAGATGCTTAACTCTCTGAGCCACTGGCTCAGAAGTGCCGCCCCAAGCCCTCAGGCCCCGACCAGGCTCCCAGCCAGGGTGGAGATCTCCTTTTGGCTCTTGCTCCAGCCCCTCAGGCCTTGGCCCTGTCCATGATAGGGCCATAGGGCAGGGACTGCCACTGAGCCTGGAGAAACTCCTATTGACACTTGGCTCTGGCTCTAGAGCCCAGCAACTCCAGCCCTCCCTCCCACCAAGGTGGTGACTGCTGGTGCAACCTGGGGGAAGATATGGCCCACACTCTCACTTCAGATCCAGCTTTCCCACTAAAGTCACTGGAGACCCGCAGATCACCTGGGGATACCCCCCACAAAAGGTCATGCCTTCAAGACCAGGATACGTAACTGTTCCACCTAATTTCATAGAGACAAACAAAGAAAGGTAAGCAAAATGAGAAAACATATGTTTTCATATGTTTCAAACAAAAGACCAAGATAAAGTCCTTGAAAAAATCCCTAATGGAAGAAGAGAGACAAATACTGATAAAGACTTTGAAGCAATAGTGATAAGAATACTAACTGAACTTGGGAAAAGTATAGATGGACACAATGAGGAATTCAGCAAAGTACTAGAAAATATAAACAAGAACCAGTCAGAGGCTAAATATAATAACTGAAAAGAAAAACATACTAGAAGGATTAAAGACAGATTAGGTGATACAAAAGAATGCATAAGTATCTGAAGGATGCCTGCGTGCTAAGTGGCTTTAGTTGTGCCTGACTCTTTGCGACCCTTTGGACTGTTGGCCACCAGGCTCCTCTGTCCATGGGATTCTCCAGGCAAGAACACTGGAATGGGTTGCCATGCCCTCCTCCAGGGGATCTTCCCTGGAGGTGGGATCGAACCCGTATCGCTTATGTCTCCTGTGTTGGCAGGCGAGTTCTTTACCACTAGGACCTCCTGGGAATCCTGATCTGGAGGACAGATTAGTGGAAATCGCCTAATCATAACAGCGAAAAGGAAAACAAATTTAAAAAAATGAGTCCCTCTGGGACATCAAGCATACTGACATTAACATTCAAAACAGCATAGTGCTGGCACAAAAACAGACACAGGGATCTTTGGAACAGAAGAGAAAGCCTAGAAATAAACCCATGTACCTATGGTCAATTAATCCACAACAATGAGGCAAGACTATGCAATGAGGAAAACAGTCTCTTCAATAAGTGGTATTGGAAAAACTGGACAACTACATGGGAAAGAATGAAGTTAGAATACTTTCTCATACCATCTACAAAAATAAATTCAAAATGAACTAAAGATGCAAATATAACACTGGAAACCATAAAACCTTTAGAAGAAAACAGGTTGTAGTCTGACATCAGTCTTAGCAATATCTTTTTGGGTTTGTCTCCTCAGGCAAGAGGTAAAAAAAGCAAAATTAAACAAATTGGACTTAATTCAACTTAAAAGCTGTTGCACAGCAAAGAAAACCATTGGCAAAATAATAAACAACATACTGAATGGGAGAAGATGTTCTCAAATGATATGTCTGATAAGGGGTTAATATCTAAAATGTATAACAAGCTTGTACAGTTCAATATTTTTTTAAAAAACTGATTTAAAATTGGGCAGAGGACCTGAATAGGCATTTTTCCAAAGAAGATGTACAGATGGCTAACAGATACATGAAAAGATGCTCAACATCACTAATCATCAGAGAATGCAAATCAAAATCACAATAAGCTACCACCTCACATGTCAGAATGGCTAATAAAAAATAAAAAACAAAACAAATAACTAGTGTTGGTGAGAATGTGGAGAAAAATGAACCAGAGTACACTGTTGGTGGGACTATAAACCATCATAGCCACTATGGAAAACAGTACAGAAGTTCCTGAATAAACTAAAAATAGAATTATTATATGACCCAGCAATTCCATTCCTGGGTATGTATCTGAAGAAAACAAAAGCATAAATTCAAAATGATATACACACCCTGCAGCTTTATTTCCAATAGTTAAATTTTCATCAACAGTGAATAGACAAAGAAGATATATTATGGATATATATAGAGATATATATATATAATAGAATATGTGTACAGTATATATAGGGCTTCCCAGGTGGCTCAGTGTAAACAATCTGCCTGCCAATGCAGGAGACATGGGTTTTGATCCCTGGGTCGGGAAGATTCCTTGGTGAGGGGAATGGCAACCCTCTCCAGCATTCTAGCCTGGGAAATTCCATGGACAGACGAGCCTGAGCAAACACACACACAGTCCATGAGGTTCACAAGAATCAGACATGACTTAGCAACTAAACCATCACCACCACCACAGTATATATAATGAAATATTAGCCGTGAAAAGGAAAGAAATTTTGCCATTTACAGAAACATGGATGATCCTGAGTATATTATGCTTAGTGAAATAAATTAGACAGAGAAAGCAAATACTGTATGTTTTCACTTGTATGTGGAGTCTAAAAATTAAAACAAATGACAGAATAACAACACATAGAGAACAAACTGGTGGTTACCAATAGTAAGAGGTGTGGAGTGAAGGGCAAGATACAGGAAAGGGACTGCTGCTGCTGCTGCTGCTGCTGCTAAGTCGCTTCAGTTGTGTCCGACTCTGTGCGACCCCATGGACTGCAGCCTACCAGGCTCCTCCATCCATGGGATTTTCCAGGCAAGAGTACTGGAGTGGGGTGCCATTGCCTTCTCTGGGAAAGCGGACCAGGCAGTATAAACTACTAGGTAAAAAATAAATAAGACACTGAATGTAATGCACAGAATAAAGAATATAGCCAATATTTTATAATAACTTTGTGTGCAGTATAAGCTATAAAAATATTGAATCACTATGTTGTACATCTAAACTAATGTGATATTGTAAGTCAAATATACTTCAGTTTTAAAAAAGCAAGAAAAAGCAAAAGAAGTAAAAAAAAAATCTAGAGGATACAGATTAATCTTTGGAGAGTAATCATAATCATTCCACAGAGAAATACTGTTAACAATTTGTTCGGAGAAGGCAATGGCACCCCACTCCAGTACTCTTGCCTGGAAAATCCCATGGACAGAGGAGCCTGGTGGGTTACAGTCCATGGGGTTGCACAGAGTCAGACACAACTGAGCGACTTCACTTTCACTTTTCACTTTCATGTACTGGAGAAGGAAATGGCAACCCACTCCAGTGATCTTGCCTGGAGAATCCCAGGGACGGGGGAGCCTGGTGGGCTGCCGTCTGTGGGGTTGCAAAGAGTCGGACACGACTGAAGCGACTTAGCAGCAGCAGCAGCAGCAACAATTTGTTATATATCTTTACAGAATTTTTCTGTTTATGTACACGTGTGCGTGTGTGTGGTTGCTCAGTCGCTTCAGTTGTGTCTGACTCTTTGCCACCTTATGGACTGTAGCCTTCCAGGCTCCTCTGTCCATGATATTCTCCAGGCAAGAGTACTGGAGTGCGTTGCCATGCCCTCTTCCATTTACATATATGCACATAATTAATAAACCAGTACTCTTTTATAATCAAAATTGTGCATATATACATTAATATAGCCATCTTTATAGCATTTATCTGTACCTCATTTAGCCTTTCGGGGCTTTCCAGGTGGCGCTAACGGTAAAGAATCCGCCTGCCAATGCAGGAGACACAAGAGAGGCTGGTTCTATCCTTAGGTTGGGAGGAGGAAATGGAACCCACTCCAGTATTTTTGCCTGGAAAATTCCATGGACAGAGGAGCCTGGGCTACAGTCCACGGGGCAGCATGGGACATGACAAAGCATGCAAACAGCGTTTAACGATGAGTTATTAACAATAAGTCTTTGATGGGAAGTAGGTGTTTTCTTTTGATCTCCACATCCACCTCCTTTCAGACAAGGTGACACTTGAAATTCTAGAATCTAGTAAGAATCATCAGATTTTTGTTGTTCCTCTTGGCTTCCACACCAACTCCAATTTACCTGGACTTTCAGCTTTAGCATCATTCCTTCCAAAGAACACCCAGGACTGATCTCCTTTAGAATGGACTGGTTGGATCTCCTTGCAGTCCAAGGGACGCTCAAGAGTCTTCTCCAACACCACAGTTCAAAAGCATCAATTTTTCAGCGCTCACCTTTCTTTGCAGTCCAACTCTCACATCCATGCATGACTACTGGAAAAACCATAGCCTTGACTAGACGGACCTTTGTTGGCAAAGTAATGTCTCTGCTTTTGAATATGCTATCTAGGTTGGTCATAACTTTCCTTCCCAGGAGTAAACGTCTTTTAATTTCCTGGCTGCAGTCACCATCTGCAGTGATTTGGGAGCCCAAAAAATTAAAGTCTGACACTGTTTCCACTGTTTCCCCATCTATTTCCCATGAAGTGATGGGACCAGATGCCATGACCATCATTTTCTGAAAGCTGAGCTTTAAGCCAACTTTTTCACTCTCCTCTTTCACTTTCATCAAGAGGCTTTTTAGTTGCTCTTCACTTTCTGCCATAAGGGTGGTATCATCTGCATATCTGAGGTTATTGATATTTCTCCAAGCAATCTTGATTCCAGCTTGTGCTTCTTCCAGTCCAGTATTTCTCATGATGTGTTCTGCATATAAGTTAAATAAGCAGGGTGACAATACACAGCCTTGACGTACCCCTTTTCCTATTTGGAACCAGTCTATTGTTCCATGTGCAGTTCTAACTGTTGCTTCCTGACCTGCATACAGGTTTCTCAAGAGGCAGGTCAGGTGGTCTGGTATTCCCATCTCTTTCAAAATTTTCCACAGTTTATTGTGATCCACACAGTCAAAGGCTTTGGCATAGTCAATAAAGCAGAAGAAGATGTTTTTCTGGAACTCTCTTGCTTTTTGGATGATCCAGCAGACATGACTGAGCAACTTCACTTTCACTTTCACTTTCACGCATTGGAGAAGGAAATGGCAACCCACTCCAGTGTTCTTGCCTGGAGAATCCCAGGGATGGGGGAGCCTGCTGGGCTGTCGTCTTTGGGTTTGCACAGAGTCGGACATGACTGAAGCAATTTAGCAGCAGCAGCAGCAGCGGATGTTGGTAATTTGATCTCTGGTTCCTCTGCCTTTTCTAAAACCAGCTTAACCTCTGGAAGTTCACCGTTCACATATTGCTAAAGCCTAGCTTGGAGATTTTTGAGCGTTACTTTACTAGCACGTGAGATGAGTGCAATTGTGCGGTAGTTTGAGCATTCTTTGGCATTTTCCTTCTTTGGGATTAGAATGAAAACTGACCTTTTCCAGTCCTGTGGTCACTGCTGAGCTTTCCAAATTTGCTGGCATATTGAGTGCAGCACTTTCACAGCATCATCTTCCAGGATTTGAAATAGCTCAACTGGAATTCCATCACCTCCACTAGCTTTGTTCATAGTGATGCTTCCTAAGGCCCACTTGACTTCACATTCCAGGATGTCTGGCTCTAAGTGAGTGATCACACCATCGTGATTATCTTGGTCGTGAAGATCTTTTTTGTACAGTTCTTCTGTACAAAAGAAAAACTTTTGTTCTTCTTGCCAAAGAGGTATTCTTGGTGTATTCTTGCCACCTCTTCTTAATATCTTCTAGTTACCAATTATTCGTTATTCTTATTGAGAATCAATGCTCCAGGCACTGAACTAGGCACTTACTATACGTCCTCTATTTGGTATCTCTCATAAAGCCTACACAGTGGCATTATGATTCCCATTTTACAGTCTCAATAGAGTGCCTGAGTTCACTTGTTAAAACTTGGATTATGTCATGTTTTTATCCAGCGTTGTATAGCTCAGTGCCTTTTACTGTGCCGAGCAGAGAGTAGGCACTCAAAATATGATTGATGAATGAAGGAATAATTAACTCCCATGCCATTTCATTAATTCATCCTGTCTCTGGTTGATGCAGAGATTGTTTCTCCAGAGATTTACTTCCTGGGCCTTCATTCTTTGGCAATGATTGCTCACCAAGTAGGGATTTGACGGCTCACGGAAATGCGTCTATGTTTTTTTCATTATCTAGGGCAGTGGTTCTCAAACTGTGGACCCTGGCCCAACAGCCATGCTGTCACCTGTGAGCTTGTTAGAATTGCAAATTCATAGATCCCATTCCAGACCGTTGAATTAGAATTTCTGGGCATGAGTCTCAGGAAACTGTGCTTTAATTAGCTTTCCAGATGATTCCAATGAATGTTAAATTTGGAGAACGATGGGAAATAAATGATTTTTTTCTATCCAGAGACTTGCAATAATAGTATGGCTTGGCTGATTGGGTGGATGGAGGAGCCATTTATGGAAATTGGGAAGACAAGAGGGAAACATTTGGATGCAGATTTGGGTTTCGTATGTTAAATTTGGAGTACCCATGGGTTATCCAGGTGAAGATACCTGGAGGCATCTGCAAGGACAGAGTAGAGATATAGATTTGGGAGTCGTGGTTGAAGCCACAAATAAGAGTGCTCAGGATGGTGGGAAGCACTGGAGAAGAGAAGAACCATCGACATACCTTAAGTAATAGCATCGCTTCCCCAGTGGCTCAGTGGTTAAGAATCTGCTTACCAATGCAGGAGACTCAGGAGACATGGATTTGATCCCTGGGTCAGGAAGATCCCCTGGAGGAGGAAATTGCAACCCACTCCAGTATTCTTGCTGGGATGATCCCATGGACCCGAGGAGCCTGGCAGGCTACACAGTCCATGGGGTCGTGAAGAGTCGAACACAACTGAGGAACTGAGCTCACACACAAGCATTACTTAAGGAGAACAGGGAAGAGATGCTCAAAAAAACAAGACTCTGAGAGCAGTCATTCTTCTTTGTGAGTGACTTGTATCGGAATGTTTGTCTCATCTTCCCCTCTGGATTATAAACTCTTTAAAGCCCGGGACTGTGTAAACTTTAATAGGTCCCTCAAACAAAAGTACATTGCTGCACAGCCTGTGAATAATCAATGAATTCCTACCAGGATTCTGCTTTGCAGAAATCCAATGAGATCAGAGCCATGAGCAAGATGTTTCCCCAAAAAACCACTTATATAATTTCCCAATGGACAGTGTGGCAGATTAAAAATAAGTGAATAAATAGAGGGCATCATGCGTAATCCACTGATATCTATGCTAATCACATTAATCAGAGTGAATTAATTACACCTGAAAACAGATGCAAAGTTAAATTCCTTAGAAAATCAATTCATTAAACTCACATTGGAATGCACAGTCAACAACCTCCATGTTTAGAAACTATCAGCATGATTTGTGACAACTTCTGATTTACTAACGAAACTGCTTTAAACATTTTTAAAGGCAATTACAATTACTGTCTGGCATTTGATGGAAAGAAATCTTGTCAGCATTGTCCCTCGTGTGTCAACTGTCACAATTTTCTAAAAATTTGGAGGTGAAAAATAGGCAGGCTCTACTATTTGCTAGCCTCGATTAGGGTTAATTCAATGTGTGTCTGCAAATAATAGTGTTTAATGTAATCTCTCTAATTACAGATAAAACGCATTTTCAGTCATGCTCATCACTGACAGTATTTTGGGATAAGTTAAACTGACAGCTGCTTTCTACAGGGAAAGAAAAAAAAAAACCTTCCTTAGGGTTGTCTTGAATTTTTGCTTTTCTTTCTCTCTCGGGCATTGAAATTCAGAGAAATATGAAACTAGACACTTCCACTCTGGACACCAACTTTGAAAATCATGACAGAGTCTATCTCTTGGAAATTTGATATGGTTTCTATCTCCCACCTCCATCAGTGAATATCTAACTTGAATTCACTCAGTAAGCATTTACAAGGGTTTGTGCTGAAGTGGGCATTGTGCTAGATACTCAGGATGATTCTACCAAAACTACCCTGCACAATGGCTTCATAAGCCAAGTCAAGCTTCCTACTGTACTGAATGTGATGGTTACAGTGCCACTCTATTTACAGCTCTTTCAGATTTAAACTGTTCAAGTCACAATACTTTCTGAAGGGTCAATGCATGTTCTTCAATACCAACAGTATAGTAAGACAGCGCTCTCCCCTTTGGTAACCATAAGCCTTTTTTTCTATGTCTCTGAGTCTGTTTCTGTTTTGTAAATATGTTCATTTTTATCATTTTGTAGAATCCACATATAAGTTATATGATATTTGTCTTTCTCTATTTGACTTCCTTTACTTAGTATGACAACTTCTAGGCCTATGTATATTGTTGCAAAAGACATTGTTTCTTTCTTTTTATGGCTGAATAATATTCCATTGTGTGTGTGTGTATTTTATATATATATATATATACACACATCTTATTTATCTATCTATTCATCTGTTGACAGATGGAAAAATACAATTTGAGCAAAGAGAAAACAAGTTGCAAAAGAATATATACATTATAATACAACTAATATAGAATTTTGAAAGTGTAACTCTAAACAATAAGTTGTTTAGGAATATATATATATATATATGCAATGATAAACCAAAATTCAGACTATTGGCGAGAACTGAGGAATATTATTAGAGAATCATAGAGATTCCAATAGTTCTTGAATTGGGTGATAAGTTAATAGATGATTGTTATATTATTGTTTTGTATGTAAAAATAATTTTACAATTATTTTTTCTTTTAAATTAGTCTTATTTTGTGTATATATGAAATATTTTACTTTTTAAATCAGCTTTGTTTTTCCAGTTTTATATTACTTTAGTTTCATGTAGGCTCTTTTGGCAATGTGAGAAGCAAAAAAGCAAATATATAAAGATATACTCTTTATTTTTTTAAATAAGAAAAACCTAAATATGTACATATGGAAGTGAAACATATGAAAGCAGCTATGAGAAGGCGATGGCACCCCACTCCAGTACTCTTGCCTGGAAAATCCCATGGACAGAAGAGCATGGTAGGCTGTGGTCCATGGAGTCGCGAAGAGTCGGACATGACTGAGCGAATTCCCTTTCATTTTTCACTTTCATGAATTGGAGAAGGAAATGGCAACCCACTCCAGTGTTCTTGCCTGGAGAATCCCAGGGACGGGGGAGCTTGGTGGGCTGCGGGAGCTTGGTGGGTTGCCGTCTATGGGGTCACACAGAGTCGGAGGCAACTGAAGTGACTTAGCAGTAGCAGCAGTAGCAGTAGGATAGTATACTTACATGCCTTTTTTAATATATACTTAAAAACACCTTTGTATAATTCTGAACAATTGATTAGAAACTAGCAGGAAAAAATGGGCAAGGGTGGAATAATCAGAGTGAAGAAATTAGGATTTTAGGAACAAAAGGTGGAAATTGTGTTAGGAACACATATATATTCAATGTGCAAAATGAAGGCCTAGCTACTGGGAAGAGAACAACTCCGAGACTGTCAAGGACTGCCTGGTTCTCTGCTTGGTATAGCACCCCTCTTCAGGGATACAGAAAGTAGGTTCTGGGGATGAGGAGGCCGCTCTTTGTGCGTTTAGTGATCATGGTCAGAAAGGGACAGAGAGGTGACTCTAGAATCTGAAGGAGGACAACTTTGAGGTCGTTGATGAGAGAGCCTGAGTGTGAGTTTTAAATCAACTGGAAATTGGGAAGTTGGCTGGGCGCAAAATAGTTGTGAAGCACTGAATAATTGAAGTCCACTCTGAGGACAGAGAATATTTGTATTTAGAGAGGGAAAGCACAAGAAAGGAACTCCAACAGTGGAGCAGAGCTTTCTTATTACAAGGCTCTGCAGTCTAAGGCTGCTGCTGTTGCTGCTGCTAAGTCGCTTCAGTCGTGTCCGACTCTGTGCGACCCCATAAATGGCAGCCCACCAGGCTCCCCCGTCCTTGGGATTCTCCAGGCAAGAACACTGGAGTGGGTTGCCATTTCCTTCTCCAATGCATGAAAGTGAAAAGTGAAAGTGAAAGTGAAAGTGAAGTCGCTCAGTCGTGTCTGACTCTTAGCAACCCCATGGACTGCTGCCTACCAGGCTCCTCCATCCATGTGATTTTCCAGGCAAGAGTACTGGAGTGCGGTGCCATTGCCTTCTAGGCTAATGAGAGACAAAGTTCCTGGAGACAAAATGGTGGATACCTTGAGTCAAGGAGGCTGAAGAATTAGTAGGACAGGTGATAAGTTTGACAGAAAGAGAAAATGAGGTTGTGACAGAGTATACGCTAGTAGCTCTGTGCTTAGGTAGAGTTTCTTACCACTTGCTGATGAGCAAGGAACTCGGGGTAAAAGATCTCTGTGCTCAGAGAGGAGGCAGGGGTCTAAAGACTAAGCTCCAGGAAGGCTGCCAGAGGTTTTGGAGCCATATAGACACTCATTCAAATCTCATGGGGTGTCAGGCAAGCTACTCAACCTCTCCTAGCTCCCTTCCCCATTTTCAGACAGGGGATAATGACACCTTCTCAGAAGCAGTGAGCATTAAGTGATGTCATAGATGAGCATTTCTATCAGGATAGCTGGCACACATAATAGATGCCTAATAAGCATTGAGTCTCCTCTTTTCCTCAAATCAAATACCCTTAGAACCCCAGCCTGGAGGATGACCAGCATCATGGCAGGTGATCAGGTTAAGGGACCAGTGATCCCTGGGCTCTCTGTTAGAGCCATGAAATAGGCTGAGATTTAAAAAAAATAAAACAAAAATCACAGTGTGCTTGCAAAACTAACTGAATAGAACACACAAAAGTATTGTTTATAGTAATGTCACAATGCAGTCCAGGATGACACTGAAGAATAATTTTCTGAAGTATCTTTTGAAGAATTTTGTTCATGGTGAGGGGTATCAGATAATAGATGGCACAAGAACCACCCTCTTTGAAACCTGATGAGATTTTCAACCTATTGGGCAAAATATAGGCTTTTTCAAATATTTGGACAAGAGGATGGACTATTTAATACTATCAGATTTTAGTATTCTCTGTTTTTTTATTTTGTTCTTTTCCATTTTTCTCCTGGTCTTAGAATAAAAGTTTATAAGTAGCTTGGTCATGAAGCTACCTGATAGAAAAAAATGGGGGAGAGTCTGAAATCAGTGCCTAAGGCAAAAAAATCACATATAATCAAGATTATCTTTGAAAATAATTTGCATTGTGCTTTTTATAAGCTCAAAAGTCAACATTTAGTCAAAAGATTTGAAAGCAAAGTGTTGAAAAGATAATATTTGTACATGCATGTTCACATCAGTATTACTCACAATAGTCAAAAGGAGGAAGCAAATCAAGTGTCCATTGACACGTGACAAGGTGTGATATATTATTTGTTATGGAATATTATTTAGCCTTAAGAAGGAAGGAAACTCTGACACATGCTATAGCATGCCGAATCTTGAGAACATTATGCTAGGTAAAATAAGCTAGACACAAGAGGACAAACACTGTATGAGTTCACTCATATGAGGTACCTAGGTAGTCAAATTCATAGAAACAGGAAGAAGAATATTGGTTACCAGGGCTGTGGGAGGGAGGAATAGAGAGTTATTGTTTAATGGGAACAGAGCTTCAGTTCTGTAAGAAGAGTTCCGGGGATTGTTTAAACAACAATATGTGGTCTTAACATCACTGTACTTTTAAAAAATGGTTAAAATGGTACATTTTATGTGTGTTTTACCACATTTTTTAAAGTCAATTAAAATTGTGCACAAAAATAACAATTCTTATGTTATCTTTGTGCATTTAACCTATGGAAATTCATCCATAGGCATATGCCCCTTATCTAAAACTAATCTTTCTTGCCTCCTTCCCCACTCAAACCAGACTTTTGCCCCTAGAGTCCCCAAAGAAAGAGCTTCTCCACTCCCCTTCTCTTTTATCCCTTTGGTCCAGGCATTGACATTTGAATTTGTATGCAAGATGGTGCTTTACTGTATCTTTCATTCTCTTCTTACAATATTTTATAGTTGAGGAATGAAGGTACTGGCAAGAAACAGAGAGAAGTGTTTGGCTCGTAGACCACACACAGCACCTAGATGTCACAGAAAATACTTAATGTATGAACCAATAAAGAAAATCATGAGAACTCCCACATTTCGGTTTTTGAGCTATCCATGCATGAAAAAAATCCATATTTGGAACTGTGAGGTTAGGTTTGACATAAATACACTTCCATGTATAAAATAGATAGCTAATGGGAATCTCCTGTAAAGGGAGCACAGGGAGCTCAGCTTGGTGCTCTGTGATGACCTAGAGGGGTGAGATGGGAGTAGGGAGGGAAAGCCAAGAGGGAAGGGATTATATGTATACACATAGCTGATTCATTTCTTTGCATAGCAGAAACACAACATTGTAAAGCAGTTATATGCCAATTAAAAAAAAATTGTTCTCATATGGAATATATATTTGGGATATGCTAAGTCATTTTAGTCATGTCCGACTCTTTGCAACCCTGTAGACTGCCAGGCTCCTCTGTCCATCAGATTCTCCAGGCAAGGATATGGAGTGGGTTGCCATGCCCTCCTCCAGGGGATCTTCCCCACTCAGGGATCGAATCCGTGTCTCTTAAGTCTCCTGTATTGGCAGTTGGGTTCTTAACCACTAGTGCCACCTGGGAAGCCCATATGTTTGGGCCAATGTTGAATAAAAGTTGTATTTGCATTGCCCACAGGGGCGTTTCTAAGCAATGTAGTAGGTAGTAATGGCTTCAGCAAAAATGCAGAGTACCAATCAATCTTTGAGAACTCTAACCCCGATTCTTATAAATTCTGGTTCACAAATGATTGATATCCCATTAATTTGAAACAGAAAGAAATCCTTTACATGCCTAAATGATATTTTTAGGCAACAAATTGTTAACTCCACTATATACAGTTGAAAGCGAAAGCTTCATACACTGCATATTTGTATCTCCTCCAAGCACCCAATTGTGCTTTGCTTGCAGGAAGTAATCAATAGATAGTTATTGAATTTAGAATGTCCCTCTTCCCAATCAGTGAAGTTTAATATATTTCTGAATCAGAATGCCTATTAATTTTTCAGCACTAGTAAGCCTTTAAAAAATCCATTTGAGATATGTTTAAGAGTTCACATGGAGTTGCAAAGAGTTGGACATGACTGAGTTACTAACTTTCTTCACTTTAAGAGTTCACAGCAAATACCATTATATAAATGATTAAGAAAATACCGTTAAATCAAGCGTGCTTATTCAACAGACCATAGCCATTGATAAAATGTAATTTAATTTAATCATTTAAATTTACATTGTTAATGTACAAGAGCATTTCTTTCAAACACAAGGTTAACACCCACTAAAGAGCAATGCTGTTAGAGGAGCAGAGAAACTTTGGAAAACTCTGCCGTCTGAAATGGAAGCAAGGCACTCTCCATTAACAGCTGGTGGATTCCTGATTTCTGCCCACAGAAGGCATATTAGCACTGAGAGAGCTCTCCCACAAGGGAAGATCACCTGCTTTAATTCTTCGCTGTCCTCTTCTGAGCTAGTTCGGTCATCCACTCTGTATAAACTTGTGTGTCAACATTAAGACCAAAAAAAAAAAAAAAAAGAGAGAGCTGAATTGATAGATGACTTGGTAGGGGTTTGGGGGGCTCTCATAGTTGTGGTAACTATGGAAGACAGAAGAACACTGGCTATAATCTTTATTTTCAGCACTAGTGTCTGGACCTATAACTAAAAACCTTCTTCATTCCTTCCAACCAATCAATATCGACTAAAAAGTCTTTTCCTTAAATCCAGTGGGTGTAAAAAGAAAAAGTGACAGCATTTCTCTAGGGCTCTGGTTTTTTGTTTTGTTTCTCCTTTACAGACATGACAAAAAACAAGGATTAACATTCTAAGACTAACAGTGCACAAAAGGGTTATATGTATGCACAGCATTTCTAATTTATTCAAATTCAACTTGAATTTGGTCTGAAGCTACCTTGTATGAAATGTCAGCTTTCCTGATATTTAGTAATGTCTACTGTGTCTGCATATAAACTCAAACAATTACTGCAAAAGTTTTACTTTACTCATGGTAAAATGTAAGTATTAGTGGTTATTTTTAAAAGCCTGTTTTCCTGTAGATGCAGTAAATTAAGTAAGAAGACCATGGAAAGAAGAATTAGGTCCTAGTCTTGATTTTGTTACCAGCTGTTTGATCTTGCATAACTCTGCCTTTTGCTAGGCCTCAGTTCTCTTCTCTATGAATTTCAGGGAGGGTTGAACTAGTTGACAAGTCAGGCCCCTTCTAACATTCCAAGATCCTAACATTCCAGATCCTATCATCTTGATATTAATATAAAAATAATCTCTCACAAAAGCTCACACAAACATAATACAAGATCAAATATCAGAATGACACTTGGAAAAAAACATATACGATTTGCTATCTGGTCTCTCCTTTGCAGCAATTAGGCAATCATTTGGCATTTGTTTGATTGTATAATTTAATGACAATATAAACAGCATAGTTTTGTTATGTTTCCTTTAAAAAGACTAAAGCAAAAATGATTTAAAGCTAACAAAAACTACTATGACATCAGTTTGACATTCAAAGTTTGTTTCTTAGCAAAATGGCCAAAGATATTTTGACTTGATACAGAGTATATATATATAATATAAAGTTACTTTTAGACCTAAAAATCTTCAAACATTATTTGAATTTAGCAAAACATAAGCAAAATTTTAATATCAAAGTGCTAAACAGTACTGCCTTAAAAGTCACTGCAAATGAACCATAAAATAACCGCATGGAAAGTAACATTTATTTTACAAATGGTTAATAAAAAGACACATTATAAATATATATGTAACCTGCTATATTTATATATATATTTGCTTATTTAATTTCTAAGTGGTGTATCCAAGTTCACTGTGAACACCCCATTTAAGTACTCTGTAACTCAGCTTCCAGGAGCTGGTGGTCTTGCAATAAATACAGGCAAAGCTATTACAATATAACGTGCATACAAATGTTGATACAAATAAGGACACTATGCAACAAATTATCTCATAATAATATGGCATTAACAGTATAAACATACAAAAGGGAGTACGAACACGGAATGTTGAAACGCAGCCCACTAATTCTTTCTAGTACTTACATTCACACTATTTTTTTTATAATAAGACTTGCCTGTTCTCCAAAATTGTCTCATTAACCAATAACAAAAATTAAATTATATATACTTTAAAAAACCTTATTATCCCTGGTGCTTACCCTGTATGATCCATTCCTACTTATTTGCATGTTCTCATCTAGGGTTCAATATACTTGAAACTTATTGAATGCTCCTGGGGCTTCTGAATGAATGCCAGTCAGTTTCTATAATTGAAGCAAGTTTAGGGAACTCTGGCAGGATTTACAAAACATGACAAAAAAGACGCTGTGTGGCAATCCATCTTATAATCTGAGCCCTCTTTAGGACAGTTGGACAGTTAGGGCAGGGGTCTGGATCCATCAAGAATGGCCTAAAATCTTGGATGGACCAAACCTGAGAAGGGTTCTACAGGGCAGGTGGACAGAGCCTCTGCTAGGGAAATTAGCATGTGTCATTTGCTAACATGACTGCCTCCTTTTTATTTCCATACAAAATAAAGGAGAGTTAATAAACAAGACTTAGTAAGACAGCACTTTAAAAATTGCACTTGTATATGGAAGCGAACAGCCATTATCATTTTGCTATGTCTGATGTATAGGTAATCCTCCACCTTTCACCATTTGTTAAAATAAAATAAAGGAAGAAAGAAACTAAGAAGAGGAAATTTCTGCTTTGTTTGCACCACATACATACCCTTGATACAAGAAGTGTATTCTAAAGGGATCAGTCTCAAGACACATCCTACCCTGGCGAACAACCCTTGGCTGTTCTTGTTTTTAAATACAAACCAACTATAATTGTATCCCCCAAAAAGAGTTTTAAAACAGTTATATTATCCTTTTTTTTTTTTTTTTTCCTGCTGGGATAGCATTGTCCAAAAGTGCTTTGTTAGCAATTTCTTAGAAAACCCTCATGAACTATACCCACCTCCCACCCCAACCCCAAAACCTAAATATAAAACACAACCCCAACACAATACTCTGCAAGTTTTCTGGCTTTCAGATGTAAGGAAAAGTGCCAGGGGAAAAAAAAAAAAAGTCTTTCATTTCAACAGGAGCTTGCTTTCTCTCTTAAGGAAGGACAGAAAATGGTAGGTGTCCAGACCCCCTCCCTCTGCTACTTAGCAAGCGGCTGCTAGCAGATGAGGCAGCTCCCTGCTCAGGCTGCTCCTGCTCAGAAAGGCAGGGTGTCCAGGAAGAGCTTGTCGATGATGGAAGGTGGGGACACCAAGTCTTCCAGCTTCAGGTAGAAGATGCGCTGGAGGCCCAGGGTGCAGATCTTCCGCAGTTCTACCAGGGCACGCAGGACCTTGGGCTCAGTGGGCTCCAAAGCCTGGCCCTTACTCTGGTGCTCTTTTAAGCTGCTTGTGATCTTGTTGCATAGCTCCTCCACTCTCTTTGGTTCTTTTAACCCATGTCGTTCTGTACAGGGATAGAAAAAGGAAAATTTAGGAGACAGTTACATCTTAAAAAACCCTGAACCCCTAACGGAGGCCTGTGTCCTGTTCTGCCAGTTGGCGTGGCATTTTACAGCCACAGTGCCCTCCCTCTTAGAGGTAGTTCATGGCCTTTAGTATCAAATGCAGCTTCCCAGGTGGTGCGAGTGGTAGAGAACCCGCCTGCCAACGCAGGAGACATAAGACACGGGTTTGATTCCTGGGTTGGGAAGATGCCCTGGAGGAGGGCATGGCAACCCATTCCAGTATTCTTGCCTAGAGAATTCCCATGGACAGAAGAACCTGGTGGGTTATAGCCCACGGGGTCGCAAAGAGTCGGATACCACTGAAGTGACTTAGCACGCACGCACACAGTATCAAACAGCACTAGGGATTGAATCTCAGTCCTGTCACTTACTCAGGGTTCCCTAGAGTCCCTTAACTTCTAAGCCATGATTTCCTTACAAAATGAAGATAATAATCATACCCAATTCAGACTTTCTAGGAGGACCAGCTTGGGCGAATGAAGCACACAGTTCTCAGCACAGAGCCACAGTGAATGAATAACAGGGTGGTCACTATTTTGCACACATTATCTGACTGAGGTCTTACAAAAGCCCCACGAGGAAGCAACTCTTTTCAGAGTAACACAGACACACATCCAGGTAAATGAAAAAATGTTGCCATCCTGACAGACTCACTTGGTAGAGGGGGCTGTAATTTTCCATTTGCAAATGCAAAAGCTGCCCCGATACAAAGTGCATTCTTGTGTTTTCATGCTAACCAGCATTGAGAAGAATCTAGATTTTTTTCTTTATCCTCTCCCTCCCCACTCCCATACTCTTACTGACCTATACCTGGCACATGTTTCTCGTCTGTGGAGATGGAAAAGTCAAAGAGAAGAAGAGGAGGACCTGAGGAGGTGATGCAAGTATTTCATAATGTGGCAAGACATGAACACCAGTAATCTTATATTTTATAAAATAATATATAAAATTATCCCTATGTTAAATAGTATGATCTCTTATTTTGTATAGATGGTTAAATGGTTTTCCCAAAGTCACACAACTGCTAAGAACTGGGATTTGAACCCAGTCTTCTGGGGCAGCCTCTGTCCTCTGGCTCCACAGCAATGCTGCATCTCCTATGAACAAAAAGGAGCCTGACATCCAGTGCCAATCAGCTTGCTCTCTCTCAGTGTGCAGATTTCAGAGCCTCTTTCCTGAAAGAAGATGTTGGCCTCTGTTATCTCAGTCAAAGTTTCCATCTCTCAGTATGTGCATGCTAAGTCGCTCAGTCATGTGTGACTCTTTGAGACCCCATGGACTGTAGCTCGCCAGGCTCCTTTGTCCATGGGATTCTCCAGGCAAGAATACTGGAGTGGGGTGCTATTTCCTACTCCAGAGGACCTTCCTGACCCAGGGATCAGATTCACGTCTCTATGTCTCCTGCACTGGCAGGCAGGTTCTTTAGCACTAGCGCCACCTGGGGAGCGCTCTTTCTCCCAGTATGCTGTGCTGTGCTTAGTCGTTCAGTCGTGTCTGGCTCTTTGCGACCCCATGGACTGTGGCCCACCAGGCCCCTCTGTCCACGGGATTCTCCAGGCCAAGAATACTGAAGTGGGTAGCCATGCCCTTTTCCAGAGGATCTTCCTGAATCTTCCTAACCCAGGGATCAAACCCAGGTCTCTTGCATTGCAGGCAGATTCTTTACCACTAGTGCTGCCTATTGTCTACCTCAAGAGCAAAAAATCTGGCTGCAAACTTGGCAGCAAATTGCAAAAGCTATAAAATGTTCATAGTCTCTGACCAAGTAATCCCACTCTTGTGAACTTGTCTGAAGAAAATGTTGAACAAAAAGAGTAAGACTGTATGCATGAAGACACTTGGGGTGGCATCACCTGGAATCTAGAAGATTTGCATACATGAACTTATTTGCAGGGCAGGAGTAGAAATGCAGATGTAGAGAACTGGTGTGTGGATGTGGAGGATCGGGAAGGGGAGGGTGGGATGTGCTCGGAGATTAGGTTTGACATAAATACATTACCATATATAAAATGGATAGCTAGTGGGAAGCTACTGTATAGCGTGGAGAGTTCAGTTCGGTGCTCTGTGATAAATTAGAGGGGTGGAATGGGGGTGAAGAAGGGAGGCCCAAGGGAGAAGGGATATGTGTACAAATGCCTGATTCACTTTACTGTACGGCAGAAACTAATACAACACTGTAAAGCAATAAAAAAAAAAAAACAGAAAAGGGTACAGTGAAGAAAAATAGGGAAAGTGTTGAGTAAAAAACAGTATGTCCTCATAATGGAAGATTCTGTAGACATCAAAAAGGACATGAAGGCTGTGAAGCAACATGGCGAAATATATACATTAAATAAAGAAAGGAATACAAAACGGTATCTAAGTTGTGCTACCATCTATGCAAAAATTATTCTGATATCTAGAGAAGGGTAAATGGAGTGGGAAATGGCAACCCACTCCAGTATTTTTGCCTGGAAAATTCTATGGACAGAGGAGCCTGGTGGGCTACAGTCCATGGGGTTGCAAAGAGTCAGACACAACTGAGCAACTGAACACACACAGAGAAGAGTGAATGGAAACGGAAAAGTGAAAATATTCATGAGACTGTCAGATCACTCTTTTCTTTTAAAATATCCAGGTTAATGGTATTGGTATAACAAACAATGTTAAAAGAGAACAAACTGGGATTTCGTCCTTTGTGAAACCTTTTCGTTGCTGTAACATGATCAAACAGTCATCCTGCTGATAGTAAATTCTATTAAATCCTGAGATATATCAAATTAGGTTCATAATGCAGGGAGAGATGCTTTTCCCAGAATAAAATACCAATCCATTGATTTAAGCTTTCCCTTCCCTTCCGTGCCTCATGTCTTGCACTATATTCAGGATCCTATATTCATTATCGGAAGATAGAAACTGAGCAATGTGTGGGCTGGATTTCAGGAGGGGGTTGATTATGGAACCCTGTAACCAGACTTTCTCATGGCCAGACTCACAGAAGGTGCCTCAGAGTTTTCCCTGCTCTCCAACCAGTTGTGACTGCTCGATAACTATGGCAACCATTATTTATTCAGTGAATTCAAGTGGAGATCGATACCTCCTGCCAGCTGGATCAACCCTAGGCCTGGAATTCCTTGAGGAATTCAGAGACACTCCTGTTAGAAGCCAAAGGCACCTTCTTTGTTGTGTTGAACAGCTACTGGATTTGTGGCTTCTTTACTCTTTCAAAAGGGTTGAAATAAAATTCAGTCTCCAGGCAAACTACTGCCAGCAGTCAGTAAGATTTTTAAATCACTAGGGAGTCACTAAGTGTCTGAGACCTTCCCAATAATCTGAAATTCCTTAAAACCCCCAATCACTGACAGTTTAGTTTAAGGGAACCTCCCTTTCTTCTTGCAGCTTGGTAAACATGGCTGCAGAGCTTATATACAGAGAGTTCATAAATTGTAGGGGAAATTAGACATTTGGATTTTCCCCCTTCCTATATACAGATTTCAGTTTAAGATCTCTGTCCACCATTAAATAAAGCAAGCTTCTCAGTATTTCTTGCATTTTGATCTACATCATTTTTATCCAATATGTATTTTAACTCAGCTTCCTGTATTCAAAACTTTAAAATACAGATTCTGTAAAGAATCTGCCTGCCAAAGCAGGAGATGCCAGAGATGTGGGTTTGATCCCTAGGTTGGTAAGATCTCCTGGAGGAGGAAATGGCAACTCACTCCAGTATTCTTGCCTGGAGAATTCCATGGACAGAGGAGCCTGTCAGGCTCCAGTCCTTAGGGTTGCAAAGAGTCAGAATGAGCATGCATGCCCACACATATGGATTTATGTGTCATAACCATAGAATATATGAATTGGAAAGCATTTGAGTCATTTAGTTCAAACTCTCTCCTAAGACAAGAGTCTCTACTACAAGATACCACAAAGAGAGTGCCTGACACCAGCCAGACTGGGAGTTCACTTTTACACCCTGATAATAAAAATATATTTAATAGTACTTTACATTACATTCTAAAAACTTAGATTATTTTATTGTTTTATTATTTTACTCACCATAACTCTATGAACTAAGTAGGGCAGAGACAATTTTTATTCAATGAATAAGAAGGTTAGGGCACAGAGAGTTAAGTGATTTGCCACAGTCAAAGTTAACATGTGGCTAATTTTTTTCATGCCAAGTTCAGAGATATTTCTATTATACCTGGTTGCCTTGAACATTGTTAGAATGTCCCTTCTCTTCCTGAGATGAACTCAGCCTCCCTGTACCTCCCTCCTACTTTCTGTGTATCTAATTAGCTAATTGACTAATTGCTTCTTTCAACAAATATTTGAGTATCTGTTCTGTGCCAAGCAG
Organism: Capra hircus; assembly: GCF_001704415.2. Classification (NCBI taxonomy): domain Eukaryota; kingdom Metazoa; phylum Chordata; class Mammalia; order Artiodactyla; family Bovidae; genus Capra; species Capra hircus. Next base: position 64,560,140 of record NC_030815.1, on the reverse strand, counting down.
TGTTATAGCCACCGGGGTTAGAACAGTGTACAAAGCCGAGCAACAACTTCCCTGGTGGCTCAGACAGTAAAGAATCTGCCTACAATGCGGCAGACCTGGGTTTGATCCCTGAGTCAGGAAAATCCCCTTGAGAAGGGAATGGCAACCCACTCCAGTATTCTTGCCTGGAGAATCCCACAGACAGAGGAGGCTGGCAGGCTACAGTCCATGCGGTCATAAAGAGCTGGACACCACTGAGCAACTTTCACTTTCTGTGCCAAGCTGTGTTATAGCCACTGGGGTTAGAACAGTGAACAAAGCGAGCAACAACAGATTGCACTCCTAACCTGCCTCCTGTTAGTATCTAAAGACACTGCTGGATTCCTATGCATTCTAGCTAGCCATGCAGTAGACATCTCTGCTAGGAGAGAGAGGAAGGCAGGGAGGCAGGAAGGTAGGCAGTGGGGAGAAGGGATGGGAAGGAGGGAAGGAGAAGGTTTCGAAACAGAGAGAGATGAGGAGAGACTGATTGAAAAAATGAAGCTATTTAGCTTTGTGCTCCTGTTCTTCCCTCTTCACCAGGTTAACATGTATTCATCCTGTAGATTACAGCCCAAACATTTCTTCAAGGAAGCTTCCCTTTTTACTCCCAATCTAGATCTTGTTCTCCTATGGCATTTTCTCTATTTTTTTTTTTTCCCTTTGAAGGATGTAACAGGTTGAAATCAGATTTTTTTTTGTGACCAGTGCCCGCTTCTTCCATTAAATGTAAACCCCATGGACTGCTGCTTACTTTCTCACTATTGTATGGTTATTATTTGCAGTTTAACAAGAGGTCCAATAATTTGCATGCACGTGAAAGTTGGAGAAGCTGTTGTTGACAGTCAATCCCAGTCCCCGTAAGATGTTTGATACAGTATACAACTAGCGTTCATTCAGTCTCTGTACATCTCACTACTCAAGGCAGGAACTCACTCCCCATGGCTGCTTATTCCAATTTCAAATAGTTCTGTCTTTTAGGAAGCTTTCCTTAAGTTGAGCTAAATTTTGCCTTCCTACAGTTTACAGTTCTGCCTCTTAGGCCCACACAAGAAATGCCAAATCCTCTTCCTCATGGCAAGGATCAGGGGGTAAGGAAAGGAGTGATGGTACCATTAGCAGCCTCAATAAGGAAAAGTAACTTCTTTTGACTTTGAGCAGGTCTTGGCACAGGCCAGCTCAGTAACAACAATAATATAGGCCCAGCCAAACGGGAAGGAGAAGAGAGCACCTGGGGAGAGATGTGTGTGTAACTCAGACACCCACTAACAAACAAGACTTCCTGCTCGGAGTTCTACTTCTTTCTCTGGGAAGTCATCTCACTGCTACTTCTCATGTCAGAACAGCCTTTCCTGACGGGCAGTCCCATAGACGCTGAGCCCACACTGATCAGGAAACCACAAGTCAGTCAGCACCCTCTGCTCAGGCTATAAGAGTGCATTTCAGGCTGTCTTTGATTTATTAGAGCAGGTGTCTGTCTCCCCAGTGAGACCATAGACTCTTCAAGGATAAGGGATTTTATGCCTGGCATATATCAGATGTTCAATAAATATAGAGTCACTCTGAATTAAAATAAGGTAGCTCTCAGGAATTCTGACTATCTTCTAATAACAGAGTGGTAGACTAAAAATAAATGACACAGATTTTCCTAATTCGGGACACTTTCTGCTATTCTCAATTAACCCATTCATTCAAGCAATATTTATCTTATGCCAGATACTTTTCAATGCTAAAGTAATTATAAAGTTGAATAAACCTCTCCCTTCCCTTAAGAAATCCTGAATCTAGCTGGAAAAGAAAGACACAAAGAAATTGCTTGATGTGATGTGCACAAATAACTGTAGGGAAGCATCAACATTTTGGGGGGCTTCAAAGGTGGTGCCAGTGGTAAAGAATCCACCTGTCAATGCAGGAGACATGAGAGATGTGGGTTCGATTCCTGGGTCAGGAAGATCCCCTGGAGTAGGAAATGGCAACCCGCTCCAGTATTCTTGCCTGGAAAAACCCACAGACAGAGGAGCCTGGCTGGCTACAGGCCATAGTGTTGCAAAGAGTCAAACACAATTAAAGTGACTTATGGATTCTTAGAACTGCCACCTCTTCTTGGAAGTAAAACGTGTGCCACTTAGGGTAATAATAACAAAGATTTGTCAAATTTTTTTTTCTGTAAAGTACACATTAAGTCATTCAATCTTTATAAGAAACCTACACGTAGACATCATTATCCCTGTGAAAAAGGAGAAAACTGAGATTCAGAGAGGGTAAGGAACTTGCCCCAAATTGCACAGTTAGGAAGTAAGCATGGTGAAGACTTGAACCCAATCCTCCGATCTCCAACTCCCATGACATCCCTTTCCACTACTGCTTTTTTTTTTTATTAAATATGATCCTGCCAAGTTTTATATTTAGTTTTCCTTGTAATGTAGCTGATGGCTATATGTGACAGAAAAACAGAGTAACCAGGTAACCATTGAGTGAACAGAGGAGCTCTGAGAAGACAAGTGCTACTGGGTTCTGCCATGTCACTGTTTCACTGCTTTCTGCCCCCTCCTCAATCTCAAGTTCACGTTCCCATAAGACAAAAGAGAAAGACGACAAAAAGAAAAGAATAGTTCCTACCTGATGGAAGACATGAGTAGGGAATGAAAGCCATGGGGAACATTGATTTAATGTGGTGTCTTGCAAAATGGCATTTGGGCACTCAAGATTCTCTCTACTATCTGGTCTAAAACTGCCTTTCCAATCTTCTTCCCTTTTCACTCTATGTGCTGTGCTTAGTCATTTAGTTGTGTCCGACTCTTTGTGACCCCATGGACTGTAGCCTGCCAGGCTCCTCTGTCTATTGGATTCTCCGGGCAAGAATACTGGAGTGGGTTGCCATGCCCTCCTCCAAGGGATTTCCCAACCCAGGGATCGAACCCAGGTCTCTTGCATTGCAGGTGGATTCTTTACCATCTGAGCCACCAGGGAAGACCACAAATCCTGGAGTGGGTAGCTGATTCCTTCTCCAAGGGATTTTCCTGATCCAGGAATTGAATCCAGGTCTCTTGCATTGCCGGAGAAGGCAATGGCACCCCACTGCAGTACTCTTGCCTGGAAAATCCCATGGGCAGAGGAGCCTGGTAGGCTGCAGTCCATGGGGTCGTTAAGAGTTGGATACGACTGAGCGACTTCACTTAAACTTTTCACTTTCATGCATTGGAGAAGGAAATGGCAACCCATGCCAGTGTTCTTGCCTGGAGAATCCCAGGGACGGGGGAGCCTAGTGGGCTGCCGTCTCTGGGGTCACACAGAGTCGGACACGACTGAAGTGACTTAGCAGCTCTTGCATTGCAGGTAGATTCTTTACCAGCTGAGCTACCAGGGAAGCCCCTTTCACTCTATGGGAAATGCATTTTACTCTGCGGTTAGGTCATAATCATAAGCCATAAGATAAATATTACATAGAATCAATATTTGTCCCTGAAAATTCTTTAAATTTTCCCAGAGTATAGGACATGCTCTCAGCTCTCACCATCAGAAGCAGGGAGTCCTTGGCCCACAGTGGATTCATGTCTTCTTTCTCATGCTCTTTCTAAGATATAGCATCATCAAGTGCAGTAGCTTGTACTCTCTTAGTTTTTCTGTTCTTTCTACTGAGATTACATATAGGATTTAAAAGACCTACTGTATAGCATAATGGCCTATATGGGAACAGAATCTGAAAAACAGTAGATATATGTATGTGTATAGCTGATTCACTTTGCTGTACATCTGAAACTAACACAACACTGTAAATCAACTATGCTCCAATAAAATCTTTAAGAAAAGGAAAAAAATTTAAAAATACATAATGCAACTCCAGCTCCTTGCTTTTCCCCAGAATGTGAAGAGTCCTGCTGCCATGCCTCTGCTATGCAGTTTCCTCCACTGCACAGCTGAATGTCCTTCCTCTAAATGGTCTCATTTCTCGATGCCATCTCCTTGGGAAGCCATGCATGACCAGTACCTCTATTTTCCTTTACCCCCAAAGTGCTAGCAGTAATCTGAACTTCCCCTGCCCTGAATCAATCCCTTTTAAGCACCTGAGCACTCATTAACATACACTGAGTTCACTATATCAACACATATGACTTCCTAGTAGACCATACACTTTCTGCTGTGAATTCTGACAGCAGAATTCACACATGGCTCATCTTTGCATCCCTAGGGACTGTCACCATGCCCCACATATAGTAGGGCCTCAATATTTATTTAGTGAACAATACTTATAAAATGGTAATTCCATACTAAGCTTTTACTTGGGCGGGGGCTTCTTATTTATTACACATAATTAACTGCAACTAGCTATCACCTCATTGGTATTCTATCAGAAGCAAGCAAAGTATTTCCATTACTCCTATGTCAGGAATATAGGAGTGGTTAGGGTAGATAAAGTGAGGACGTAAAAACATGTGACAACCACAACTGTGGGGAACTTCCTTTTACTGTGCGAAAGGAGAGTGATCTGAAAAAAACCATTTCCTGCCCCACCTCGCCACCTAGTTTTTTTTATCAGGGCACAGAGACAGAAGTGGAGGAAGAGAAAAAAAATAAAAAGAATTAGGAAGAAATGTCATGTTTGTACAAACTACCAATGTGGTACAGATTCTTAATAACTTTTCCTGGAAGCAAGACTGGTTAAATGTCTAAAACCCCACTTCCTTTTGATAAATTCTGTGTGGTTTGGAGCAGACAATTTGGGGACAAATTTTCACCGGCCAATAGCCCAACTGATATTCCACAATCACCTTTTATGATCGATGGAGCTTTCTCAGAGGTCAAGTTTTCAGGGAAGCCCACGTTCAAATGAAAATTAATATGCATGACAATGTGCACTGCGGTGCTCAGGCACTGCCTTTTCTGCCATTTCCTGAAGTTTTCACACATTTCAACCCCTCTCCCAACCAGCAAATCACAGAGTTCTGCGAGATCCAGAAATGAGAGAAAAGGCTTTGTTTTTCTTGTGTATTATAACTACAGCACCTATAACAACCAGCTCTGCACAGGCTGTGGGACTGACAGCAGGACCTGGAAGCACCCCATCAAGGACTGGGCCCTTTGTCAGTGCCTGGTAAGTGCAGCCGAATTTCTTTAATATCACTGTCTTTCTTCAAGCCACTCTCCAGCATCCTAGGAGATATTCACCAAACACACTGCCTTCTAAGGGTACCATCTGTTTCCTCATGCTGCCCAGTTTGATTTTGGACTGCTGGGGTTTGTGGAAAGGGCAGGCATGTGCCTGATTTGAGGGAGTCCCTGTCACCATCCCTCCAGGATGGAAGATAAATGGAGAGAGCACCTGTTCTGAAACCAGTTTGGCTATATCACAAACCTAGTTATCTGTCATCCTTGCTGCCACCAGAGGGAATAGATATTATTATCTCCATTTTACAGATGGGGAAACTGAGTTCAGAGAAATGCATTTCTCAGTAGCATGCACTTATTAAATACGTGATCCCAGATTCAAACCTGGGGTGGTGGTCTCCAAAATCCTTGTAATTTCTGCCATGCCAACCTGTTTCCTCCCTGAGCAAGTCTCCACATTAACGGGCAGAGGCTGAGCAGCTATAGGTGGCTCAGTGGCAAAGGATCTGCCTGCAGTGCAGGAGACGCGAGTTTGATCCCTGGGTTGGGAAGATACCCTGGAGAAGGAAATTGCAACCCACTCCAGTATTCTTGCCTGGGAAATCCCATGCAAAGAGAAGCCTGGCGGGTTACAGTCCGTGGGGTCACAAAGAGTTGGACACAACTTACTGACTAAATAGCTGCAGCAGCAAAGCATCTATAACTACTGTACACACAGCAAACTGCAGGCAGATGGGACTAGCACCACCTTCTCCTAATTCCTAGTCTGTGTTCTCCACACTGAACTGCCGATCTCTCCAGGCTGGGATCGCCTGGCACCCACATGCTGTGACCTCACTGTTGTCTATTAATTTCTACTTAAAGGGTGAAACAAAAAAAGATGTCAGCCTCAGGACCTCCTCTTAGCCCAAACTTTCATACCTGGACTGGCTTTTTCCCTCTTAGTCTCTTTCCTGCTAAAATCTGTGCTCAAAACCAGCTGTCAGGGGCAGTTCAGTTCAGTTGCTCAGTCGTGTCCGACTCTTTGCGACCCCATGAATCACAGCATGCCAGGCCTCCCTGTCCATCACCAGCTCCCAGAGTTCACTCAAACTCATGTCCATCGAGTCGGTGATGCCATCCAGCCATCTCATCCTCTGTCGTCCCTTTCTCCTCCTGCCCCCAACCCCTCCCAGCATCAGAGTCTTTTCCAATGAGTCAACTCTTCGCATGAGGTGGCCAAAGTATTGGACTTTCAGCTTTAGCATCAGTCCTTCCAAAGAACACCCAGAACTGATCTCCTTAAGAATGGACTGGCTGGATTTCCTTGCAGGCCAAGGGATTCTCAAGAGTCTTCTCCACCACCACAGTTCAAAAGCATCAATTCTTTGGCGCTCAGCTTTCTTCACAGCCCAACTCTCACATCCATATGTGACCACTGGAAAAACCATAGCCTTGACTAGACGGACCTTTGTTGGCAAAGTAATGTCTCTGCTTTTGAATTTGTTGTCTAGATTGGTCCTAACTTTCCTTCCCAGGAGTAAGCGTCTTTTAATTTCATGGCTGCAGTCACCATCTGCAGTGATTTTGGAGCTGTCAGGGTAGACTTTTCTAAAATGCAAGCCTGGCCATGATGCTCCTCTCTGTGGATCCCCACTGCTCTCAAGATAAACCCCAAACTTCTCATCCAAGTGTGAAAGGTTCTCCATGCCATGCCTCACCTTAACCTATCACACCTGTCTCACTTCCCATCACTCTGGTTTTTAGACCTGAAATGTATGACAGCCACAGTTTCAATGGCTTTAGCAAATTTATATTTATGCCTAGAATTCTCACTCCTTCCATTTTTGCCTGGAGATATCCTATGTTTTTATCAAAGACCAGCTCATGCTGCCTCTTTTTTTTGTTTTTGTTTTTGTTTTCTGGTTTGGATATATTTACATCTTAAAAAAATTTTTTTTAATGGAGTGTAGTTGATTTACAATGTTGTGTTAGTTTTAAGTGTACAGCAAGTTGACTCTGTTATACGTATACATGTATTCACTCTTTTTTAGATTCTTTTACACTACCTCTTCTGAGATGACCATCTTCCACCATGGGTCTCTCAGCACCTTGTACCCACTCTCACATCCCCACCTTGGCACTCAGCACTTTGTATCACATAGATTCTTTTGCGTGCTCTATCTCTTCCAGGGATATGTGTTACCATCTCTGAAAACCCACTGAATTGCAGCAGAGTGCCTAGATCAGGGAATACTTGTCAATGAACTATTCTCAAAACCCATTCCATAGAGATGTGCAATGTGTTTGCTTTATTTACTGAAAGCAAAGGTTAGCTGGCTCTGGTTTTTGTGTCTGTTTTTCTAAATTAACTAAATTTCATACTTTCTAGCTTTGAAGATTTAACTGTCCTAGGAAGAGCTGAATGATTTTAAAACTGAACTGGAGAGCTTTGGTTGAAAGCTAGCCTTTGAACCAGGTTCATTCCAGTCCTGCTGGAGTGAAACGGTCAATGGTTTCCTTGGAAGCCTCTGGCAGGGAGACTTCTCATTCAGGACCAAAGACCAGGAGGAGTCACTTTCCACTTGGAATCCTGAGGGAACTGGTGTCCTGTTCCTCCCATTGCACACACCTTACTCTTCTTGGCCTTTATGTAAACCATTAGATGATGAACCAGCTTAGTCTGTTAATGTACTCAGACACATCTCACTATAGCTAACAGGAGATGTCCCAAGGAGGTGTGTGTAAGCATATTTCTGATGCATCAGAAAAAAGGGCCCATGTGTGCCCCAGGATGCATTTGGCCCCCTGTGAAACGCATCACCAGCCAAAAAAAAATTTTCCATAGCCAAGAGCGTGTCAAGAATCTGAAACTTAATCCTCAGTCCAATGACCTAGCCTGTACTTGAGTCTGATGAAAAGGATGGGAGTTGAAACCCGCTCTGGCTAGCCTCTTCTGGAGCCTCCATCTACTGTCACTACCTCACCAGGCCCCAGTTTGAACAAGAAGGATGAGATCGAACAGGAAACTCTGAAAGTATGAAGAGGCAGAGGGAAGCTGGGGCCTCAGGCAGCTATAGGGAGATGATGTTCCCTTTCTTATCCACTGTGCCTTTGTTTTTCTTTGTCATTCTGCCTTGGAATCATTTATCTCTCAAAAGATAGACAGGAAGAGACATCTAAGGGGAGAAAGGCATAGCAGAGAAGCTGAATATGTTCTAGGCTTCTGGTTTAAACCCTTAAAGTAGTTGAGTTGAACCATTTTTGCTGTATACGAATGCCCATTTTCCTCAGTCCTCTGCCAATTAAAGCTGCTAAATAAAGCTGTAAATAAATAAATGTGTGTTTTATGTGCACGTAATTCTTTGGTTTTACTTTGGGTTACTACCTAAGGACTGGGGGGGGGGGGAAGCAAAGACCTACCCCTCTGCCCCACAGGACCAGGCTGGTTAAGGATAATCTTCCTTCAAAAGCTCCTGTAAAAATAACCCTGAAGCAGTGAGTCCAACTGTCCACAGTGACCCTGTGGAAATTTAGATTTTCATATTACTGGGTTTTCTGACAATAACCAAACCCACTGGGAATTCTCCTTCCTGGAAGTTCATGACAATAAGTTGCAGTTGTGTGTCTCCTGTTTTAGACTATGATAAACCTAGTGGGGGACTTCCCTGGTGGTTCAGTGGTAAAGAATCCACCTGCCAATACAGGAGGCGTGGGTTCGATCCCTAGGTTGGGACGATGCCCTGGAGAGGGAGATGGCAACCCACTCCAGTATTCTAGCCTGGGAAAGCCTATGAACAGAGGAGCCTGGTGGGCTACAGTCCATGGGGTTGCAAAGAGTCAGACATGACTTAGCGTCTAAACAACAAACTCAGTGGATTTCAGCAAAGTGGGCCAATCATTTCCAAAGCCAGAATCAAACATAAGCCAGGAAAAGAGAGAGGGGGAGACACAGTTCCTTCATGTCATGTCAGGGTGGCGCTTACCTGTGACCATGCTCAGTGCTGACAGGCAGGCTAAGGCTTGGATATCAAGGTTCAGGCTCTGCAAACTTAAGGAAAAGTCTTTAATGGAGTCGAGCCACTCCCCAAATCCACGAAGGCACTGAAGTCGATGCAGGACAAGTCCATTGCAGAACACAAACTTATCTTCAGCAGTGTTTGACCTACGAGAGAAAGTCGTCGCGGGGTAAGGATAGAGACACAAAAACAGGTCTGTTCAATCTGTCCAGTGGGATAACGTCATAATGCACCGGTACCTACACAGCTTTGGGCAGCCTTCACAAACCCAGCATGGTGCTGTGAAACCTGCCCAATGAACCCTCAATGAACAACCCTGGGATAAACAACCACTGCTAGTGGTCTGCTGACTTCCCTGGTAAGCCTCAGACCTGGAGATGCTCGGAGTAGGGTGTCTGCTCTCTTAGGGTTAGAAGCAGTTTCTGGCTTGCCCCGGGGATGCTGGAAGTGAAGCCCAGTGCCCTGTCTCTCTCTGCCTTGAACATGAGACTGTTTCCTTCAGTGCTCCTTCGCCAGGACTTCTCTTTCATTTTCTTAAATGTCGAAAACTGATAAGGCCCGAGGTTAGACACTACAATTTCATCATGCAGACTCTAAAAACACCAAGTCCTCTCAAGTGCCAGAAATCAATCATAAACTGAACAATGGTCTAAAGTAAAAAGGGTCCTTGTTTTCTACTACATTCTCCGCTTTTAGCAGTGGGGCTGTAGAGGGCTATTTCTCAATCCATCATGATAGTTTATATTATGTCCGCAGTGATCCCATTCTTTTCTCATGAATGGAACCCTGGGACTTCTGGTTAGCACCACTTCTCTGTGGAACCTTGGGCACTCCTTTAATCTTTCTGCATTTCCTTATCCTTATCTATAAAACAGGAATTCTAATTGCTACCTCCAAAAAATGTTGTGGGAATTAAACAAAATAAAGAATTTGAAAGTCTATGCACAGTGCCCGAATACAAGAGGAGCCCAACCAGTGTCAGGTATAACTAATTCTGAATTTTAGATGGACCTTAACTCAATCTTAACTCTCCTTTAATTTTCAAATTGCTTGCCACATATTTCTCTCTCTTGACCCATTGCAGTAACATGTTAATGTCTTTTTAACAGTGTTTTTTAGAGAAATAACTTCATTCATTCATTCATTCACTCAGCAAGTATTTCTTGAGCACAAAACCAAGGCCATTCCTTAGCTGGACACTGGAGAAAACCTGATGAATACGGCCTACATGGTGTCTGCCCTCATGGAGCTGATTACTGACTTAATCCTTTGCTGCCTGCCTGATAGATAATAGTCATATTGCTGATTCAGCTTGGCTCCTGCACATGCAGGATTGGCTATAATTATGCTTACTGGCAGTCTAGTTGTAACTCTACTTTGGTCTCTCCCACAGATCCCTCCACACAGGCATGCATGTACAGGACAGAATGATTCAATCTCAGGGTTTAAAACCTGGACCTCAGACCAGTGGCGTCAGAATTGCTAGAATATGACTTAAAAATGCAGATTTCTAAGTTAATATGTCACACTATGATTATATATATTTTTTCTTTTCCCTCATATTTCTTCTGATTTTTGCTTTATGTATCTTTGTTTCTTTGTTGTTAGGTGTCTAATAGTTTATGATGTCTATCTTCTTTGTGAATTGTACATTTCATCATTAAAAATATTCATCTTTCATTTTAAAAAATTAATAAATACATTAAAAAATGCTGATTTCTAGACTTGCTTCAACGTAGATCCGAACCAAAACAGCTGGAAATGAGGCATGGGAATTTGCATCTTAAATGAGAGTTTTTGGTAACATGATGTGAATACTGGGGGAGTGGGCAGCAGGGAAGAGAAAGAGGGGAAAAGTGATGATTTTTCCTATAATATTGGTAAAATGTTGGTACCGTCTCCTATAAATATATAAATGAAAGGAAGCAAGGAAGATAGAATTTAAAATGCTACATGTGAACTGTATGGCAGAAGCTTAGATTCCAGGTTCTAGCTTTTTGAAAAATCAGTTTCTCTTTGTTTTTGATGTCACTGAGTGCGGTAAGGTGAACCAAATTTATTGATCCAGAAGCTACTCTTTTAGAATAAATAATGGAGGCTGCAAAGCTGTGGGAACTCTTTAGCACCCCCTCTGGTGTATCAGAAAGTAACACTAAATAGAAACCTGGGAGGTAAAGGCAATGCTGAAAACACTTGCTCCCAGGAAATACCTTATGTACCATGAGACTCTTCCTGGAATCACAGAATGATGGCGCTGCAAGGGGCTTTGCTGTGTGTCGTGCTTAGTTGCTCAGTTGTGTCTGACTCTTTGTGACCCCATAGACTAGCCAGCCAAGCTCTTCTGTCTATAGAGATTCTCAAGGCAAGAATACTGGAGTGGGTTGCTATCCCTCCTAGAGGAAACCTTCCTAACCCAGGGATCAAACCCAGGAATCCTGCAGTGCAGGCGGATTCTTCAACAGCTGAGCTACCAGGGAAGCCCATCAATTGCCAAATCCAATCTTCTTATTTCATGAAGAAGGAAACTAAATTTCTGGTGAAGCAAGTGACCTGCTTAGGGTCTTACAACAAGTCTGTTAAAACTAAGACTAGAACCCAGGAGACCTGGCTACCAGCCCAGTGTTCGATCCATTGCTCAGTTTTTTTAATGCCTGGTCATATTACATATGTCTTTCTTGAGCAAACTTTTCACCACTGACTTAATTAAAAATCCAGCAGGTTTCAAACTTCTTCAAAGGAAGGAGTGGACTAAAGGAAGATAAAAGAATAGTAATTACCTGATGGAAAGTCTGAGAACAAACAGCTCCAAAAAGGCTGATTCTATAAGTAATGTCTGATCTTCTTTGGGAAGATCAGTAAATCCGGGAATCTTTTCTGCCCAGCTTCTGGATACATCAATGGAAGCTGTTAGAAGGTTGTAGAACTGTTGTACATGCTCAGCATCTGTGCCTGCAGCAGCCTGGTCAGTGGGACAGTACTAGAATGCAAATAACAGAGAAAGAGAGCAGCGTTATCTCAGTCCAATAGGGCTGACAGCATCATTTGCTAATTGGCTCTTGCAAGATTGTCAATGCCTTCTCTATTCAGGAGGGCTTTCTTTGACTGCCAGAGCCCACTCTTACTGTGATTGACAGCAGAAAGTGCTAGAAATTAGCATCCTCCCTGGAGAACCTCAGTCAGTGGGTTGGTGGATAAATAACCAAGCTGTGTATCCCTTGGGTGGCGTAACTACAGTTCGATGCAGGTTCTACACTGTCTCCTAGAGTCTTCCTTTGGGACCAAGTGTCAGCCGCCCACACGGTGTTTTATGTGATGCTGCACATTTCATTGCTTGCTTCTCTTAGTCCTCATCCCCCTAATTTCCAGCACCTTCTAATAAAACAATTTGCACTAAAAAAAAAAAAGATTGTCAATGCCTAAATCTTTACTCTTGGGTCCTAGAGTTTTTAAAACCTTTTTGCACTCATAGTCTCATCAGATTCTCATGATAGCACTGTGACATAAATAGAGTGGACTCTGTTACCACTTAATAGGCAACGAAATTTGCTTAAGTCCCATGAGTGCACTGGTTTTCAGTCCTGACTGCAATCATCTGGGGAGCTTTAAAAGACACTCATGTCGGGTCATATCCACAGAGATTCTAATTTAACTGGTCTGGGATGGGGACTGGTCATCAGGAATTTTTAAAAGCTCCCCAGGTGATTCCAAAGGGCTGCCAGTGTTGAGAGTCATTACCCTAGGGGGTTGTCTTTGTGAGCCTCCAGGATCCACAGAGTCCCTAAGGCATAGCTATCCCAACAAGATGTTTAATTAATCCCTGGTTCTCAAACTGTGGTCCTTGGACCAGCAGCATCAGCAACACCTGGGAATGTGTTAGAAGCAAAAATCTCCAGCTCTGCCCCAGACTTACAGAATCAGAATCTCTGTGGGGAGTAGCCCAAGAAACTGTTTTATCAAGATCTCCAGGTGAATTCTCACGCACAGTGAAGTTTGAGAATCTTAGAATTAACCAGTTCGAGAAGATGAGTGCTTACTGTTGATGAATTTCTGAGAGATAAAACAAAAAAGGAGGGAGTGGGGGAGGAATGAGTCCTTGGCACGGCCCAGGCAGTAGGGTGCCATTAGACTCAGGACTTGTGGCTACTTAAATGAGTGAAAATCCTCTATCACACCAGCCATATTTCAAGTGCTCAATAGCCACCATGTGGTATAGAATGTGTTCTGTTGGACAGCAGTGACCTAGAGGGCTCCAGGAGAAGGAAGGTACAAGCAGGATTAAAGTCTCTACCCAACTTTTAGCTATGCTGCTGGTGTCAGCATTTTGCTTCAATCATTGGAGGAAAATCTTTCCTGCTCCCGGCAGAAAGATTGATACAGCAAGGTAATAATCCAGGGACATCCAACAACAGAGACTTAAGAGATATGCAAAAACCTTCATGTAAATGTGCATCATTGCCGTCACAGAAACACAGCTGATGGTGCTTTTGTGTCTCCTTTCTCAGTTGATCTTCCAGGGGCATGGATTTTAATCCTTATTTTACAGATGAGGAAACTGAGACTCAAAGAAGCTCAGAAAGGCGAACAGACTTTCCCAAGTTACATAACCAACGGTGGTACAGCCAAGACTTAAACATGCCTCTGTCATTTCCAGTCCCACACCTTCTGGCTATTAACAGTTCTGATATTATTAGCTGGTGGCCTAGGATAGTTTTTAAAAGTATTTTGCTTTGATCAATGGAAGACTAGAGTATATGTGTATATGAGAATATACTCTGTAGTAAAGGTGGCACTTCAAAAAAAAAAAAAGTATTTTGCTCTCCATGTACACATTCATCTGGTCTCATATTTTGTCACCACCGTGACTGGCACATAATTGACTCTCAGTGACTAAACGATAACCATAACAAACCGTTGTTGAATATTGTTCAGTGAAAGAACAGTCAGGGGATGGAGGACAAAAAGCCAGAGCAGACAGGTGCTCACTGTAGAATTCCATAGGTCTGAAGAAATAAGGCCCTTGTCTGAACTGGGTCTCCCCTCATCCCACTGTGTTTTCCCAAAAGGCATAATGAAATAACAAAAGAAACATCAGACAAGGAGCCCAGTTACTTCAATCCTAGATTTCTCTCGGCCCCTAATTTGTGAAATAATGTAGCTCTGCTACTATAGTTATCTAGGATAAATTACTTAGCTTTTCTGAGCCTCAGTTTTCTCCTCTGTACAATGGTGGTACTATCTTCCTCAACATTTTGTTGCAGTGATTAAATGTGATAACATATGTGGAAAACCTGGCACATAGAACATATTTAACACATGAATACAGTAATGATACTGATAATGATTTTGATATTTAGAATTATCACTGTTCCTCAGCTCCCATATTATAAGATGAGGGATGAGGTTGAACTGGAAGGTTCCTAATTTTCAGCCTGACTTTTAGGATCCCATAATATCAGGTCCAGTCCAAAGTCCTGGCTCCTCTACTCCCAATAATCTGCCCAGGGCCAGGATTCTATTAATATGACGCCCTGGATGTTCAGAGTTGGAATGGGAGGAAAGTAGGGTAGAAGGAAGCAGTCATCTCTCCTTTCCTTGGATATTTAAGGATGACAGCATGATATGGTGTCACATGGACACTCCCCACCACCTTCTTTTAGCACATGTACTATTAACTGGAGGAGAGTGGGGAGAAAAAGATTTTATTTTTAAACCTTCTCTTTTTGCTAAGTCACTTCAGTTGTGTCCGACTCTGTGCGACCCCATAAATGGCAGCCCACCAGGCTCCCCCATCTCTGGGACTCTCCAGGCAAGAACACTGGAGTGGGTTGCCATTTCCTTCTCCAATGCATGAAAGTGAAAAGTGAAAGGGAAGTCACTCAGTCGTATCTGACTCTTAGCAACCCCATGGACTGCAGCCTACCAGGCTCCTTCGTTCATAGGATTTTCCAGGCAAGAGTACTGGAGTGGGGTGCCATTGCCTTCTCCGTTTCTCTTCTTACATGAATCTAATTCCAAATGTTCCCCACAGGCAGCATGAAATTCAAGGCAGCACCATGTTTAGAGAACTGATAGCACTACATGTGAAACTCTCAATGGAGAGTTGAGGAAAGAATGTCGGATCAGACAGCAAATCTCGGGTGCCTCCTCCAGGCTTTGACACTGACTTGCTGTGAAGCCCTAGATTAGGCACTTAACTTCTCTGGGTCTGTGTCTGTCTCTGCAGTAGGAAGTGACTAGACTAGCCAACCTCTAAGATTCCTTTGGCTCTTGTAGTCAGTTGTCTTTCTGTCATTGATTTCTAGTTTAATTCCAGGGTGGGTTTGATGGTAGACACTGTATGATTTCAATTCTTTTACAGCCCAGACCATCATCTATCCTGGTGAATGCTCCACATGATGGCTCTTGCATTCAGTGATTCCAAATGTTGCTAATCACATCAGGTATGATGGTATTGCCTAGAATTTGATACTAATTCAGCCTTATTGTTTCAAAGTAGGGTGTTAAATGGAGAGAAAAAAACTAAAGAACATCAAGGAATGGGACCTAACAGCTCCCTCCTGCACTGTTGTCCCTGAAAGCAGGGCTCACAACTCAATAATCTCCCTGCTTCCAATATTTGCTCAGAAGCCTCCAGAGCACTTAGCTTTCACCCAGGGTCCTCTGCAGGCCGCTGCCCCTGCTGGGCTCACATTTCATGCATCCTGAACACAGGGAGATGCAGTGGCTGCCTATGTATGCAGTTTTTTTTCTGATGGAGTCCAGCAAGGAGGAAAGCCAGCAGGCCCTGTGTGCCAGACTCCAGCCAGATTCTCTGGGCTTCACCTGTAGTGATTCTGGTTCACATTCCAGAATTCTGGAGCCAAACTGGATTCAGTCTGAGCCACCAGTAACCAGTAACTAGGAGGTGACTGAAGGGTTAGCATCAACTTCTGGGGGTGAAAAATAAAATCAACTGTCCCCTTTATTGAATATAAGGTTTTAAAGACATAGAACAAAACATATTAGAGTCTCTCTCTGTCTGGGCTAGCAGTTTATAAACACCTTGCCATGAAATGCTGAGCATGGAGTTGGAAGAACCAGACCCCAAACTCTGCTTCTGTACTCCCCTATATCACTCTATCTCTGGGCTAAGCAGTTTGGGGTTCACCAAAGAAAATCTGGAATAATTTGTTTATTGATCATTCTAATCAGATATAGACCAAATAGAGAAAGACCTTAAAAGTGAATCTTTTTTCTTCTTTATGCTAACGTTGTATTCCAGCCTTTATGGATAATTGATCCATCAATAATCAGATTTTACTACTACTCAAAGACACAGGATTGCATTTACTGATAGCTAATGACTAATGCAGATTTCTCTGAAGGACTTAGACTGAGAATCTAGAACTGCAAGCAACAAATATTATTTAAACTAAATGAGTTGACACATTTCAAATGGTAATACCATGTATGTACAAGTCAGATTTCAGCCACAGCCAGGCCTAAAATAAATTACGCAAGACCTTTGGTGAACACCAGCCCTAAAATTTAGCAATGTGATGTTTTCATAGCAGAATGGAATCTGATACTCACTCTATCTCACCGTCAGTCAAGGCTAAATATGTAAAATGTCTTAAGAACATTTTATTTTCCCTTACAATGTTAGTTTTCCCTGGGTCCTTATATTTCAGATGTTACTATTCTATGAGCCAAACTATGTATAAATAGTCTTAGGATCTTACACTGTAAAAAGTGACACTTTAAAAACAGGCAATTAATACAGTTTTCCCCAAATTTCTTCTTTTCTGATCTAATTGCCTTCCTTCTCTAAAAAACAAAAACAAAACCCCCAAACCCTCCTCTCTTCTCAAAATGGCATCACTGCAGTTACATATGGGTTTATTTTCTGTCTCCCTCACTAGCCTGTAAGCTCCATGAAGACAGGAGTTGCATCTTGTTCAATAATGTGTCCGTTGCTCTGGAAGAACTGTTCAGTGAGTCAGTTACTTTCTGTTAAATTCATGTCTTTTGCTCATTCCTTCTCAATGGCCAGGCAGGTTGGGAAATAGGAGATTAGGGGTAAAACTGAATTTTTCTTATTAAATTATAATGATGGTTCTTAAACCTTAGTGTGCCAAGGAACCATCTGAGGCCTTTTTAAAACTATAGATTCCTGCCTGCTTTCCCAGTCCCCCAGTTCTGAGTCAGTAGGCCTGCCTGTAGCCCGGGGGATATCTGCATTTTAAGCAAACACCTTGGCTTCTTCTGATACAGGCAACCTGGGTACCACACTTTGGGAAATGGAGACCTGTACTGATAGGGGAATTGTAGCAGGTATAATGGTCACAGGGTCAGGGAATGAGAAGGCTGGAAGGGATTGTGGCACTGCATTTAGTCCAGTCTCCTCGTCATTCATATGAGAAAACTGAGGCCCACCGAGGGGCAGAACTGGCCTGAAATCATCCAGTGGGTTAGTGGCAATTTGAGAGGGTCTTTGAAGTAGCTTTAAGAAGGATTCTGCAGAATCTTCATGTAGTTTATACTTTGTAGGTCTAACATGTGCCAGCTACATTGTCTCCTGGGCTATTTTGTTAACATATTTAAATGCCACTTGCTGGTGCCTGGTTGTATCTGTACTGTATCTTGTTTTCGGAATCTGTTATAGTGCTAAGTGATACTCTTACCAGAAAACATCCTAGTTTGCTGGCAAATACTTAAAATGACCAACAAATGAGGATGTGAAGTACACTTTCTCATTAGTAATTACACAGGCTCTGAAGTCAAGTCTGGTATCTATATATACTTGTAATGCTAAATTAAAAGCAACTGTGGGGTAGAGAACAGCAACATTTTGAGGCGAAACAAATCAAATCTGACATGTTTTGACTGCACTGATATATAATGATCTGAGCTCACTTTTGAAGGAGAGAAGTTTGGCCCAAAGGAGAAGAGAAGGTCTCAGCGCCAGGAACGTTTCACAGAGCGAGGAGCCATCTTTCTGGCCTTGAAAACACCCTTCCCTCTGTGACTTGGAACAAGTCCTCCACCTCCCTGTCCCATAAACCAGGAAAACACTCACTTACTACCTTAAAGGCACATAGGCTGGGACAAGAAGATTAGAATGAACCTGTCTGGCAAATGTTTTCTCATTTCTCTGATTCACTGGGGGAAGGTAGCATCTTTAATAAATTGTTTTGGTCATGTTCAACTGTCTGACTCAAAACCGACAGTGCATATTCTTACTTAAAATGTAATAAATTATGTCTACCACTATCTTATGGTTTAAGCAGAAATAAATGAAGAAGATACTTTCATTTTTCACTTGATTCACTTTTAAATGGTTTGGCTTTTTCAAACCCATTAGTATATGTTATTCTTATTGTAATTTAAAAAATCTAATAAAGACTTCTATTTGAAAAAAAAAAAACAAACAAACTAGTACATTTCCATTACACAGAAAGGCAATATGGTGAGAAACATACTCTCTTGAGGGGTGAGATTTGGGTCTAACTGTTTGCCACTGACTTTAGGTAAGCCACTTAATCTTTTTAAACTTTTATTTATTCTTCTGAAAATATGAATGTTGGATTAGATTACCTCAAGATCACCTCCAGTTCTCTGAATTCTTAAATAAAAACTTTAAAGAGAAGGTAATATGAAAACTGAATTACAATGAGTGATATTTAAAAAATGACTGAAACCATAAATTATACCACATAAACTAAATATATGTGATGGTACCTGGCTCAGAGTAGACTTTCAATAAATTCATTTTGCTTCGTTCACTTTATGTTAATTTTTTTTAAGAAAATGAACAAGCAAATTCAATCTTGTGAAGTAACAAGTTACTTAACAACACACATTCTCATATGTATATCTATTCACTTGCATTTAGGGACGATAAGGTAGACCCTAGAATCATGAAATCTTAGAGCTGGAAGGAACTTAATATCAGCCAAAACAACCTGTCTCCTTGTGAGGAACCCTTAAAGAGTTCTCCTTAAGTTTCTTCATACTTCCATAGCAGTTCTTGGAGCCAATAGAACTCTTTCTTGTCCTCAGAATGGACTGGAAAGGCCACTTCCTTCACCCTCTAGATCTGCCCTTGGGAGAACAGTCCTCTTGGTAACATGGCAAAAGTGTGACCTAGTCCCATCATACCTACTCTCTTTCTGTCTACATATTACCATTTCCTCCAACTATCCGTTTCAAGTTTTTAAAAACAGTGTATCCATTGCCCTCTTAAATCCCAGCTTGGAACTGAACTCCATCCTTGAAGTGTGGACTGACAGCACAGAGCCCATGGGGCACCACCAAGTTAGTCCTGGTCCTATCCTTCTTCTGCAGAGGCTGAAGCTAATTTAGCATCCCTCCTTCCACCACCTAAACACACTGGTGGTTCTTACTGAGCATAGGGAATAAACTCCTGAGATCTCTCAACATGAACCACTGAGAAGCTAAGTCTCTCCCATTTAAAAAAATTCTAAATGCTGAGCTTCACGTTTATTTTTGTTAACTTTCTCCATGATGGTTTCATCCATCCTGTTCCAACCTGTCGAAATCACTCTGAATGTTGATACTGACATCCATCATATTAGCGATCCCTCCCAGCTTTCTGTCATCTGCAAATGTGATCAGCATGCCTTCTATGCTTTCATCCAAGTTTTTGATGAAAACTCACTGTATTTTTTAAAAAAGACTTTTAATTTAATTGATTTGAGTCCAATTTTTGATAATTTTGTAAAGCTATCTAAAAGCAGGAGAATCCAAGCTATGAGGTTCGATCTGATTCCAAAACAATGCAATTAAAATGGATATGCTTTGCAAAATTGAACCAGGCCTCAAAGGTAGTATCATCGTGACCCAGACTCTGGCATGGTCAATCTGCTATTTTGGACAAAGCTAACAATTAAATTGGATAAATGTTTGTTGATGAGGATGATGGCTCTAGTCTAACACACTGAATGGTACAGAAGCAAGCAAACACAGTGGATTGATTTTTCAGTGTGGACAGTTCCCAGCTGGGACAACTCAAAGTATGGGACAGGGTTCACCACTGAATAACTAATTAGGACACGTAGACCAATAATTGGATGATTTGTGCCCCTGCCATCATCACTTTGTGGATAAAATTCTTTGGACTGGCCATAGTCATTGCCAATGCCCTAGTACAAGGTCAGATTGTGTGTTGTAGCCTCAGTGGAGGCAGTGCCAAGAAGTTTCATTAATTCAGATAGATTGCATAAGGGAAGGCCAGAGTTGGTTCATGGAAAAGTCTTTATTCCCAAACACTTTTCCATCATCCATTCTCACTGAAACCAGAGAGGCAGGAAATTGTGGTCTTAGGAGCACAGATTTGCGGGGAAAATTGGACCAATTGGCTTCTAATTCTATCTCAGATACATATTAGCTAGGTGACCTTGGAGAAGGAAATGGCAACCCACTCCAGTACTCTTGCCTGGAAAATTCAATGGATTGAGGAGCCTGGTAGGCTACAGTCCATGGGGTTGCAAAGAGTTGGACAAGACTGAGCAACTTCACTCACTCACTCACTCATGTGACCTTGGGCAAATCAGTTCCTTAGGCTTTCTCACTTTTAATCTCTTCATCTATGAAATGGCAACCATCACACTTACCTTAGTGGTTCTGCTACATAGCACCTGACATATGTAGTGTTTATACTCATTAAAGCATTCAACAAATGACAGAATAAGAAGGTATGGTCAAGGAGATAACATACAGGGTACTGAGCTAAAGCTCTGACAAGTATCTTATTTAAATTTTATAAAAACAATCTTGGGAAGTAGATATTATTATTATTATTCCATAACACAGATGAGGAAGGTGAGATATTTAAAGATTTAATCAGTTGCTCAAGGTCACCCAGCTTGGAATGTATTGGTCATTCCAATACATGACGGTATTGGAATTTTACTTGAAGCCTGCACAGTTCCAAAGCCTTAGCCCTTTAACCACTGCATTATTCAGTTAAACTATTATTTGAGACTTGACTGCAGTCAAGAGATGCTACTTGTAATCAGAACAAGAGTCCTCAACCTTTGATGCTAAGGACCTACCATGGTTCTCATAGGGAGTCTTGTGCTCCAGAGTGCAAAGGAGGCCTCACAGCCTAAAAGGAGGGAGGGGATGAAGGAAGGCAGATCACAGCAGGTAGACCAATCACCCTTTCATTTCTGTCAACACTACAACCTAAGAAGAGGGCAACAGCAGACACACTCACACTCTTAGCCAACCCTTCAACCAGAAGTTCAAGATACTGATTGGACCTGGAGAAGGCAATCTGGTAATTGCTACCAAGCCAAATCAACCAACTGGGGATCCCTTGACTGGTTTCTCTCTCCTCTGTGTGGAAATTGTGTTTGTAAGTTTCCTTGTCTTAGAGTGGGAGTAACTAT
This sequence comes from Capra hircus, assembly GCF_001704415.2. Lineage (NCBI taxonomy): Eukaryota > Metazoa > Chordata > Mammalia > Artiodactyla > Bovidae > Capra > Capra hircus. The sequence continues at coordinate 64,538,623 of NC_030815.1, read as the reverse complement.
TCTTACAGTTTATGGTTCTTTAAATGGTTGTTAGATGAGACAAAGTACCACAATGTCTAGCATGTAGAAATGGCTGAATAATTATGATCTTTTTCCTTTCTTTCTTTCTCTGGTGAGACCCTGCCTTACTAGAAGTTTGCTTTTCTAAGTCTCTTTTAAAATTGTCTTCCAATAATATTTATACATTTGCTCAGAAAATCATTCTTCTTCATGTTATCCAAATGTCTGGGAATTTTCAGGTTTAAAACTGATGATATTTCACTATATCCCATATCAAATAAAAGTGTTGATATATTTTGGTTGACGTAACAACACTGGTGGTCATTTTCAGTTTCAAATGTTTTCTCAACCATTGTTCCTATGTGACTGATGTTCAAAACATCCCTCTGAGGTTAAATATTGTAATCTCCACTGTAAGGATGAGAAAGCCAAGAGCAGGAGCCAGGTGACCCAGGCAGGAAGCAGCAGAGGCAACATTCCATCCCAGTCATCCTGATGTCAAGGCCAGGGTTTGCTCCTCTCCATCAATGGTCTAATCCCTCTCCATAAGCAGTAGGTCAATCAATGCCAGTGCAACTGGGTAAACTGTTTAAGGATAACTTGAGGCTTACCCAGCTGGTTTGGTCACAATATGAAAAACACAGTAGTCATGTTGTCTAAAGCACGAAAGAAATGTACAAATTGTAATTCACCTGTGCAGATTTTCATTGGCACAACCATCAGGAATCCTGCAACAATGGGTATGACAGGTGCAGCACTGTCAGGGTCATTTGTTAAGGCATTTAGAGATTCAATAAGGCAAAAATTATTCGGTGCAATGGATGCACTGGAATCGCTAAGTGAAGTGAAAAAATAGAGAAAAGATATGAAAATGGTTGAGCACAGTGCCAGACACAAGTCATTCAATCCAGGCTTATTACTAGCATCATGAATAGAGACCCTGATCATTCACTCAAAAGCAGGATATCATAAAACTTACTCTGGAATAATCAAGATCTCTGGGCGTTGAGTCTGTTAAAGCTCGGACAAGGGCATTCATCATACAGATCGGAGGAGAAGGTGGAGAGGGCTGAGAGGCTTCCTGCTGTAATGGGCTCTTTGGTTTGGAAGGCAGCCGACCTCTCCTCCCTTTCAGACTGTCTGTACGGACAACTGATACCAAGAGAAAAAAAGAAAAAATGTCTCCAAAGATATCCACAAACAGCCATAAATCACAGAAAGGAAACAAAACACTTTACAGTTGAGCAAATCGTTAATGAGACTGACTGTTTAAAAGTGGAAAAAGTTTGGAGTAATATCCCCACAATGATTTAATGAGAGTTGAAACAGCCAGCATAACAGCCACCCCATACGTACATTTGGTAATGAATTAGCCCTAAAAGTCTCCTTCTCAAATAGAAGAAAGATGTATGTACACAAGCTCTCTATTGATTTTGAGAAATTAGAATAAGCAGACCTCTGCTATTTTTAAATGTAAATACACCATAAAAATAGAATGCTGAAAGGAAAGGGAAACTAGGAAAATTCACCAACCCAAATGTAAATATTAACTTTTTTCAGGGATATCTGAGAATATTTACAAGCAAGTTGGATAAAAAGCATTATACCCATACCTTCTTTAACCATTCCGACACTGAGACACTTCTGAAATCGACAGTACTGACATCGGTTTCGACGTCTCTTGTCTACGGGGCAGTTTTTATTTGCCAGGCAAACATATTTTGCATTTTTCTGCACTGTTCTCTGAGGAAATACAATACACAGATAGTCAACTAATAGTTTCTGGAAAGAGGTAGGACCTGACAAGATGTATTTTAATTACAATGTGAAAAGCGACAGTGCAATTCGTATAATTAGATAAATTTAATTTCCTAACACACTAGCCTGCAGGAAAAACAATTTTATTAGTGTTAGCTGCTGACAATGAAAATCATCTCGGATTGTTCTGAAGCAAGTCTCAGGAGACATCCAAGTCTGAATGATAAAATCATATCTGAAATTACCAGGTCAACATATCATACCTTGGAGGATTAAATTATCTTCACTTTTAATATCCCCTTGGGAACAATTTTCTACTTGGTCCACTCCCCTGATTATTGCTGACCTTATTAAAATAAAATCAAAATTATCTGGGATATACTTTGTTGCCTATCACTATTGTAAGTCAAATATCACAGAAAGCAGCTTTGTCCACCAATAGAGATGAAATCATAAAGAGCAAAAATGAGGACTTCTCTAGGTTTAACATATAGGAAATTAAGTTTTAATGCAAAAACAAATCTCTTAATCAGCCTTTGCAGTGTATTTTATTTTTAAAAGAATGGTAAACTGTCCATTTCTGACTTTTGAAAGAAAAGATTTAAAACTGGATACTGAAAACCACTATCACATCCAAGAAAAAACAACCAAACAAAAAAGAATGAGATAAAGGAAGGAATATGAGGGCCATATATTTTCAATGAAAATTCCCATTAATAGGTTATGTCATAAATGACTATTGACATGAACAAAATAGCCATATTGTAAAAGATGCAACAGTAAACTTGGGTCTGGATATAATGTTGTATTCTTCAGAATCACATACAATTTTAAAATGAAACATGAAATAATAAAAGATATTTTATGCTCCAGATACAAGAGAATGCTTGATTTAAAAAAATAAAAATAATTTGTGCAAATGGATGTATATTCACCACTCATTCAGAAGTTACCTGAATCTATTCAACTCCAAATAGAGCAGAAAGGTGAATTTATTTGGTAAGCCTGGGCTACATGAAAAAAAAAATCTAGGTAATCTAGGACTGGTGATCTATTTTGTGTCTAAAATTCTAGATTTACTTTCTATCTTTTTAAATTTTCAGCGATTCTCAATCCTCTTGTATCTGTTTTTACTCTATCACCTTTTAATTTCATTTTAAGGGATCGTTTCTAAACTGCTTATATAAAAATTAAAGCCAGATACATTTTCCCTGCTTTAGCAGGTGATTTTAGTTCAAAATGAGAAATTTCAAAAATACAACATACTTCTGATGTTTCCAGCATTTAAATTTGCAGCAGTCTGTAAGGGTAGGAAACCTGTGTTTCCGGAATGAAGCTCTCTTTCATTGTAATTAAAAGCTCTCTTTCAAAGTAATTTTAGAAAACTGTATTTCTTATCATCATCCGCAAGGATATACCAATTTGAGTGCTGGTGGCATTTTGCTTCAGGTATATGTTTTCCCAATAACCTGAAACCTTCCTAACATTTGTGTGTGCTTGTACAACTGTTTAAGGACAGGGAGAGATCGTTATGGTTCAATCACTGAATTCCCATCATTAACTGCACTTCATGTCACATTTTTAAAGAATTCAATTTAATGGTAGAAAGCCACTGGGTAAAACCTGCTCCTGCTCCCTTAATTAACAGATCCATGTGTGGGGTGGTTCTCCCCTATCCTACCCCCACCCATTCAAGTATAGATTTGTTTTCGAGGTATTGCTGTAGAAAAAGGATGCTTGTTGGGGAACACAATTGACATTTCTAGACCAGAAATTTATTATCACTCCTGCATTTAGGTCAACTCTCAATTATTCAGGGGTGGTTATATTTATGGATTACTTATACTTCTCATAATTGTTTTTCTTTCTTTTCCCCCTTCTGGCTGCCTGTTTCACTGCCTTTTAGCATTTCCACTGAAACCGTAAAAATCAAATCTGCTGAAGAAATGCAGTTACTTGACAGAAAAAAAACGGCTAAACTGACGGTTCTACATTTAAGACATCATAATCTAGCATACCTCTTGTATGGTGCTTAATATATTGTAAAATCTTTCCACAAATATTTTCTCATTTGTCTGCAGAATTTAATTAATCATATGATTCCTATCTCCAGATAAAAAATAACTGTTGCTTATTGGTATGTATACCAAGGTACACATGTGCATTTTTCATAAATATTTTGTAGTTTTCATTTACAATGTACTATTCTTTTATGACCCTTTAAAAATTATATTTTCATAAATGTTTTATCTCATTTAAAACTAACATTTCTTCTCTGCATTGTATTCACTTGATAGGGAAACTGAGGTCTGGAAGGAAGTGTCTACCCAACATCATAAAATTGATAGGTGACAGATCAAGGATTCCTTTCTGGTTGTTCTGACTCATAATTCCAGCATGCTCAAAGATCCAGCCTATTGGCCTCCCAAATCCTCATTACCCAGTCAGCATCCAGCTTCTCCTCTCTCTTCACCCTGGCCAGCGCTGGAGCTTAGGAAGTGAGAATTGTGGGAGAACATTCTTGGATTTGCAAATACCTGATGCAATGACCAAGGCAGTGAGAACAGGGAGGGTGGTGCAGAATTAAGTGTCTGGGGTTCAAGAGCAAAACTAGAGCAGTAAGAGAACAAGGCCTCTTCTCTTTGAGTGGTGCGAAGAGCACTGAACTCCTGAGTAGCAGAAACTAGCTGGAACTGTCCCCATGTGCCACTGAATCACCTCTTTAACCTTCAATATCCTCATGGGTAAAATAAGGGGGAGACTGAAGACCCCTCCCACTGTAAAATTCTCCTTTGGGTCTATGAGCTAATGAAGAGTGTCCATACTTGGCCTTGTGTGTGGCACAGAAGTGGAGCAGATTGATGAGACTCCAGCTTCTCTTTTCTGCAAGGGGAGCTGCCCCAAGCTTCATTCCCCAGATGTCCCTGTCTCTTCTTCAGCTGTTGAACTGTGAAGAAAGCATGCACTTTGGGGTCAGGCAAACACCAGTTGGCATCCTGCCTCCATCTTACTTTCTGAGTGTGTGTCTAGGGGCTGTTGAATAACTTCTCTGAGCCTCCATCTCCTCATCTATAAAACAAGGATAACTAATTTAAACCCTCAAGATGCTGTTCATAAAACTAGCTAGTGGGTGGCCAAAATTCAATCTCAGTTCTGTCTGATCTAGAGTCCTAGCTCTCACTAGGAGGATTAAATGAGATACAAATACCCAAGGCCTGGCACACAAGGCTCTATTCCTTCAGACATTTGGGATGGATAGAAGAGAAATACAGAGAGATGTGTGCATTTTTGAGATCACAGATCCCTTTGCGAATCTTCTGAAAGCGCTCTCCAGAAAAAATTGCAGCCGGTAACGCCCAGTCAGGAAGTTCACAGTCTCTGCAAGCCCACCTGGGGCAGCCTCCTGTGATGGACAATAAGTTAAAAGGCCCCAAGAAAGTGGGTGTGAAGGTGTTAGTAAAGGCTACAGGAATGCGCAGTGACATCACACCTCTAATGGTCAGGACCGGGAAGGACCCGCTTAGATGCTCTCAGCGGGTGGCTGGGGAGGCTGGCAGTGGAGGGGAGGGGACCCGGGAGGAGGCGAGCGGCTCACCTTGAAGAAACCCTTGCAGCCCTCGCAGGTGCGCACCCCGTAGTGCTGGCAGGCAGCGTTGTCCCCGCACACGGCGCACGTGCCCTCGCCCGAGGCCGAGCTCCTGCTGGGCGGCGACGGCAAACTGGGGCTCTCGCCCAGGAGGCTGGACGCGGTAGGGGAGGCCGTGAGGCCCAGCGGCGGGAAGGCCAGGGCGGGTGCCCTCTTGGCCAGCGGCAGCCCGTACGGGTGGCCCTCGAGCCCGGCGGCCTGGCTGCCCGCGGCGGCGGCTGCGGCGGCGGCTGCGGCGGCGGCTCCCAGGGGAAGGCTAAGCGCGGCGGCGGCCGTCGGGTCGTAGCCCAGGTGGTGGCCGCCGGCGGGGCCCGGCGCGGGCGGGTGCGGCGGCGAGGGCTTGAAGTGGAAGAGTGGGAAGCGCGCGCCGGCCACCGTGGGCACCGCCTTCATCGGCGGGTCGAGCAGCGTGCCGGGCGCGATGCAGCCAGGCGCCGAGGACATTGCGTCGTCCCACATCGCCCCAGCCTGCGAGGGGAAGCCCGGCGTGGTGGGGGTGGACGGCGGGGACTGCTTAAAGTACATGGAGGTGCTGGGTAGCACCTCGTCCTCCGGCCCGGAGGGGGGCGGAATGGATGGCTGCTGCTGCGGCTGCTGCTGGTGGTGGTGGTGGTGGTGGTGCTCATGGTGATGATGGTGGTAACCGTGCGCGCGATCCTCCTCCATCTTAATCAGCGGCCGTGGCCCCGACGGCTGCATTTGGTACAGGCAGGAGGGCTTGAGTTCGTAGTTGCTGGAGTATCCCTCCATGAAGGTGCTGAAGCTGGGCAGGGACGTGGTGGCTGTGGCAGTGATCTCCGTGCTGCCAAGGTCCATGGTCAGCTTGGCGTAGTCAGGATTCATGATCTCCGTGGTGTAATCCGAGCCATATGTTTGTGCTGCATAACTGGAACCTGGCGGTGAAGGGCTATACTGGGCTTGCACGCAGGGCATATCTGCAGGGAGAGGAAAAAGGAACTCTCAGAAGCGTCTTCCTAGCTAATGGGTGGCAGTGGATTCGTTGCTCTCTAATATGGAAACTAGGAAATGACAGTCTTTCTACCTTTCTAGTAGCATAGATTCCTTCCTTCCCTCCTTCCCTCCCTCCAGTGCTCGATCTTTCTTTCATTCCTTTTTTATTTCTTTCCTCCTTCCTTCCTCCCTCTTTCCCTCTGTCTTCCCCACTTTCCTCCCTTCCTCCATGGGCAGAAAACTGAATCCTTCAGGAACTGCCAATGGGGTCACAGGCTGTCAAAACCTAGCCTCCTGGGGACCTCTGTGTCCACCTTCCTTCCCTTGCCCTGTCCTCCATTAGATCTGGGAAGTTTTATGTCTTCCCTCAAAAGCCCAATTGTGTTTTAAGAAGTGATTTTGAGCCCTGGAAATTTAATGGAGTGACCTCAGCTATCAATTTAGGAAGACAAGAAGAAATCCAGTGAATGCCCTGTTGGTTTATTTTGGGAGAAAGAGACCACTACTCTCCCACCCCCCAAGTCAACTCTGATTTGTAAACAGGATGTTAGTAAAAGAAAGCAAAATAGTTGTCCTACTTGGGACTTACTGGCCTAGTGACATTCTAATATTTTATGAGTGCCAACTGAGGCTACCCACACACTTTGTGGTTGCTTTCTCCCACCCCCTCCCTACTCCTCCAAACAGAACTGGCAGCCTGCTCAAACTGGACCCCTGTTGATGATTTCAGCCAGCTAGGTGGTGAGGTGGGAACGTAGGCCCAGGAAATGGGCTCGAGGGAGTTTGCACCATCTGCAAAGAAAAAGATCAGCAGCTGCAACAAAACACCCACCCAACCTGCTCTGTGCCATATACACCTATGTGTGTGTGTGTGTGTGTGTGTGTGTGTGTGTGTGTGTATAGGTTCCCAGGGGGTACTAGTGGTAAAGAACTCAACTGTCAATGCGGGAGACATAAGAGATTCGGGTTCGATCCTTGGGTCAGCAAGATCTCCTGAAGGAGGGCATGGCAACCCACTCCAGTACTCTTGCCTAGAGAATCCCATGGACAGAGCAACCTGGCAGGCTATAGTCCACAAGGTTGCACAGAGTCAGACACGACTGAAGCAACTTAGCACATATATGTAAGCAAGTGTCAGTCACTCAGTCGTGTCTGACTCTTTGCGACCCCATGAACTATAGACCTCCAGGCTCCTCTGTTCATAGAGTTTTCCAGTCCAGAATACTGCAGTGGGTTGCCATTCCCTTCTCCAGCACTATATATAAATGTATATGTAAAAATGTATGTGTAAATATATATATTTCTCCATCTAAGTAATAAATATATTAATAGCTGCTTAATAACTACAATTTGGTTATAATAAGTGACTTATCTACATATTTTCTTATGATAGAAAAGATAGGACCTCTAGAAAAGAAAACATTTTCTTAATAGATTTAGTTTCCCTCAGCCCCAAAGCACTGATATCTGGAGTACTTATTATTGTTCAGAGAGGTTGAACTAATGAGAAATCCCTAAGACATATTGGATCCAGTGGATAATGTATCTAATTATTTCCTCTCTTTTATGGCTAAATATAAATAGTAAACTGGGCAGTTTCTGGTGGTTGGTTTTTCTGAACCAAAGGAAAACCATGTGCTTAACGTCTCTTTGGAGTCTACGGTGTAAAAGGTGTGACTAATAGAAAAGCGAATACTTCACATTTCCTTTGACATCTTTCTCTTACCCACATTTCCAAATCTGATTGAGTCATACATGTATGGGATGAAATCTTGACTTGAAAAAAGGTGTTGAGGGCCTGTTGGAAGAAGCAGTGATGAGGAGAGGCCAGTTCAAGCCTCTATTTTCCAAGCAAGGCCCTACAAATGATCATTAGTTTCAAGTTAAAAGAGCACTTACCCTGTGAAATGAAAGGCTAGTCATTAAAAAAAAAAAAAAAAAGAACGTTGCCTGATGTTTCATTTGTTCTCTTCCCTTGGATTTCTCTATGACTCTTTTCTATCATTCTTCACCAGTCCCTACCTATTGTTCTTTATGACTTTCTGAGGTTTCCAGATAGAAGATGAGCTTGCTGGGACTGAGTTCTATCTCTTTGGCTAGGCACCTGGTATCCCTTTTTTGTTGTTTAATCGCTAAGTCCTGTCCAACTCTTTTGTGACCCTATGGACTGTGGACCCACTAGACTCCTCTGTCCATGGCATTTCCCAGGCAAGAATAGTGGAATGGGTTGCCATTTCCTCTTCCAGGGGGTCCTCCCAATCCAGGGATCCAACCATGCCTACTGCATTGGCAGGTGGATTCTTAACCACTGAGCCACCAGGGGAGTCCTTTACCAAATGCAAACAGAGGTGCTACAAGCTAAACCTGCAATCCTTTCTTTTGCCCAACTCAAATTTACTCCTTGGTTTTCAGCTCTTTACCTCTGAGCTTCAATAATCCAAATGTCTGCACTCAAATGATTTTGGTTTTATACAAACAAAAATGCTTTGTATTGTTCGAAATGATCCCATAACTCTTAAATGCCTTAGCATTTAAAGGAAAGCAAAAATGAAGACATTAAAATGTATAAAGAGATCCCAATCTATTGGTGTATGTGCATTTTTCTTAGGAAAAATATCTTTGAGAAATGCAACGCTTAATTTAATCTGGCTGCTCCACTAGGTAGCAACAGCGTGTGGTATCCAGAGGAGCTTCGTGCAAAGAAGCCACCTGTGCCGTGAAATTCGCGGCCAGCAGTCACTCACTGTCCTGGCGCTGGGTAAGTCCACCAGCCTGCTTGTGGGTGTGTGGCTCCCCCACCCACATCTCCCAGCCCGGGAAGAATAAGGGGTCGTGCCTTCAGACCTACCTGGAGGATATCTTGCGCGCTGAATGGTGGGGCTGGGGGTCTCTCCAGCGGAGGCTGAGAGTGGAGGAGGCGGGGACGTCCGGCTGGGTGAAGTGGCTGCGGTGCTGCCCGGCTCCGCTGAGGGTCCAGTCTCAGCGATGGGGCTTGCCGGGCTGCGCTCTTCCGCAGTAGGCTCTGAGGGGACGGGGGGCGGGCACCAGGAGAAAGGATAAAGGTCACAGTGAGACTATGCTGGGTCACCGAGGCCTGGACTGGGAGTACGGGGGTGGGGGTGGTAGGGATCTCTAGAAATGACAAAGAATTAAAAGGCTAAGAAAGCTATGTTTAAGGTGACCGGAGTCCCTGGGCAAAAGGCATCACAGAGTCGTGGGGGAGCCGAGGAAAGGTTGTCCGCACTCACGGCGGTTTTGTGGTTCTCGAACCCAGGCTAGAAAACGCGCAACCAGTTGTGGCCCAGAAATTAATCTGCCTGATCCCCTAAGTGGTTCCGAGCTAGCGATGTCAGGAAAACCGAAGAATGGGAACACTTGAGGAAAGAGTTCCGCCGGAATCGGAGTCTGTGAGCGTGTAGGAGCGGAAAATATTTTCCAATTTACCCGCCCCCACCCCTCAAATACAAATTTTACACGTTGCGTAGGAAATGCACAGGGTCCGGAACGAATGCATGAATGCCCCGAGGAATTAAGAAAGTCTGCGCTTTTCATTCTAAATGCTAATGGAGCTTCGCTTCTATTAGCGGCGAGTTTCGGGGTCCAGGGGTCAAGCAAACAAAAGGGCGCAGTGGAAATAGGCTGGCGCTGGAAGCACGGCACAAGGCTGTTGGCGTTTGCCGCTGCTGGTACCAGCGGAGGGAGGCCCCCTGAACCCACGGGCGGTATCCCAGAGAGTGGCGACTTCGAGGCTCAGGGTCACACGGCGACCCGGAGGGGGCACGACCCGGAGGGGGCACTCTCCAGAGGCCGCCGAGAGCGGCTCTGGGGCAAGTGTCTCTGCGCAAAGCCTTAGCGAAACTTTGTACCTGGAAGCGCATTTCGGTGGGCCTCGGGAAAGGATCCCATGGCCCCAGTTCAGTTCAGTTCAGTCGCTCAGTAGCGTCCGACTTTCCGGCCTATAGCGCCCCCTTTGCCCGGACCCACTCATAGCTATAAGAATGGGAACCCGCACCCGAAAACAAACCGCCAAAATCCCAAAAACCTCCGGCGTGCGCGGACCGCGGGTATCGAGTAAGTTTTGTCTCCTGCCGCCCCTGCGCCCGCGGCTTGCCTGAAAGGAAAGGGGATCGGAGCCCCCAGATCTGGGAAGCCCCTGACAGCCAGGAAGTGCGGGATTCCCTTGCCACCCCCACCCCCACCCCCACCCCCAGCTGATACTACAGAAAGCTTGCGCTCGCCCTAGCGCAGGATCTTCCCACGGCTGTAACGTGCGCTTCCCGTCCTTCCGCATCTTCAATGGGAGTCTCCTGCAACCTCCCACCACCTCCTCCAGGTGCCCACGTTCCCGCCCTTCTTTGGGGTCTTTCAAGCGGAGTCGTTCTCCAAGGATCGACCTCTGGCTAGGGTGGGTGAGGGAAGCGTCTCCCCAAGGAAGGGGAGGCTTCCCTCGCGCGCCCAGCGTTCGCGGGGGTGGGGTGGGGTGGGCAAGCCACACCACATCTCCTACAGCCGAGCCTAGTGCCCCTCGACTCTCTCCGCGCCCCTCTCTCCCCCCGCCCCGAAACGACTGGTTACCTAGGCAAAGCCTCCGCGCCTGGAAACACGTTGCTCCGCTCCCGCTCGCGGCCGCCGCGGCCGGGAACACGGAGCCTCGGGGTTGTAAATTAGGAAGAAATAACTACCTCTGTCAAAGCCCCTTTCTTTCTCGTAGGCAGACGAAAGGAACACCCCCGTGTTCCCCTCCCCGTGGTGGAGTGTGTGAAGGAAACCGTGAAACGCACCATTGTGACCGGGGCTCCTCCACGGAGTTTCCAACCCTGGGGAGCGGGGGCGGAGGTGGGGCGGGGGCAGCAGGAGTGGAGGAGAGGTCGACAGAAAGGGAAAGAGAGAGATTCTCAGAAAGACCGAGGGAGAGGAGGCGAACCGCGGGGGAGAGTTTCTGCGAGCGCAGGGTCCGAGGGAAGGGGGTAGGGTTGGGTGGGTGCGGGGGTGGGAGCGGGTGTGAAGGCTGCTGTGGCCCAAGAGGTATTTGATAGTCACATTATGAGCATCTTGTTAAGATAAGAGAACTCTAATAAACTCAAACTTCATTGACTGTGCTCAGAAACCATGTTGGGCAGCTTTTCCTTTACCCAACTCAGTTCTGTAAAATATCTCTCCTTCGTGGGAAAAGAAGATTCAGGATTGGGTTCGCGATGAAATGACTGAACGGCGCTCTTTACCTCTCTCCCGGCACTCTAGGGCTCTGGGATAATAGCCTGAGATTTCTGATTACCAAACTTCTTGCAGCTCTTCCCTTGAGACAGTCCGTGGGCACAACAGATAAATGACAATCTCCAAGAACGTTCTTTAGAATCAAGGGACAAATGCCTTCTACCTCACGATTGCCGCAAGCTTCCAACAGGTTTGAGAGGTGCCCTTGGAAATCAGTCTCCGCAAGCTGCACTTGCTTGACCGTTCTCCTCTTACCACCGAGAACTTTCATTTCTATAAAGAGTAAAACACTCCGAGCAACTTCTCCAAAAGCGCGAATTCTGTCAGTTAAAACATGTCTTACCCATACCAAGTCAAGGCCCAGAGGAGGGGGGGACACCGTCTCCACGCATGTTGGGGCACGGGGGTCGGCAATTACACCCGATTACCTACGAAGGGAAAAGTGTACACGGGCAAGTCGGCGACGCCAGGCAGACGTGCTTGGTGGAGCCCCAGGCTCATTTCAATACAATAAGCCACATTCCTACAATTACGCCCTCTTTCCTGAGATCCTCCGAACTCGGCTGCAAACTCCGGCCAGGTCCCCTTTCCTCCCAAGCTTCCTCCCAGTCAACCATCTCGGAGTCACCATTAGGTAGATTAACTTGGACCCACTGGAGCCCCTATTTCCAATCCTAGTTAAAAGGCAAGAAAATTACTGCCGTTCATCACAGGAGCTGCAACTCCCTGCCGCTGCCGCCGCCGCCGCCGCCTAGAGCATCATTACCATGACAACTAGAGCCGAAATACCCTGAATTACATCGCTGGAACTGCTACTGCACAAATCCCGGTCCTCGTCTTTGTTAGAGGCTTTTCGCCTCTTCGGGTAAGGAGAGGAATCCCACAAGCTCCGCAGGCCCGCTACCGGGAGGGAAAAGTTTCAGATCAGAACCCACCGGCGACTCCGCGAGCAAAGCCAGAGCGAGAAGGCTGGGGCTGGGGCGGGGGGGAACCCCAACTCAAAAAGTTGTCAATTTCAGAAGCTGAGCTTCCCAGCGCGCCAACTTTTTTAACAAGTCCCCCTATTAACTGAGCGAATCTCATACGTACTTGAATGCTGTGGCGGTTCCGTCTTTAGTGCGAGTTTCTAGAAAGCTGCCCCGAAATCTGCACTGGGGGGGAGTCAATGTTGCTGTCCCGGAAGGGCTGCGGTGTACAAGTCCAGCGGCTCCCAGAGGCAGTGAGCTGCTGGCAGGGGATGCTGCTATCCCGACTCATGGGAGAGCGCCGCCGAGGGGTTCCGCGGGCGTCCCGTCTCCGGCCGCGACCAGGGGATAGGATGCCGCTTCTGTTCCCACCTCCACGGCCACCGCCGGCGCTGTCAGCGTTGCAAAGTGAGCCCGGGAGGGGAGTCCGACTGCGGCGATGCGCTGCACCCGCGAGGGCGCAGGGCGAGAGGGGTGTGAGCGCACGGGAGAGAGTAGAGTGTGTGTGAGGAGCGTGTGTGCGCGCGTGTGTCTGTGTGTGCGAGTGAGGGAGCGGGTGTGAGCTTGTCTATGTGTGGGGAGCGGAGGAGGAGCAGGAGCTGGAGGGGTGGGGGGCGGGAGGCAGGAGACTCCGCTCTCCCGGCTGCGCGTTCGCTCGCTCTCTCGGCACGTCATTTATGCCACAGGAGCCCTAGCGCCCTCTCCATAGAGTGCCTGGAATGCGAGACGTCAATGTGACGCCATGGGACGCTACGTCACCCTCCTCCTCCCTCCTCTGGCCCAGTCGGTTCCGCGTGTGCGAGGGAGGGTGTGTGTGTGTGTGTGTGTGCATGTGCGAGCACGCGCGCGCGCGTTCCCCGGCCATTCGCAGGGCAGCACAATGGAAACTGTGCGGCGCAGCCAGTCCTGGCGCGGGGACCTTTCGGACTAGTGCTGCCAACCCCTTTGCAACCGCGCGGCTCGCCCGGTCGCGAGTCGGTAAGAGGGTGCAGCGGCCCGCCCGCAGGTCAGGCGGGACCGCCCAGCTGTCAGGCTCGGGTGGAGTAGAGTTGGAGGAGTGCTACTGGCACGCCTCCGAGGCTGCCCCGGGGCAGGGAGCCAGGGCGAGGGGGTAAGAAAGAGGACAGCTCTTCCGAAAGCGAAGGCTCCGCCAAACAGCTTCTCTGAGTGACCTGGCAGCCAGTGCAGGAGTCAGGCACCAGTCCGAAGACTCCCTGAGGTGCAGTTGCGCTTTCCCCAAGCAACAGCCTAAAGCTGTTTACGTCTCTCGTCTCTCTGGCTCTCGGTGCCTAGGCTTAATCCCTCTCCTCCTCCGGTCATTTGCTGGGTGCGTGTTTTGCACAGAGATACCGCTGGCTCTGGGAAGATAAGGTTTTCTTTCTTTACACTTAAGGTGTGAATTTCCTAACTGGATCTTATAACCCAATTTAGTGCACATCCACCATCCGCGCGTGCTGTAGCAGCAACTACTTAATGTGTGTAAAACAAACACACGTGTTGAACAGCTGAGCAGGTCTGACTGCTGCAAATCACCCTCTCCCGTCAGAAATGGAGCTCTCACTTTTTGCACTTTCACTTTTTGATGGTTGTAGATGGGCCTCCCCTCCACCTCCCAAATTAAACATTTCGAAATCAATCAACAGGATTTATTAGTCAGTCCTTCGTTAGGGGATTTGTTCTGGTCTCCCGAGACGCGTTTGTTATGAAATGGTGAGCTGAAAGCCTGGGAGATTCTGTTACGGAGAGCAGTTTCTTCCTGGAAGTGATGAATATAAGTGTGAATTTCTTGCTGAAAACAATAACAACATTTTATCAGAGTTAAAGTCCCCTAGCTCCATAAGTTGCAGCTGGATGAAAGCAACCACTTTAAGAAATGAATTTTTGAGGAGGAGAAAATATTTGAGTGAAACTATGCAGACAGACATGGTCCCCATGTGGTCCGCTTGAATCAGACGTGACATTAATATTTCTGACCTGTCACAATGTTTGCGTTTGTGTTGGGGGTAGGGTGGGGCGGAGCACACAATTCAGAATCGAAGGTTTGAGCTAGCACAAGAAACTTGAAAACAAAACTAAAGTTTTATATATGATCTGGGTATATTTCTTCGCCTCCACTTCCACTTCAGACAGGGTGGTGTGGAGAAGACCTGGAAGGGTGCTACGAAAGTTGACCTAGAGGACAGGAACAGAGTCTCTGCACTGCCACAGGTTCCAATCCAGTCTCGGAAGGAAGGAGGGCGCTGCTACACTGCATCCATTCAAAGACTGGCGGGTGGTGGGGGGAGCAGGACCTGGAGCCGCGCAGCACTGACGCACGCAAGGCGCGTGATTGACGCAGGCGATGTTACTAAATTCGGCGGTTGGCCCGGCCCCGCCGCCGGCGCGCGCCGCAGATAGCGGAGTAGGTTCCCCTCGGTCACCCCCGCCCCTTCTCCATTCAGCGCAGCGCCTGGGCGGGGAGAGGCGGGGCGGGGCGGGGCGGGGCCGGGTGCGCGCGGGGGCGGGGCGGGGCGGGGTGCGCGCGGCCGCGCTGGGATCCGGCCGCACCAAATATAGTCGGGCCTGGCTATTTTTAGCCGGGCCTCGGGCGCGAGCGCGCCGCGTGAGGGGGCGCCCTGACCCCGCGGGGAGTGCGGAGGGGGCGGGGGTGGAGGCGCCATCTTGGACTCGGCTCGACCCCGTCTGGTGACCGGCGACGCTGGGCCAGGCTCGGCGCAGGGGGTCGGGGTGAGTGGGTGTGAGCTGTGGGAGAGAGTGGGGCGCGCGGGCTGTGACGGGAGTGGAGGGCGAGTCAGGGCGCGGAGACCGCCATGAGGGGTGACTCGAGGGAGGGCCCGGGGCGCGCGGCCCGCGGGGCGTGCTCTGTTGTCGGCGGGTGATCCCCGTCCGTCACGGGCCCGGCCTTCCCGCCACCCGGCGTCCTCGCCAGCCCAGAGTCGCGTGGGGGCGGAGCCGCCCGCGGCCACCACTTCCTGAGAGCCGGGGATACCCCTCCCGGACGTCACGGAGGAGCCGAGGCGGCGGTGGCGGCCCGGGGCTCATCCTGCACTTGCATCACGGGTGCAGCAGCAGCTGCTCGGCTCCTTTGTGGCTTTTTCCCCTGTTGAGTAACTGCTTTGTTAACTGAAAATACCATGACGGGCCAGTGTGATCACCAGCTCCAGACCTCAAAGAAAGTGAAGTTGTCAGGCAAAAAGAGGGAGACTCCCCTAGCCGGCTGCGATGGTATCTGGTGGGTGGGTGTGTAGAGAAGCACTTGACAGTTTCCACGTATAACCTCTTGCCTAACTTTTCACCCCAGGAAGGTTTAAAAATACTTTTATTTCCATGCTGTAAAAATTTCATGTATTCTGCACCCTACCCATTCCCCCCTTCAATTTGGAATCGCGTGCAAGACTGGAATCACTCAAAAGGATAACTGTTAGGTACAGTTTTTAGGAAATAGGACATCTTTCAGTGAATTTGTTGAGTAAACTACGTTTTGTAAATGTTAATGTGTAAAACTTGTTAGTTAAGTTTGTTCGTACGACTTGGATTTCCTCCGTGACGGTTTCGATATTTTTATCTTAAAAAAAAAAAAATCCACCCCTAGCTGAATGTCTCCAGGTAAAGCATTTTTATCTTTGACATGTTGAGTGGATGTGACTTTCTGGACGCTTACGTTGGTTAATTATGTTCTCTCCTCGTCCCCTTCCCCCCTCTCCTGCCTTTTACATCCTTTTTCCCCTGAGTATCTGGTCACCAATCTTTGTTCCTTGACTACTTTGAGGCTGAGGCCTGTTGTCTGATTGCTCTGAACCAATCAGCTGTCTTAGTGCTCCTCTGGGTAGGAAGCTGAACTGACTGTTGGAGAGGTTCCAGTGGTCACTGATAAGTGGCAACATTTTTGCACTCAAATGGAAAGTCATGGAAGCAGAGACTAGGCTTTCTTATAAACTGGGACACCACTCCCTGCTTAAACCTAGGGCCCTAATCATATGCACTTCTTCAGATGACCTCAAACCAAGTGAATCTTTTTAGTCTTCTTTTTCAAATATCTGTTCCATACTGTTTCAAAAGTCTGATTTACTAAAAAAAAAAAAGGCATAATTTTCTGTAAGGCTTATGTAACTTGACCATTTTGGCGTACCTTTTTGATGACTTTTTAAAAAAATTAAATAAAACTACTTTATAATTAAATCTCTTTTGGGAAATCCAGTAGAATAAGACTATCTTAATCTGTGAAATGTTGAAAACTTAACCTGGTTTGGTCCTTTTTCTAGAAGAGGGACATTCATGTGTGGCCCAGTTTATACCCAAAGCAAAGAAAGCAGTTAGTTTCTGCTTTCATGATACTTGGTGGCAGCCAATCTGTTAAAAAACTCTATGGAGTAACTATTACACATTCACTGGATAATTACGTTTTGTTTGTTTTGATTATGTGGTTGTAGTCTGCAAGAAAGAAAGTGCTCTTTCTCTTGGAAAATAAAATATGTAATTTGAGGGAAATTTATTGTGTATGACATAAAGCAAATTCTTTAACAAAATATGATTTAAAAATTGCTTTAGGTGCTCTTCTGATTTAGCACTGATATGTATGTACATCTTGTTGATTTTGCTAATATGTAAAGATGATAAGGAGTCTTATTGATAAAAAACTTGAGTGAGGTAGAGTGAAATAAAAATTTCAAGCCAGAATTTGTTACTAAGGTGAAGATAGGAGGGAAAATTAGGAGACTTGTGTGTAAGTCCATGTTTTCCTGAATCATTATAGACGTTCTATACTACATTCAAGATACGTATATAAAATGTGGTAGCTTAGCATAACATTGACATATCCACTTAAATTACTCGGCTTATGAACGTGGGACAATAGTAGTATTCTGTCTGACCTGCCTGCATACTATCCCTTCTCTGTCAATTCTATTATTGCCAAATTATTCTTCCTCAAGTATGGCTTCTGTTATATCACTTTTTTTAAAGCTTATGCTAACTAACACCATAGGTTTAATAGTCTCTTCCAAACATATGAAATATAGGCCTTTGTTATATCACCCCGGGTTCAAAAGTCTTCAGCAGCTGGGTATTGTCTCCAAAATAAAACCCCAAAGTCTGCATACCTTGGTTTTTTTATTTCCATGTAATTTTCCTGTCCTAGTCAAACTGATATCCTCTCTGTGCTTCAGACATCCTTTTACCCTGCCACATTTGTTCATAATTTTCTTTTTTATGGAGTTCTCTTTGTCTCTGCTTATTGAACTCTTAAAACTAGCTCAAGAAATGAATTCTGATTGTGCTTTAGTCTTTCATAAAGTTCTTGTTTCACTGCTTTCTTTTTGTACTCTTGTGTATATTGCTTATTCCTCTGTCAAACTCTAAGCTTCAAAAGCATGCCTCATATATCTTCGAAATTCCTGTGGCTCCTAAGTCTAACAGAGATAGTAAATACCCATAAAATATTCCCCATCTTAATTTGAATATGAATAGAGAACAGCTATAATATAAGTAACCAATTATATGGATTAGGATATTCTAGGAATGAATGGACAAAATGATATCATACATTGGTTCTTTTCTTTACCTTAACTTTTAACACTTTTAATTGAATATACCTTGTCAAGATGCTCACCACAAGGCCAAACAGCTGCATGTTGATACAAGGAAATTGCAGCTTGACTTGTGTTATATCTGTGTAGGAAGATTTGCTATGATTTTTTTTTCCTTACAGACTTTTGGTTTGACTCTTCTATCATTTTCCCCTCTATTTGTACTTTCTCTTGTGCTGCTTCCTCTCAATGAAGAATGGACTGCTGTAGGTGAGGAAGTATTAATATCAACTTCTTTTGGGAAAATTTCTTAAGGTTCAGGAAACAGAACCATGGCACCTATGTATAGCCAGTTAAACATAAAAATTCTTGAATTTCTTATCTTTTCTAAAAAATATATAAGTAGATTTGTGTGACACTATGTATATGTTGAAGTAAGCTAGGCAAAGAGATTTTGAAATTTTGGTTTCTTAGAAGTTTTAGAAAGAGGCTCATGGGAATTTGAATATTAATATTTAACAAGGGAAAAGTAAATAATAAATCAGCATAGACTTTCTGTTACGGAAAATTTCAGAAAAGAGTAAAAGCCAGAGATGGCATGATTACTAATATTTAATCTCATTAAATAATATTTTTCACAGTGAGCGAGTGAAAGTTGCTCAGTCATGTCTGACTCTTTGTGATCCCAGGGACTGTAGCCAGCCACATTTCTCTGTCCATGGAATTCTGCAGGTGAGAATTCTGGAGTGGGTAGCCATTCCCTTCTCCAGGGGATCTTCCCAACCCAGGGACTGAACCCAGGTCTCCCCCTTTGCTGGCGGATTCTTTACTGTCTGAGCCACCAAGGAAACCCCATTAGTACTAATAGGACAGGCTTGCAGTCTGTTTGAAAAGATAGCTTATTTCTTAGTCATGTTTTTCGCCAGTTGCTGGTAAACTCTGAAAGCCTACAGTAATTTGGGGGAGAAAAGTTATTACTCATATCTGATAAATAAATTCAGGATATTATTTAGGGCTATGAAATAAGATCTGCATTTTATCTTAGATTGATGGATGAAGTAAGTATCTCCCCACATGTAACTACATAGCCCTTTACTATCACCCAACTCCAGGAAAAAAAAAAAAAAGATTGCCTCACATGTACAAGGTCAGTCCTTCAGCATATTCTCCAAGAGTGGGATGCTGTATTTTACAGAGTATTAGATTGCTTCTCAGAGGCCTGGGACTGGTTTTGCTGCTGTGAAAATGCCCATCCTTTGGTAAGTTAAGTAATCTTTTGGGGGACGTAAGTGTCATCATCTGTAAAATAATAATGTTGGGCTTATGATGTGATCTTTAAGGATCTTTCAGTTTCTGAGGTTGAATGCTTGTGTCAGCTCTGACCTAGCCTCTTGTCACTACCTGATTGCTGTAGTCAGGTGGCTCAGAACTCTTTTGTATACTGTACGAGTAGCAGTAGTAGTAGTAGTAGTAGTAGTAATAATAATAATATCGTGCTTAACATTTTTGGCCTATGTGGTAAATAACTGTAGCCATTGAGTGAGATCTTGGTGACCTGAGAGAGTTAATGGACTGCCAGCTTCACAGCCTTATTTTGTCCACAAAGTGAAAACAAGCAGAAACCTGGATAGTCCAAAAGTCATTTTATATTTAGCTTTGGAATTTGTTTTTTTTTTCATTCATTTGAATATGGATGAATCACAAATTCACTTCATACAAATTAATAAACTTTCATTGGAATAGACACTGTTGTTTGCTCCTCCTGTTCCTTTCTGATTCTTACTGCATGCTAAGCATAAATCATTTCTTCTTAAATGTAGTAGCTAAGGCGAAACTGTCCTTTTTGCTTTTTCCTAGAGAAGGACTGGTGATGGTGGGCTTGTAAGTCTTTATATTTTCTTTTAGAGTGTAAATAGATAAAGTGAAATATTGAGAAAGCAGATCAAAAGTAAAGTACCACATAGGTATTAAGTTGGAAAAATGTTAGCAAATCAGGCAGGAAGAATTCAATAAATTCTGTTTGCACACTTGTTAGATTTTCAGTTGGATACATTTTTATGGATAAATAAATGCACACACGCTAAGTCGCTTCAGTCGTGTCCATCTCTGTGCGACCCCATGGACAGCAGCCCACCAGGCTCCTCTGTCCGTGGGATTCGCTAGGCAAGAGTACTGGAGTGGGTTGCCATTTCCTTCTCCCTTATGGATAAGTAAGAGCTGACTTTATAGGCATTGGGAAATAGCCAAATTTTAACACATTGCAGGTTTATGTATTATCTGAGTTAGCTTTGAATAGTAAAAACATGGTTTGCCCATTAATTTTAAATGCCTCTTCTACGTATTTAGGTATCTGATTTACTACTTGAATCGTGTAATTAGTAACTAATTCTAATTTTTACCATAATACATTTTTCATTATTTCCTCCTCATGTTTATAGTTCACTACTGGAAAAATTCTTCCCTGACATCTGTTCTGAATTAGTTCCCTTTTTAAGTTTTCTTATTTTATCAATTGTAGTGATGAGAATATGAAGCCATATTTTAACTTTAGTACAATTCCTCATTATTTATAATTTCTAAAAATGATTGTCTTATTTAAATTCACAAGCTGTCATTGATTTCACTTTTTAAAAAAATAATAGGATAACCTGTATACATTTTGAAATCTATTTGCCATAGTTTCGTAGCACTTTATAGTTGTCAGTTAACTTTTAGCGACTTTTTCTTTTTTAAACTTTTCAGCTTCTGTTTATCTCAAAAATCTTTTAAAATGCCATTTTGTTTAAATTATTTTGGACATATTTATTTGGGGGGATGAGTTTATTGAGCCCGTGGAGAAGTTCTTGGCACAGATTAGGTGTCCTGTAAACATATGATGAATGAATGAAAGCAGTTTTCAAGAAACTTTATTCAAAATACTGTTTCCTTTATTGTAACCAGCCTTGTGGCCTTATTTGCTTTTCTCAGAGGGTTTCACTTGGGATCAGCCTGTGAGCAGCAGAGAAGGCCTGCTGTTCATCACTGTGTTGCTGCCTCTGTGCTGCCCTTCCCTCCATTGCAGCTGCCCACCTGAGGGCAGCACCCCTGAATCACAGCACTCTGTGACATCTGTGTTTGAACTGACAAATTCAAGTACCCTGTGGAATTATATCACCTTTGATCCTGAACCGTCTCAAGAGTTAACCTCTGGCTTATCTCTTTATCTCGATGTGACACTTTTGCCCCGATCTTTCACACGATGGTATCCTTCCCTCTTTTCTTTAGTGTCTCTGCCTTGGTTTATATAACCTGTTCGTTGGTAAGTTCTTCTCTTCTCCATATCATGTTTCCTTCTGTAACATTCATTGTGCTTTGAATTTGAAGTTCAAGGCCTCCGTCACTTGTCTACCGTCTATAACCCGTAAATGGAGGGGTGCGAATGTAGAATATTATCTAGTAACTCAAGCTATATTTTCTAAACATTTACTATATTAAACTTTAAGATTTAACTTTTGCAAAGGAAATGCATCCACATGAGTCTACAATATGTTTTAAAATAAAAGGTTTCTCTTCCACTTCTTTCCACCATCTACTCAATTCCTCTCCTTTCAGAGTTTTAAAATTATATCCAAGTCAATACAAATATAAATTCTGTTCTGCTTTCCTTTTTTTATACCAGTGAAAGCATATGCGTATTATTCGGCTCTTTTCACAAAACAGGGTGTTTTGGTGTTCTTTACATAACAATGGAGAAATATATGAAGTATATTTCACTTTAACAATATGTCTTAGAGATCTCTTGCATGTTGTTGTGTGGATATAGGATCAGTACCATAATGATTGACATTTGGGAAATTTTCAGTCTTTGCTATTAGAAACAGTACTGCAGTGTTACATAAATTATTTCACACTTGTGCAAGTATTTTTGTAGGATAAATTGCTGAAAGTGGAATTGCTGGTCAAAGAGTATATCTCATAATAGTTTTATAGGTACTGCCAATTTGTCCTTCACAGAGGCAGTTTATATTCCCACCTGAGTCTAAGAGCACCATGCTACCTATCTTCTTGCCAACAAAATGTGTTCTTGAACTTTGGGATTTTTTTCCAATCTCATAGGTGAAAATTATTATCTTAGTGTGCTTTTAATTTTATTTCTTTTTATGAGTGAGTTTGAATATTTTTTCATATGTTTGAAATATTTTTGTATTTCCTTTTCTGTGAAGTATCTCATATTCTTTGCCTTTTGGGGGGGGAGTCATTTGAACATCAGTTTGTGGTTGATGTTTATAATATGGAGGTTTGCAAAGTGAATTGCAATACCCCCTTACCCCCAGTTTGTTATTGGTCTTTTTTCTTTGCTTGTGGTGTTTTTGCCAGGTAGATTTTTTCCTAAGCCGTAGTTGAATTTGTCAGTCTTACCTTTGATGACTTTTGGATTTTCTGTCCTAGTTAGAAAAGCCTGTCCCTTGACAAGGTTATAACTGCCTTCTACTACTGCTTTTATGGCTTCTATTTTACACATAAGTTTTGTGGTGTGTTTTTCTTAGTGTATGGTGTGAGAGATAGGTCCAAATTAATTTTTTTTTCCAAGAGGCTACTCACTTGCCCCAATACCATTTGTGACTAGTCCCTCTTTACGTTGTTTTACTTCTTACTAGAAACAGATTGATTCATATGCCTTGTTTTTTCACACCTGCTTTGCTGTGACTGAATGTAAATGCAGTTCTCTGTTTTCCTTCCTAGAGAATACCTTCTTTAATGGCAAAGATGTCTTTGCCTTCCACCCCGCTACCTCTCTACTTACCTCAGCTACACCAGCAGCTTGGCAGCCAGTTAATACTTGAATGAATACAGGTTTCTAAGAAAGCTCTCCAGGATTTTCCATTGAGCAATAATGGACTAAAAAGAAATCTTAACTATAATCGGGTTCCTTTGAAGATTGTTCAAACCAGAGAGGGCTCTAGCCATGCTAATCAGCTGTTCCAGAAGTTGAAACCCACTACCTGGGTATTTTATTCCTGAGGCAGTCCAGTTCAGGTTGCTTCTTTCTGTGCAAATTCGCATCATTTGCCACCTCTGCTTTTTCTGACAGTTTGGGATATTACTGTCTATAATTTGGGAGAGGGAACCATAATATGCCTAGGAAGTGGTTTGGATTCCCCGTCATGCAGTAGTCAGCTCCAGAACCTCATTTACTGGGAAAGTGACTGTGAATGAATAATTTGGGGAACATGCCTCCTCAGTTTGAACCCCAAACAGATTATAAAGTTTTTTTATTTCATCTAGGGAACCTAGGGAAAATCCAGTATTGTTCCTAGGGGAGCGTGTCCAAACAAGCAGCTGAAACTGAATTTACCTGATATGCATACTAGCACTTTCTAAGTTATTTGGGCTAGTTTTATAGCTCCTTGATAGACATTTCCTTCTACTTTAAACCATTGCCCTTGGCGATGTTTCTGTTTCAGACTTGCCTGTTCTTATTAATGAACCTTTTGGGGAGCCTATTTCTTATCTCTGCCTTCAGACTTCCCCCCTAATGCTGGTAGTATACTCTGTCCAACACCAATTTATCTTAAAATCATTTTGGCCAAAATCAGTTTTATCCAAATACAACTTAGTTGAAAGCAAACTAGTCAACTGGAAAATTTGGTTAAAACAATTATTTAGTAGAAAGTGAATATGCTAAGTTAGAAATTTTTGAATAGTAATACTTTTAGTATACTATGAGTTGTTTAAATACTTTTGGTCGTTTTTCTAGAGATTTGTCTAATTTTTCTTCTTTTATATTTCAAATTAATTTTCAACTGCAGGAGCACTATGTTGCTTATGATACCAAAAGATTAAAACAACCTAGCTGCCCAACAATAGCATAGTTGGACAGACTTGATCTCAACTAAAAGTCAGTAAGAGGTTAATTGGAACAATCAAAACATTGAGCGATAAGATAAAAACATGTTTCCTTTATTGCTTTTTTCCCCTCATTAAAATGGCAGTGCATATGTGGTACAGGACACTCAGAAAAATGTAGATAAGGAGTAGAAGGACAAAAGGAAAAAAAAAGCCATAAATTATAATTTACCAAAGAATAATTACTGTTGTCCTTTCCTCTCTTTTCAAGTGCATTTTATATACATAAACTCTGAATGCTGCTTGTAATTTGCCATTATTTAAGCATTCTGCAGCTATTGGTTCGTCATCTTTGTCCAGTTTTAGACTTTGGTTCCTTTCTACCTTTTGACCTGCAACTGTGGGCCAGTCCACCTTAACTGAAAATAGACTGCCATTCTCTTTTTCCTTTAGTCCCTGAAGCCTGCTGAGGTCTATCACTAGCCTGGGCCCCAAAGACCCCCCCCTGCTTTCTTTAAGTGAGACAGTTTATAAATTAAGCGATTCTGTCCATCATTTCTGTGTATTTACAAAAGGGTCCCTGTGGAACTCTGATCATCTACAAAATAATTTTCGGTGTTCATGCTTCATGCTTACTGTATATTATGTGTATATATGTAAACTAGATGAAAGTTATAAAGAGGAACTAGATTGGGTCCTGACTAAAATAAAGATAAGGCAGAGAAATCCATTTATCATTGAAGGGAAATTATTTAAATAGATTTTCTCTAAATCAAGGCTGGCAGATACATGTTGTGTGTTATGCCCAAGCTCTAGTACATAGTAGACATCACTGATCAGTCACAGTACTGTTACTCATTGGATCCAAATTCAGCTTTGGATCTTTCTTGAAATGGGATTCTAGGCAGATGTACCTACTGGAGTTGCTGTAACAAAACTATTTACCATTTTTGCTATAAGATAATTGCATTGAAGTTTTTTTTTTTTTTTTTGAAGGACAATAGCATGTGCCTTTATTTATAATGGAAGGAGGGATGAATGTGAAAAAATGCTTGAAATTGGTATATTTTGCATTGATGACATTCCTTAAAGTCTTGAGAATGTAGAAAAGAATTCGGCAAAAATCACTGTGTGATCCATGGGTACTTCTTCTTTAATAGAGAAGAAATTAACCATTCATACTTGAGAGACTACAGAAGGAAATTAACTTAATCTTGCAATTCTAGAATCCTTCACAATAAGGAATTCTTAAGTTCTCATAGAGTGAAGGGGAAAAAAGGGGAGAGAGAGAACATTTAGAACAGTGTTTTCCAAATTTGGCTATTTTCAGAGATGTATTTTTGGGAGAGGGGGATACAAATTTTCCATGCAACATTTAGATTTTTATGTTTTTCTTTTGTTTGTAATCTAAACAATACATGCTTGTTCAGGATTCTCTGGATACCATCTGACGTAACATTGTTGCCATATGATCAGGCATCTAGATTTAGACCTCTGATCCCTGTAGCACAGAGTGTGGACCAACAATGTCTAACTTTTTATATGGCATCTCTCAGATTGGGTGCTCAGCCCCCTCACAGAACTGTTGAACATTTCCTATGAGATCTGTGAGTTGTCAAGGTTCAGGACAGTGGTTCACAGCAGTGACTGTCAAAGTAGGAGGTGGTGAGGTGGGGTGGGGGTGGTGGCCTGGGAGACACCTTTTGAAAAAACACATTCAAAATACCTATTGATTTCATAATACAAATTCTAGGAAGTCAAACTCAACAAAATAATTTTCAGGCAGTAGCGGAAAACAAACTCTAGCTTCATCTTCGGGGACCTGAGATATACTTGGTTGAGAAACACTGGAGTTAGAGGTAGCAGCATCCCAGCACAAGGAGAACACTTGCTAAGAACATGTGCCACAGAGATTTGGATCAGTGAGTGAATCCTAAGCATATCTTGTCATGTTCCTTTGGAACCCAAAGGCCAATCCACATGAAGTACGAGACATCCATCAGACTGCTCAGACCTGTTATTTTGGGCAAGTTGGTCCATTTTTAAATACTGAGTCAAAATAAGCGGTTTTTTGCCTTCCAAAATGCCCCTCCCCCTTTATTGAGGTTAACATATTTCAGAATTTTAAGTAAACCATTGCTGTAGCTGGGTAAAGTCGCCCCAGGTCCATCCTCCAGGAACTGCGGCTGTTATCTGCAATGCCATCCATCCCTCAAGGGGGTTATCAGCCTGGGTCTGCTCTGTAATTATTGCAGAGCTCCAATTTGCTTTAGCCATGTCAGCAGTTCTTGTCTCTCATGCATATTTACTAGATCAATGCATCCACCTATGTACTCGTTACCAATGAAGACCCGAGGTACCGTTCTGGCTCCTGTCAGCTGTTCCAAGTAATCTTGAATTTCGTTGATGTTACCGTTGGCTGTGATACCAGCAAATTCCAAAGGTGCTTGTTTGAAGGGCAGTTGGCTGAGGAACTCCTGCGTCCTTCTGCAGTAGGGGTAGGTGGGCTTGATGAACATGACCACCTTCCCAGGCTGGATCTTGCTGTTCACAAATGCTTGAGCCATGCTGTCAGGCTGCTGCCTCTCCGGGAGGACACCTCGATTGCAAATATTGCTTGGGAGTGAAGGTTTTTTTTTTTTTTTTAAATAGTAGATAGACCAAGAAAATCATCATAAAATGTTTTAAAACTGATTAAAAAATTTTAGGATGGCAGGTATGGAATGTGAGCAAAGAATAATTATTCGAATTTTGGGCAAAGCACATGCCTCGTTAAGATCTTGGAAGCAACACAATAAGTTAATAGATTTGTTATGGAGTGAAAATGGTGTCACAGTAATACTCATCATCAGAACTTGCCCATAGTACGGTCATGGTGATTGACTGCTGCTGCTGCTGCTGCTGCTAAGTCACTTCAGTTGTGTCCGACTCTGTGCGACCCCTAGACGGCAGCCCACCAGTCTTTGCTGTCCCTGGGATTCTCTAGGCAAGAACACTGGCGTGGGTTGCCATTTCCTTCTCCAGTGTATGAAAGTGAAGAGTGAAAGTGAAGTTGCTCAGTTGTGTCTGACTCTTCGAGACCCCATGGATTGACTACCAGCTTTCATTCTATTCTAGATGATTAGTCTAAGCAGTGATGGTTAATCCCATTTCATCTGCTAATGAAGAGTTAGAGTTGGTCTGTAACCTATTTTGTTCAGTGAGATGTGACGGGAAGTCTGAAGGAGGGTCAGGGTGCATCTGGAAAATGGTTTCTTGACCCTAAAAAGAGATAAAGAGATAGTGCCTTTTCTTCCTCTTACGCTGTTATATCTGAATATGATGGCTAGAACTGCACAAGACATCTTAGGGTAGTGAAAGAAACTAGCTTAGCAGGAAGCTGATCTAGAAGATGGCAGAGCAGAGAGAGGAAACCTGAGCTCTTGATGACCTTACTGAACTGCTGATTGTATTGTGCTTGGTCTGCCTTATGTCTGAACTTCCAGTTCTGTGAGATAATACAGTTCCTTATTGTGTAAGCCAGCATGAGCTGGGATTTTGTCACTTGCAGCCAAAAGCATTCTGAGTGGTATACTCACTTTGTCCCAGGCAGATTCATGGCAGCTGGTTTTGATTTGATTTTGATAGATCTCCTTTTATTGAGGCTCTGCTCTCCCCCTCTTAATGGCTTTAGAAAGTGGATGCAGCTTTTAACCAGCCAGCTCTTGCCTCAGTTTTCTCTAAGGGGCTCTGCGTTAGACCAGGGTTCTTCACAGAAAGCAGCAGGGAATCCACCAGCACCTGCCATCTCTTCTGGAGCCTTTTGGATCCTTTGACTGTCTGATGATGTGACTGCTTTTTTATCATTCATTTGTTCTTTTTCCTGATTCTGATTTCTCGATATGTTTTAGTCCCTGTTCTTGAGTACTTTGCATCTTATGCCTCACCTCAGGTTTCTTTAATAAATTTATTTTCCTCTCTTCCTTCTCCCCTGAGCCTCTCTTCCTTTATCTCTCTCATCCATTCCTGTCTCATTTTGTGACTTCATGGCAGGTAGGGGCTAGTCTAAGATGTATATAGTCTTTGCCAGAAATGGTAGTGAGTTAAGTAGTCACACTTAACTTAAGATCATGGCATCTGGTCCCATCACTTCATGGCAAATAAATGGGGAAACAGTGGAAACAGTGAGAGATTTTATTTTGGGGGCTCCAAAAATCACTGCACATGGTGACTGCAGCCATGAAATTAAAAGATGCTTGCTCCTTGGAAGAAAAATTATGACCAACCCAGACAGCATATTAAAAAACAGAGACATTAGTTTGCCAACAAGGGTCTGTCTAGTCAAAGCTTTGGTTTTTCTAGTAGTCATGTATGGATGTGAGAGTCGGACTGTGAAGAAAATTGAGGGCCAAAGAATTGATGCTTTTGAACTGTGCTGTTGGAGAAGACTCTTGAGAGTCCCTTGGACTGCAAGGAGATCCAACCAGCCCATCATAAAGGAGATCAGTCCTGGGTGTTCATTGGAAGGACTGATGTTGAAGCTGAAACTCCAATACTTTGGCCACCTGATGCAAAGAACTGACTAATTGGAAAAGACCCTGATGCTGGGAGGGATTGGGGGCAGGAGGAGAAGGGGATGACAGAGGATGAGATGGCTGGATGGCGTCACTGACTCAATGGACATGAGTTTGAGTTAACTCCGGGAGTTGGTGATGGACAGGGAGGCCTGGTGTGCTGCAGTTCATGGGGTCGCAAAGAGTCAGACACAACTGAGCGACTGAACTGAACTGACACATAGCTGTTTGCTCTAGACTAGTATGGCAAATAGTAAGACTAGGTCAGTCCTCAGTCCATTTTCTCATCTAGGGCCTTTTACTCATGGCATGGTACAAACAACACCTGAAATGTCTAGGGGTCGAGGCTTGTGAGTCTTCATTATGGGTTCACTATTTGCTACCTGAAAACTTGGGCAAGTCACTTAAAGAGACTGAGTATTTTCTTTAGAATTTGTTATTAATTGTTCAGTTTTTTCCCAGTAGTTTTTATGGGGATTCAAATGAAATAATGTGAACATGGCAAATGAAAAAAGAATTTTTTCCTGAAAAAGAATAAGCAGTCTTGGTTGGATTTTCTGTTTTGTTGTTGTTTTTTTTTTTTTCCCCGCCAGATAAACTAATGTCAAAGTCTCTAGAATCAACTCTGTGTAGCTTGTTAGCATGTTCATAAAAAGGCAATGAAATATGACATGAGACATAATTATACAAGTAATCAGGGGTTGAAGTTGATATTTTAGTTGTAGATTACAGCCCGAAATAAAAAGAAAGGGCCACACAGTATGAAGGGGAAATAAAGGTCAGGATGTTGATCTTGAGGCTTATTTCTAGTTCAACCAGAAATTCTGGTAAGCCAAATTAAGGGAAAGAGAAACCAATAGAAGAAACACCCCCCTCTAGTGGCGAGGAGCCAGGTTCTACACTTGTTTCCTAAGATGTGTGATTGGGGAATGGATGGCTTCTTAGGATGTCTTTAGTTTCTTAAGAAGTACCTTCAAGGGATCCAGAGTTGAAGTTCTTAACGAAGATCATTACTTCAAGTTTTCCTGATCAGGTGGATTGATACATAAATAGTATGTTGGCAGTCTCACGTGGGATCAATTGTCTGAAAACAACGTAGAGGCTCCTGTTGTTGGAAGAGATTCACAATTTTTATGTACTTTTATGTAGGTCATTTAGAGAATTAAGAGACCACTGTTACTAAATTTCTTATTGATCTGAGATGATACAGTAGGAACCTCTATAATACCCATGTGTAGGCAGATAAAGCCTATGATGGTATAGAGTAGTATTCATCTGTAGTTATACAAAATAATGATTGTGGATTTCCTAAGGGTAACTTTTGATTTGAAATATTGAGTGGTCATTGGGAGAGCCAGGTGTTTAATTTATATCTCAGAAGTGATTTAATTTTTGCTTATAGAAAGGTGGTGAATTTAAATATATTAAAATAACTTACTGCCCATAATTCAGTGGCTTAGTAAGGACACCTAATGCATTCTTGAAGGACATCTCATCTTAAGGATGTGTTACCGATGATAATAGTTGCATTGATTATTATTGCATCTACAAATTTCAAGAGCCCATTCAGATTTTTACTGTTTTGAACTTCTGTTTGGGTGTAATTCTTTTAAGTTAACTCTGAAGAGGAAAAATTTCAAAAAGTGAAATGTTTATAGTATTCTGTGTTAGACCTGAGGAAAATTTGAATATCATTCAACTGTGATACAGAGAAGAATGATTATGGCACAAGACAATAAAGACTGCATCATCAGAGTGCCATTTCTTAATGTCAAACTTTGTGCTCTGAAGGAAAGAAATTTGAAGCTTGCAGTAGAACTAGCTGCTCAATAGTTTAGAATATGTTTGATGATATTTCTTGTGAAGTAAAAATGGAAGAATTATCTAGAAAATGTAAACTCGTACATGGATAAAGTGAGATTATAGGGTTATGAAACTTTAGTGTACAATGGATAGAATTAATATTCTTAGTTTATGATTATACTTCATAAATATACTTGATTTCAGGAAAGAAGAACTAGGTCTGGCAGTAGATCAGGATCCACCTATTGGGGAAAACCAAAAAATAGGAGGAAGAAGTTATTAATGGTTCATTCTTAGCCAGAAGAATTCAGTATGGAATAATTAAGGTCAGCTAGAGGAAGAATTATGATTATGTTAAGTGAGTTCACAGATATCTTTGAAGGCAAATCAGTTAGAACTGATTTGTTAATGTATATGGGGCAATAAACCAATTAGATGGTCTCTTTTCTAAATTAGTATGACAGTAGTAGAAGATATTTGGAGGGAAGAGAAATGGCTAATAAGGCTAGTGGTAATTAGACCTTCTTCATTAAATCCTAGCATTAAAGAAGTTCTCTGTACTTTGGTAATAGCTTAATTCTATAAATAAAATTTAATATTAAAAATTGATACAAGGTTGGCATTGCTAAAGTTAGGCAGCACTGATTTGTGTAAAGGGTTGCAGTAAGTGGGCTTGAATAAAGAACCCAAACTTCAAACCTCATTTGAAATCCCAGATAAAGTTTAAGAATAATAATTCATATTTGTAAAGGATTTTATAGTATTCTTAATATTTTCACATGTATGATCTCATTGATTCTGTATGATCAGAACATGTATGATCAGAATTCTGGGGGATAGTAGCACAGGTTTGATTATCCCATTTTTACAAATGAGGTCATGGAGGCTCACAGAGGCTAACCTACTTACTAAAGAGCCAATAGGGGCTAAATGACAAGAGTGGGACTTAAGATGTACACCTTTTTCAGGGACCACCAGTTCAACCCACTGTGTTCAGTGTATGGCGTTTAATTCTATATGTTCCTTTTGGATTGAAGAAATAATCTTGTCTGAACATGGGCAAATGGGCTAGGGAATTTTTAGCTAGTATGTATAGAGGCACATTTAAAATATATATGTTTTGGTGCTAAATGCTTAGTTACTAGAATTGAACTAATTAACCCAAGAATTCCACCAAATGATTACACTAGAGTTGCATTTGCAGAACTATGAAAAAGGAACTAAATTAAAGTAACATCTGACTATTCATGATTAATAAGAATTCAGCTTTTTTGTTTCATGTTCAGTTGGGCTAAAAGGTGTGTGTGTGTATGTGTATGTGTGAATGAATGTAAGAGATATTCTTTGGTAGTGGGATAGATTTCTTACATCACATGGGTCATTTGGGTCGTATAAATCAAGGTCCGTGTATGTAGATTCTTTAAGGAAAGGGACTTGGTGTGTCTTGTTCACAATTAGATCCCCACTGTTGTTACTGATACATAAATGTGCTCAAATAATTTGCTAAATGAATGAAATAACTTTTTATGACACCCAAATCAGGTAGCCCCAAGTCCCATATTGTTTCACTTTGGAGATCCCTGAATAACAGTAAGATTGTAGGAGAGTCTTCACTGACTGCAAGAGATTCCATTGTGAGTCCATTTACTTTTGATGGAGCCTATGGCCTTTTCTTCTCTGTTAATCTTTATTCTGGGCCAAAAAACTTGTCAGTGCCTTGTTCACATTAAAGAATAATCAGTGGGATTGCTTCCACCTATCAGTTCATGTCTTACTTGCATGGAGCTCAGGTACCACTGGAGGCATTCTGGTGGGCTAATCCAGCCAGCTCTTCAGGTCATATGTGCTACACATTAAGCTCTGGGGAGAGGACAGGCTTTTGTCCTCTCAATAGTGTGCAGAGTTCAGACTCTGATATAGCTTTTAATGTTAACAGGTAGAAGTTGGGTGACTCAAATGACGTGCCAGACTTCCCATGTGTTTTTGAAAATTCTGTTTCCAGCCAGTCTTTTAGAAGCTAAGAACTATCATCATCCCTGTTTTACAGAAGCACAAAGAAGTTAAGTACTTGACCAAGTCACATCAAGGTATGAGCCCAGGTAGTCTTGCTTCAGAGCCTACGTTCTTATCCATGCCCATTGCCAGCCGCATGCTCGTTCATTTGTAAGTAACCTGTTCTTTCTTTCTGAAAGCTTATATATTTTTTTCTTATTCTTAAACTTCAGAAATTTCATGAGGATATGTCTAAATGTACACCTTTTTTCATTTATCCTGCTGGCACTCAGTGAGTGCTTCTGATCTAACAGCTCTAGTTTTCTCCAGAGGGTAGTTCTCTTGTATTGTGTTTTCATTATTGCTTTCTCCAGTATGGTCTTTGGTCTGCCTCTGGAACTTCTTTTATTTACAATTAGGCTTTCTAGAATGGCCCTCTGGTTCTTTTTTTTTTTCATTCAGGAATTCCATTTCTTTTTATTTTTCCCCTGGACAGTGTGTTAAACTATCACTTGCTTTTCCAGATAACAAATTTGTTCTTCAGAAAGGTCTCTTCTACTTTTTACTTCCTCAATTAAAATTTAAGTCATGTTTGAAGAATTTCCCAGTGTCATATTTTGTTCTGTTTATGTTTTGCATTCAGTATCATATAAAAATACTGTAACCACACAAACCTGATTTATTTTAGAAATGTGAAGCTATTGCAATGTGAGTAAATAGTAACGTAATTTATCACGTTGGTAAATCAAAGGAGAAAACCATAAGGTCATTTCCACAGACATTTAAAGGTATTTGATAATCAGTGCTCATTCTTGATTTTAAAAAGAGAAACAAAAAATAGCTCTAAGTAATCCAGGAAATGAAGAATACTTTCTCAATAACCGTTGTCATACTTAACATTGAAATACTTATGCAACATTTCCCAAATGTATCCCTCTGAAATGTGGATCTAGTGTTTTATATAAAAAAGAGTATCTTGGTGTACTGCTTAACCTAAAGCAAGTTACTATAACAAACACTAACATTTTAGCAACTTAATACAATAGAAATTTATTTCTCCCTCATGCAATAGTCAGTGTGGATGTTTCTGATTGCTAGACAGTTGTTCTCTCTCAAGTGATTCAGAAACTCAGGTTCCTTGCATCATGTGGCTCTCCCTTTCCCTCCAGTCTTGAAATCTGTTTCCAGCTGGTAGAAAAACAAAGAAAGGGTAGAAAATATGCACCGTCTTCTCAGTTTCTTCGGCCTGAATATGACACATATGTCTGTTCATATCCCTTATTCTGTTGACCTGACAAATGACCTCACCTGTCTGTAAGGGGTGTGTGTGTGTGTGTGTGTGTGTGTGTGTGTGTGGTAGAAGAGGAGAATGGAAAATAGTATCTTGCTGGGCAGCCACAGGTAGGGAAATAAGTAGGTGTTCTCATTTGTAGTTGGCAGGACTAGAAATTAGGACCATCTGAATGGAGAATACTGTGGTAATGTCTATGAAACTAAAAACTGTACATATCCTTTGACCTTAAAACTCCACTTCTGCAGATATAGTCACAAATGTGTGCATTTTTGCATTTTAAGGATATATGTAGCATTACTGTTGGAGAAGGAAATGGCAACCCACTCCAGTGTTCTTGCCTGGAGAATCCCAGGGACCGGGAAGCCTGGTGGGCTGCTGTCTCTGGGGTCGCAGAGTCGGACACGACTGAAGCAACTTAGCAGCAGCAACAGCAGCATTACTGTACTAGCAAGAGGTTGGAAATATTCTGAATGTCCATCAAAGTGTACTGGATGAATAAGGTATTGTATATAAGTACAATGGAACACACTGCAGCCACTAGGAGGAACAAGGCAATGATATGTGTACTGCCTGGGGATAGAAGCAAGGTACAAAACTGTGTGCACTACTACCATTTATTTAAAAAGAGAAATATACACACACATGCTCATATAGCCATAGACTACTCGTGGAACGATCACAAGAAACTGGTCAAAGTGGTTGCTTCTGTTTAAAAGTGTAAGGTAATGGAGGGTAGAAGGGAGAAGGCTTTTGCTGTGTACTCTTTTTGTGATATGCTCCTCTTAAAGTAAAAACGTCAGTTGTAGAGGTATAGTAAATAATGTGGAAAGATGGTTGTTAATATATTGTTGCCTGAAAAGCTGCTTACTGAAAAGAATGTAAAATGTTATTATTTTTATACATAAATAAAATTTAAATGGCATATACCAAAATGTAGTGATTTGTAGTTTTTTGCTTATCTGTATTTTTTCATAATGAACATATATCACCTTTGTAATTAAAAAAAATTATAAAACTAAAATAAACACAATGAAAACTTTTCCTAGGAGTCCCAGTTAACCCTGCCATGAAATATTCCTCCATTTTTCCTGTTAAGATTAATGAGTACTTCTTTTTTGCTTTCATGCTACATTTTTCATACATTTATCACAGCCTGAATTGCATTATCATGTACACATTTGGCTCACCTTTTCTGTGTATTCTTTAAGGGTCTGGATCATACCAAATTCATCCAGATATCCCTGTCAATGCAAAGAAGAGTGTCTTTCCCCTAAAAGGTGTGCATTCAGTATCGAGTTGGCGTGTAAAGCAGGGGACACAATCAGTACAGTGGTTGTAAATTTTGTTCTTGCATGATGTAGCCTGTATTAAACACTCTATCATTCACTGACTCTTTAGTAATGCCAGTGGCTTACTGGGTGGAGTGCAAAGTACGTAAGGCAAAAGGTTTTCTTTCTAAAATGATAGCGATTGCCTTCAGTGATTGCTGTCTCTGCATCATAAATCGGTGTGAGTTTGTTACGGAAATTTATGTAGTTAAAAAAGGACTAAGTTTAATAAATGTAAGAACAGTCAAACTGCTGAAGACATGGGCCCTGCTCTGATACAGGTGAGACTCTCCTATCTGCTTGGTATTTTAATTTTAGAGCAGTTTCATCTTACTTTTCATACTATTTTACTTTCCCCATTTCTGTCCTTTTGCTACAATCCCTCTTTGTATGCATTGCTGTATTTTTGATGTGGTCATTATGGGTTGGTTATGAGTGAATGAAAAGAAATGCAAATCGAAGAATTGGGAGAGGATAACATTACTTGGGCAGCAGTAACTTTTTTTTTTAATAGAAAGTTGTTTGAAAATAGATTTGATGATCTTGATTCTTTGCAGTTCCCAGTTTTATTGTTTCAGTGACCTTATCCTCCTTGTTTCCTATGTTCTAGTCATAGAAGTTTACTTATTATACTCCGAAGTTTTCTTCTAGAGCCTTTCCTCAAACCTTTTCTTCTTGGGAGGTCCACTTGTGTGTGTTCACCGATCCAAGCATTCAGTTCAGTTCAGTCGCTCAGTTGTGTCCGAATCTTTGCGACCCCATGAATCGCAGCACACCAGGCTTCCCTGTCCATCACCAACTCCTGGAGTTCACTCATACTCGTGTCTGTCGAGTTGGTGATGCCATCCAGCCATGTCATCCTCTGTCGTCCCTTTCTCCTCCTGCCCCCAACCCCTCCCAGCATCAGAGTCTTTTCCAATGAGTCAGCTCTTCACACGAGGTGGCCAAAGTATTGGAGTTTCAGCTTTAGCATCAGTCCTTCCAGTGAACACCCAGGACTGATCTTTAGAATGGACTGGTTGGATCTCCTTGCAGTCCAAGGAACTCTCAAGAGTCTTCTCCAACACCACAGTTCAAAAGCATCAATTCTTTGGCGCTCAGCTTCACAGTCCATCTCTCACCTCCATACATGACCACTGGAAAAACCATAGCCTTGACTAGACGGACCTTTGTTGGCAAAGTAATGTCTCTGCTTTTTAATATGCTGTCTAGGTTGGTCACAACTTTCCTTTCAAGGAGTAAGTGTCTTTTAATTTCATGGCTGCAGTCACCATCTGCAGTGATTTTGGAGCCCCCCCAAAAAAGTCTGACACTGTTTTTGCACTGTTTCCCCATCTATTTGCCATGAAGTGATGGGACCAGATGTCATGATCTTCGTTTTCTGAATGTTGAGCTTTAAGCCAACTTTTTCACTCCCCTCTTTCACTTTCATCAAGAGGCTCTTTAGCTCCTCTTCACTTTCTGCCATCAGGGTGGTGTCATCTGCATATCTGAGGTTATTGGTATTTCTCCCGGCAGTCTTGTTTGCAGCTTGTGCTTCTTCCAGCCCAGCGTTTCTCATGATGTACACTGCATATAAGTTACATAAGCAGGGTGACAGTATACAGCCTTGATGTACTCCTTTTCCTATTTGGAACCAGTCTGTTGTTCCATGTCCAGTTCTAACTGTTGGCTTCCTGACCTGCTTTTAGGTTTCTCAAGGGGCAGGTCAGGTGGTCTGGTCTTCCCATCTCTTTCAGAATTTTCCACAGTTTATTGTGATCCACACAGTCAAAGGCTTTGGCATAGTCAATAAAGCAGAAATAGGTGTTTTTCTGGAACTCTCTTGCTTTTTTGATGATCCAGCGGATGTTTGCAATCTGATCTCTGGTTCCTCTGCCTTTTCTAAAACCAGCTTGAACATCTGGAAGGTCACAGTTCACGTGTTGCTGAAGCCTGGCTTGGAGAATTTTGAGTATTACCTTCCCATAAAGAGCCAAGTCAGATGCTGCCTCTTCAGAGAAGTTGTTTCAGACCCTCCAAGTCAGTCTTTACTCATCCTGCCAGTAAATTGCTATAACTCCATTAGAACACTAATTAGAATTAATGTGTTAATTCTGTGTACATTCATTTAATGTCTGCTGTGCATATGTTGTTCTGGGAGCTAGGATGGGAGACTACTGCAGCAGACTGTCCTCAGACTTACAGCGTGGTGGAGGAGGCAGATAACAGAGGACTCTGAGTATAGCATAAGAAGAACAACCAGTGTGTGCAGAATTCTGTGGGAGCCCAGACAGGGAGCATCTCACCTAGCAGGGGACAGATTTGAGTTGAACAGCATATTGTAGGTCATGGAGATAACGAAATGTCTTGCACCTCTGAAGAATGAGAAGTAACTCGGTTAGGCTGGAGTGTGGAAGGGGGAAGTGGTAGGAGATGAGACTGGAGAGGCAGGAAGGAATGGAATCCTGATGGGTCTTTTGTGCCTCTGTTATGGGGCTTTGTGTGGGGATTTGCTAGACGTTGCTCCTTTTTTATTTAAAGGATTGATTTATCTGAAATAGTAATAAAATTAAACACTTTTTGCACTCCATGAAGTCTGCGTGCATTATCTTAACCTAATCTTTACAACTGTCTAAGGTAGGTACAGTGGCTTAGAGTGTTTAAGTGAGGCCACTGTACACTAGTAGTTAAAATGGCTTAGGTTTGAATTTCAGCTCCTTAGTTTACTAGTTTTGGACCTGGAAGTTACACATTTGCCTCAGTGTCTTCATCTGATAACTATAATAATGATACCTTACCTCTACCTCATGGGGCTTCCCACGTGGCTGAGTGGTAAAGAATCTGCCAGCAATGCAGGAGATGTGGGTTGAAGGAGGAGGAAATGGCAACCTACTCCAGTATTCTTGCTTGAAAAGTCCTATGGACAGAGGAGCCTGGTAGGCTACAGTCCCTGGGGCTACATGACATGGTGACTAAGCATGCATGCGTGCAGATACATGTAAAGTGCTTAGCTCTGTAGTTGCTAAGTGACTGCATACTCAATAACTGTGATTCTTGATTATTAAAAACCATACCTCAGGGACTTCCCTAATGGTCCAGTAGTTAAGACTCTGTGCTCCTAATGTAGGGGCCTGGGTTCAATCCCCAATCAGGGAATTAGATCCCACATGCCATAACTAAGACTTGGCACAGCCAAATAAATAAGATAAATTGAAAAAGCATTCTCCAAAGTCACATAAGCAGTTAGTGGTAAAGCCTAGGTTGAACAAAGCAATCTGATTTCAGAATCTTTATTGTAGCTGCTTTTGTGGTTACAGAGAGATGATTAAAGACAGGTTCTAAGCAGTGGAATCAATGAAGAATTTCAGTCAACATGGGAAATACCTTTTAGGGTAGAAAATTCTTAAGAGCACTTCACATTACCCCCACTTTAAGAACTCTTCTTTGCTACCCAGCCTGCATATAGGGACTTACGTGAGAAATACATCTCTATAGTTTAGGCTAATGACATGAATTCCACATTTATAATGCACATGAGTAATGAACCTGGGGAATACCTTACAAATATCTCCCTCCAGGAGTTGGTCTACTTGTGCTGACACCTGGGATACTGTGTCAAGTCCTGTTTTTGTTCATCTCCATACTCTCTATATTTTTCCAACTTTAGGACCCAAGTGGGAGTCTTATGTTGGAGGATGTTGTGCAAACCACATGCATAAAGAAAATAATTTACATTTTTCCTTTCTTAGCTTCTGGAACATCAGTGATTCCATCCTCCCACTTCCATTGGGCAGAAATTGAGGTATTCTCCTTATGCTTCCTCATTTTCTCCAAAACCCACCACACATACATAAACTCTCTCCCCCAAAAGAGAGAGGGATCCAGCATAGCTACTTTTTTCTGATTCAAGGATCCAGGAATATACAAAGTCTTTGGTAATAAAGGAGCACACCAGCACTCTACCTTCTCCATTCCTACTCTTTCCACTCACAACTGTCTTGTCACTTTCTTTTCTCTTTTTCTTTGCTCACTGTTGTATCCCTCTGTCTCTTGCACAGTGTCTGGCATGTAGTAGGCATTCAGTAAACAGGTTTTGAAAGATGCATTGCATCTTCAATATCTTAATGATAATTACAGAAAAATATGCAAAAATATTGCCTTGCTTTAAATTGTTTTATGAGAGTGGATTGTACTTAGCAAGCAGGCTCCATTTTCACTGCCACATTGGAGCTCCCACAACTTCTAGTTTTATTCAGTTATCCTGAATATAGCTGTGGTGGTAAAGGAGCTGAATGAATGCCCCACAAATCTGGGGAGAAGATCTCCAGATTGAAGGCAGGTCCATCTCATGGGATTGGTTATTTTTCCAGGGTCTTTGGAATTTCATGACTTCACAATGGAAAAGTTTCCACAGATTTGAGTTTCATGAAGGAAATAAATAGATCATAGAAGATGCATACCGTTAGAAAGGGCTAGGAGCAAATAATCTGAGCAAAGTAGAAGATATTCAGAAGGCCCAAGTTCATTATTTTAACTTATTTTTTAGGCTTGAAGCCTCCTTGTAATTCACTGGCTTCTACAGACTTCCAACCCAGAGAGCAGCAGATCTAATTCTCTTAGTTTCCAGTTTTTGAACCTTTTGCATACATCATCAGTTATATTTGAAATTGTAATCTTCTCTCATTATTTTCTTTCAACTTCAACCCTCTCATATAACTTCTCCCACCAACTCTGATAACCTTTTTAAAATTTTTAATTAGTTCAAATTGGTTGACATCACTTGTTTATCAAGGTGCCAAAACCTGCAAAATTATAGCTATGGATATCTGGGGCCTCAGTCCAGAATAGATAACCTTCATAATTCTGGTACCTATAAGAACTCAAATTTATGTAGACAGTGTTGCTGATGCAACTCTCATTTACCTGGGTTCCTAGGAAAACCTTTAGAAACATGAAAGAATCTTAAACTTTAGGACTTTATGCTTGCCTGAAAGTCCATACTCATGTTAATCTTAGGGCCATGACGATGTACCAGTAGACTGTCCAGACATGTTCAAAGCAGTGAACCTGGGCCTTCAGGACTTTGATTGGTCCTGATTACAAATGATGTACTGCAGTATGCAGAAACAACCTGTGTCCAAAGATGAAGAACTTATGTCATTATTAGAGCTCACATATTGTGTGTGTCTGTCTACCACTTGAACGTTGTCTCCAAGACTTCAAGAGAAAGTGATACCCAGGCTTGAAATTGGTGTCCTTCATACATAAATCTTGTTCACAGCCTGCTCTGTTTCCAAACTTCCAGAAGAAATTAGAAAAAGAGGACCAATTAAACCCAAAAGAAGTCAATAAAGCACATAAATCAGAAATAGAAAAATAAAAGGAGACAATTAATGGAGAAAATTAACAAAGCCAAAAGATTGTCCTTTGAAAGTAAAATAAAATTGAGGAGCTCTTACCATCACTGATAAGGAGAGAAAACATAAATTACCATAATTATGAACGAAAGGAATAAATCATACTGACATTAAAAGATTAATAAATATTATGGAAACTTTATGCCAATAAATTCAAGAAATGAGATGTTTTCAAATTCCTTTAAAACACAACTTACTAAAGCTAATACAGGATGGAATAGAAAATCTGAATAGCCCTATATTTAAAATTTTGAATTTGTGATAAAAAACTCCTGTGAAGAAAGCTACAAGTCCAGATGGTCTCTCTGGTGAATACTATCAAACAGTAAGCAGTAATATGAATGTTAAACAAATCAGAGAATAGAGAAAGAGGGAACATTTCCTAACTCATTTTATGAGGCGAGCATTAGCCAGATACCAAAACCTGAGAAAAATACCTCAAAAGAAGAAAATTGCTGATCAGTATTCCTGAGATCATAGACACTGCAGTAGACAATGTTTGTGTCCCTCCAAAATTCATATGTTGAAGTCCTAACCCTTAATATGATGAAGAGGTCAGCAGTCTGTAACCTGGAAGAGGGCACACACTGAATCTGCTGGTGTCTTGATCTTGGACTTCACAGGTTTCAGAACTGTGAGAAATAAATGTTGCTTAAAGTCACCAGTATATGGTATTCTTTTATAACAGCTGTGACTAAGAAATAAAAATCCTTAAAGGAATATCATTAGGTGGAATCCAGGACGGTATGAAAAGGTTAATGTATCATGGTCAAGTGGGGTTTAGTCTCAGGAAACAAAAATGCTTAACCCCAAAATTATATCACCTTTTAACATAACAAGGAAGACAACCCATATAACCCTTTCAATAAATACAGAAAGGATATTTCACAAGATTCAGTAATTTTAAATTCAGCAAATCAGGAATTGAATTTCTTTAACTCGATAGAGAGCATCTATAAAACTCCTGTAGCAGCATCACATTTAACACTGAAATATTGAAAGCCTTCCCCCATGATTGAGAATAAAGTATGGATGTCCTTCCTTACTGCTGCTTTTTATTGATAATACTTCACTGGAGCTGCTGGCCATTGCAATGAGGCAAGAAAGAGAAGTATAAGATACAAAGCCTGCAAAGGGCGTAATTCTGTATATAGAAAATCTTAAGGGATCTGCAAAACAACTACTGATACTTAAAAATGAATTTAGAAAGACCACAGAAAAAAGTCATTTGTATTTTTATAGATCAGTTGTAAGCAATTGGAAAATGCGATTAAGAATAAAATTCTTTATCGGATAACACCAAAAATCAAAATACTTAAGTAGATCATCAACACAAATGTAAAATCAAAAACTATAAAGTTTCTAGAAGAAAACACATGCTTGGGTTAGACAAAGATTTCCTGGAGAGAACATAAATAGCGTTAAACAGAAAAGAAGAAATAGATCTGTTGGAACTCAAAACTTTTGCTCATTAAAAGTTACCACAATAAAAAGTGAAGAGGGAAGACACAGACTAGGAGAAAATGTTTATAATAAACATATCTCCTGCAAATCAATAGACAAGTGATCTAATATAAAATGGGTAAAGGACTTGAGCAGGTAGTTCACAAAGGAATGTGTACAAATAGCTAATAAGCACATTAAATTGCTTACTACCATTAATCTGAGAAAATGCGAATTAAAATTACAGTGAGATACTGTTTTATATTCATTATAATGGCTAACTTTAAAAAGATAGACAACTACAACTGTTGGTTAGAATGTGGGAAAATTGCTGATAGAGAACAAAGTCACAATCATTTTGGGAAAAGATTGACAGTTCTTGAAAAATTAATCATATATCTGTGCTGTGGCTCAGAAATTCCACTTCTAGGTATTTCTCCAGAAGAAATGAAAACGTATGCCCACAAAATGGCATGCAAAAGAATGTTCACGACAACTTTCTGCTAGTCCCAAGCTGGAAAGAACCTGAATATCCATCCAGGATAAATTATGGTATAATTCAGATAAAAGAATACTGCTCAGCAAGTAAAAAGAATGGACTACTGATACATCCAGCAATAAGAGCAAATCCCCCCGAAGATCATGTCGAGTGAAAGGAGCCAGACACAAAATAACATACTGAATTATTCTCTTTATATAAAGTTATAGAGGGGGAAATTTTATGGTGATAGAAATAAGAACAGTAGTTGCCTGGGAGGGTATATGGTAACTTTCTGGAGTGATAGAAATGCTCAATATCTTGACTGGTGTGGTAGTTACATGGATATACATTTATCAAGACTCATCAAGTTGTACACTTAAGGTTAGGCATTTCATTATATGTATATTTTACTGCTATGAAACCCAAATCAATAGTTAACTAACTATATGCCATTACAGCAGTGAGCAAAATAAAGAATATTTCTAACACCCCAGAGTGCTCCCCCATGTGCTTTTTCAGTCCATAGCCCCATCTGTATGTCCCATCACAGATAATTACTATTTTGAGCTAGTTTAGATTTGGTTTTGCTCTTTCTTAAATTTCTTATAAGTGGAATAACCAGTATTAGCTTTTGGGTCTAGATTGTTTTCTGAACATAATATTTTTGAGATTCACTGATATTGTATATATTAGTAAGTTTCCTTTAAATTCCTGGGTGATACTATATTTTATGACTATCCTACAATTTATTTTTTTGTGTTAGGCATTTGAGTTATTTACAGTTTTGCTGTAAAATAAAGTGGCTCTGAATAACCTTCCATGATTTTTTCGATGGTCCTGTTGTCCATTTTTCTTGGGTGTATACCTAGGAAAAGGATTACAGGATATGTGCATCATTAACTCTTCCAGATTTTTGCCGAATTTCTCTTCAGAGTGGTTGCATGGATTTGCATCTCAGTGAGCACTGC
The DNA here is from genome assembly GCF_001704415.2 of Capra hircus. Taxonomy (NCBI): domain Eukaryota; kingdom Metazoa; phylum Chordata; class Mammalia; order Artiodactyla; family Bovidae; genus Capra; species Capra hircus. The sequence goes on along the minus strand of NC_030815.1, from coordinate 64,495,477 downwards.
TTGAAAGCTGCCCGTTCTCTTTTCCTTCTACCACCATAAAGTAAAAAACAAGGCAGACTTTTTTAATGGGAAGACCAAAGCTAAGCCTGGAGGAATGTGACAAAACCAACTTGCGTGTGATCTGGTGTCCAATCCAGGAGAAACATACAGAAAGCAACAGCAGATCTTTGGGTCAATAACTGTGCTTGGTGTCTGTGTGTCTGAGTTAAAAGCCTGGGAGGAGTGTGGGAGACGTTGAGAGGTGTAGAAAACCAGTCTCAGGAAAGGGTCAAGAGGTCAGGCTCCCCCAGTGAACTGGTTAGGTCTGCAGCTCCTGAAGGAAACCAGAGGATCTTGGGTAGCATGGGTAGATTCCTGAACCAGCTGTGTGCTCAATGTTTGGATGATTCAGGTTTCATTTGAAGTTTACACCAGCATCAAGATTGCTGTTCCTTTGCCTTTCTGGGCACAGAGGGTAGGGAGCTCTTCATGTGCCACTCAATCTAGGCTGACCTCAACCTGTAAGTAGAAGTACTTACAGGCAGATGAGGCAGAGCTAATCTGCCTCAGACAAGGATGCCAGTACCCCAAATCCAGTGTCTGATTAAACCTAATCCTGTAGTGTAGTCTGTGTATCAGTTTTCTAATTAGGAAGCGATCCGAGTGCATGGGGGAAGTTGGGTCTATAAATGTGTGAGCCAGGTAGGTGCTGCTTGCCAAGACAAGTGGGACCATCTGAACTAAGTAGCTGCTACTGGGTACAGTGACAGAGGCCAAGTGTACAAGTATAACCCCCGACCCCTGCATCCCCTGGCAAATAGGTTACTCACCTTGGCATGTTTCATGGTCAGAAATTTGTTATTGATGACCCAGATGACAGAGTTCAGCAGCTTATCCTGACTGAGCTTCGAACATACATCTTAAATCCTTTTGCTTCTTTCCGTTTTTATTGCCTTCATTTTAGTTGAAGCCACCAAGATATATACGTCTTTGTTATAGTCCAACAGCCTCTTTCCTGGTCTCCTATCAAATTCTGCCCCACTGATAGTCATTCCATGTAGCATTACTCTTCTGATCATGTTATTCCCTTTATTAAAATCATGTCGAAACTTCAGGAGCATGTGTTTGAAGGTAGGTAATGTGAATACTAGAAAATGTGCCAGTTTGGGAGGTAGAGGACTCAGGTTCTAATCTTGACACAACTGCTAATTAGCTGTGTGACTTAGCAGTCCTCTCCCTATCCTAGGTCTCAGTTTTTTTCATCTGTAAATTAAAAGATTGGCGCAAACTAGGAAGTTTCTATGGGCCATTGTTAAGTCTAACAACCTGTGATACTTTGTGGGACTGATTCAGAGGATTTTTCTTGAGTTCTTGCTTGGGGTGGAGAAAAGTAAGACTTTGGGGTGGTATTTCAGTCAGCTTTCCTATTTTTCTTCTCAGAGATGACTGGCATCTTTGAAGTTGTTGGACAGTTCCCTTTACACTGAGTATAAATCATTTGAAAATGTTTCAAGAGAATTTTCTCATTTCAGCAGGTATGCCTAGTGAACTGAGAGTTCCCTGTTGTTTCACTTTGCTGATGTAGGCCCTTGTCAAGTTCTCTGTGCTTCACTGCATATGTTGTCTTAGAGGTTATGTAGATTCTTAGAAGTCATCCAGCCCAGGCCTGTTGCTAGGTGAGTCCTTAAGTCCCATGAGGTGCTGCTGACATTTTGTAGGATTCTGACTGAGTGGTGGACACAGACATATCCATTTGTCTAGTTATGTTTTTAAAATATAAATTTCATGACAGAGAACTATAAACACACATTGCACAAATGTCAGTTTCCTGGTTTTGGTATTAAACTGTAATTATGTAAGATACAGCCCCTAGGGGAAACTGGGTGATGGGTTCAGTGTACTTCTCTGTTCCATCTGTGTAACATCCTATGAATATTTAATTATTTCAAAATTAAAAAATAAGTCTTTATGAGGTGGTTAATAGGACTCTGTAGGACTAATTTCCTTATATAATGTCTTCCATAATTGTCTGAGTTGGTTTTTTTTTTCCCTAAAGCAAAATGCAGATTTCCTAACGGAAAATGTAAATGTAGATTACCTGACAGTGCAATGATTTTCATAATTTTGACCACAAAGTCTATCTCCAAGGAATCTTCACTTGAAGGCTCAACCCACACACTCAGTGCCTTGTGTGTTTATGTTGTGTTTGGTCAGCACCAAGGCCATGCTTAGTAATAACACTGTGTGTGCTGCTCTCCCTGGGTTCTTGGATTCCATGCCAGGTCCTTATCTTCTCCATCTAGGCTCAGCCCTCTGTAGCTGTGAGGATGGAGTGTTGTAGAGTACAATGCTGTAGCCAGCATGGGGTCAGTGTCCCTCCCAGGTCTCTGAGGAAAGGATCTCCAAATGACCACTGGGCACATCTCACCCTACATGCTCCAGTAATCATTTGGGGACTCAGTCAATTTAGACTCCATTTTTCTCTATATCAGCTGAGGGGTGTCAAGGGATGAGAAGAAGGTGCTGAAGGAAAGAGGAAAGATTAATGATCCCTCAAAGATGTTCATGTCCTTTACCCCAGAGCCCATGAATATGTTAGGTTATGTGGCAAAGGGGAATTAAAGTTGTAGATGGAATTCAGGTTACTAATCAGCTGACCTTGAAAAGGAAGGGTTATCCTGTGCTATTCTGATTGGCCCAGTGCAGTCGCAGTTGTCCTTAAAAGTGGAGGAGGTGGGAAGAAGAGGGGAGTCAGGGAAAGAGAAACGATGATGGAAGCAGGATCAGAGGTACTATGTTGCTGACTTTGAAGATGGAGGAGGAATCCATGAGTTGGTGAATGTGGGAGACTTCTAGAAGATGGAAAGAGCCAGTAGACAAATTCTCTCCAAAACTTTCAGAAGAGAATGCACCTTGAATTCAATCCAGTGAGACCCATGTCAGAATGCCTGACCCATACTACTCTACCATAATAGATCTGTGTTGTTTTAAATCATTGATTTTGCAATAATCTGTTATATCACAACAGAATATCAATACAATAGAAAATGAATATGCTCTTTCAGGATACAAGGTCTCAGAGTAAGAATTGATTGAAGGATGCCTGGGCTTAGGAATTAGAAAAGAGAGTCCTGGGACTTGGTGGAGTGAAATCTGGGACAGGAGGCAGTCATTGGAAAAGACAAGTAGACCAAGGTTTAGGGCCATGGTCATAGGGAAAGGACAGTGCTACCAAGAGGGGCTGAGTTGAGAATCGGAAGAAGAGGTTCAGCTCAAGCAGTCACAGAAGCAGTTTTGGAGACTTGGAATACATGGGTCGTAGCATAGAGGTGAGACTTGGTAGGGAAAGTGTTTGTGAGAACAATGGGTTTTTAGGCTGGGTAACAGAAAAAAGGAATGGAAAGAGCCCAGGGCTAGGAATCAGGGTACCTAGATTGTAGTATTTTGGTATCTGAGTTGTTTGACACAAATATCCTGGGCCTCAGTCTTCCCTTATGTAAGATGACGGACTGAGAGTCTCAGGGTTGCTTCCCAGATTCAAATAAAAATCACATGATTTGGTGAAGGACCTTAGTGAGCTCTCTAGGAGTGACCTAACTGTGGTTATGACATTTCAGCTTGTGTCACCAAGTCAGTGTCCCTAGACACAGCTCAATGCAGTGCACGTAAATGACAGTGGATTATGGTATCCCCCTTAGTGGAATAACTTTGCTCACTTCTGAGGGTTCATCATGTTACTTCAACATAGAAACGGTGACCTTGTCACACACAAGTCTCCTCATGATTGAAATATTTGTATTTACAGAGTTCTATGTACGCGATGCCTCTTACGGGGGATGTTCAAAGTCTTTGCAAATTGCCATCTCTTATTCCTTTTAGGGTCAGCAGGGAGTAGCCATTTTGGAGTTGATCAAATAGAGAATCACAGGGTATTGATCCCCAGATATGTCTTAATTCTTAAACATTAAGTATTCCAGAATCCTGAATTCAGTAAAAATGTCTTTGCATTCTGTTTGATTTTGTACACTTTTCAGTTTCTCACAAACCTTTTACTGACAGAGCGTCGTAGCATCTGCCAGTGATAGGGCAACCAGAGGGTTTGGCAGCTTGTGGGTGGGAGTTTCAGGGTTTGGGGACTTGGCGGCAGTTAGATTGGGCTGTTGGTGTGGGAGGATGGAACTGTGTATTGATGATGGTCTTGGCTTTTTCTAAATCACAATTGCATCATATGAGATAGCTGAATTTATGTTGAGCTTTACAAAAGCCTCCTGGGAAAAGGGCAAAACTGGTTTTAGTGCGTAAGAAATTTATTTATGGCAGTTATGGTACCAAACTGAGACTGGAGACTGCTGAGAATCTGGACCACTTTCTGGTAGAGGAAAAAAAAAAAACTATTTTACTTTTTAAAGTAGGAATCATATAGTGGAAGCACTTTGTAGTTACAGTGATTTTTGAAAGTCTTCTTATCCTTTCCATAGGGTGACAGGCTGGTTATTCTTGTCACATTAATTCAGATAAAGATGGCTTCTGGGAAGAAATATGGTGGGGGAGTAGGGTGGGAAGAGAGTGGAAATAAAATGGCCAGCTCCCAGGGAGGTAGCTTGAGGATGTCAAAGTACGGTTAGCCAGGTTTCTTATGACTCATCTGCATAGCAGAGCTGCATGACTGGTCCTGCTGGAAACACAGGGTCACAGCTTTCTGTAGTATTGAAATGACTCACAGAGAAGGGGGCTGAAGGTCCCATCTCAGGTTTATCTGATGTGTGAAAATGTGACTTATGTCTTTAATTTAACATGATTTTTTTTTTAACTTCTGGTGCCCTGATAGAATGCCATGGGAGGCAAATTGTGTTAAGTGATTCTTTTTTTTAAACAAGTTTGAAAAACTAGTGTTAGGTACTGGAGTCCCTCAGTCATCATGCATATTGTGTTCTCAAATGGTAAGGATCTGACAGTTTTTCTGGTACAGCATGAGGTAAGATGATCTATTCATCAACAATACAGGTGGGATATATAAAGCACTTTACCTGTTTTCATCAGTTCTTTCTACTAAACTCTGTAGAAATCTTTTTTACCCTTCCATGACACCTTAGTTAAGTATCAAAACATTATGATAATTTTTGATGCATAAGCTTAGTTCAGTACAGTTTAGAACTGTAGTATCATGTTCAATTTAAAACTTTTCCCCAACCATTGCTTAAGGGACCCAAAAAGTGGGCTGGAAGGGGGATTGGAGAAAGAGAGAGGTAGAGAAGGCAAAGGGCAGAGAGAGAGAGACAGAGCCAGAGACAGAGTTTCTTCTTTTTTTCTCCCTGTCGTGTGGACCATCTAGGATTAGGGCAAGTGGTTTTGGATAGAGGTAACAATAGTTCTGTATACTTGACCACCTGCCAGTTGTGGGAACGTGTGTATGCTCACTCTGATCCCTTTGATCTTAGCGCTTCTGGCAACTTCTGCTGATGTAATGTTCTCTACATGATGGTTTCTTGTTTAAGCCAGCCTGGTCCACTTTGTCAACTAGGACTTAGAGAGGTTAGCCCTCCTGTAGACCCTATTTCTGGTCCTCTCTCTGGTAGTGTGCTCAGTCACTCAATGTTTTTGATTCTTTGCAACCCCATGGACTGTAGCCCACCAGGGTCCTCTGTCCCTGGCACTCAAGAATACTGGAGCAGGTTGCCATTTCCTACTCCACAGCTCCCTGGTAGAGTGTCAGGTCATTTTTTCTGGTTAGTCCTTTTAGTCTCTTTGTCTCTCATCTGTTCTATAGTTCTTCTGTGGACCGATGGAAACCACTGAGCTTTTCTTCCACACATTCTGTCATGAACCTGGGGTGGAGGTGCCACACGTCCTTTCTTCCCAGGATTGCTGCTCCACTTCTCAGTGTGCTGTTACAGTGCTACTCCAGGAAGCCTTTTGCCTTCATAAATCTACGGTGAGAAGTGAGTGCAAGTCTGTGTTCAGTTACACACACCCGTCTTCAGGCGAGGTCCTCCCCAGAATTCTCTCACCAGGCTTCCCTCTGTTTTACTCATGGCAAAGTGAGATGCCAGCCACCTCCCCTTCTGCAAGATACTCTCCACTCTGCTTGGAGTTCTCTTGCAGCAGCACACGCCCCTCCTTCTGACAAACTTAGTATTGTAAGATAGGGAAAAGAGTTTCCTCACTGAGTACTGTCCTCTCTGCAAGGCTGGGAACTCTGATCGCTCCTCTCCTTGCACAGGCTTCTTACAGGAGCTGGGAAGAATGTGAGGGTTAGTGGATGGCTCTCAGTTGTAGTATGGGTTTTGTCCATTAGGAAGCCTCGAGGAAAGGTTTCTGCCCCTTTCAATACGGAGAGTCAGTGCCTGTAGATTTCATCTGTAGATGCGTGTCGGTTCTGGGCCACAGGAAAAGTTCCGCTCAGTATCCTGGCATACTAATACCTGGTTTTATGTAAATACAGGATTGTATTGTCCTGTTAATCAGTGCCTTTCAGTGTTATGTGATGGTATGATGGGGGTTTTGGTTTGTTTTTGTTTTTATATCTGTCAATTCATATTACTAGAAAAGTCATAGAAAATAATGGCTTCTAAAAAATTATATCAGGCTCTATTTACCTCAGTAGCGACTTGTTTCCCAGGAAGTGCTTGATTTCCCTGGCTAGCTGCCACAAATACAGTAGGACTTTGTATTTACGTTGTTTATTATAATAGGGATTTATTCTGTAGGTCAAATCACGGTCTTCACGATGTGTTCTACGTAATAAAAGGCCCAGGGAAGCAGTAGAGTGTGTGTTGGAGTCAAATCAACTTGGCTGGAATCAGCAGCTTTGTGAGGCTGGTGAGTCACTTAACATCTCCCTCACAGGCAAAATAAAAATACTACTACCCACCCACATAAGAGGTTATGAGGTCTCAGTTGAATTATGTATGTAAAGTATGTAAGGCACTTATGATTGCCTGGATTGTAGGAAGCATATAACGAAGTTAGCTACTTTCATTATCTTTATGGTATAGATAATGCCATATCATCTTTATATGATTCCACTGTAATTTGAATAAAAACATATCACCTTGTGCTGAGGGGGCTGAGAGTGGGAATTCTGCTAAATATAAGGAAGTTTAACATATATCATGTCAGTAGGAAGCAGAGTCAAGTTCAGAAGAATCAACAGCAGAGGTTAGGGACTTCGTGTAAAATATGGGGAGATACGACATCAGGGAATAAGGGCAAAGAGTGTGGAGAACTAAAGTTTAGGCGTAACACAGCAACAATACAGCTTGGTAGTTACAGATTTGAAAGATATAGTCCAGAACACATTTTAATGGAGGTGAGTGACCTGGCACTGTGGGTTGGAACAGACCAGCTTGGAGTATGAGAAAAGGTAATTCCCTGTGGCAGTTTTTCTGTTTGCCAGAGAAATCCCTTAACTATTTTCCCCTATGATCATAACATCAAGTCTCATTCGTCTGTTAATTTGTTTTCTACTAACTCTGGTAAGAGTGAAGTAGAATTGAGCATTAAAAAAATTATTACTAAGTGGATAGGGAAAAAACATCTCAAATTTCTACTTTTTGATCATAAATGGAGTTTAACATATAACCCCTTATATGTTAGTCTTCTGCATTTCTGCTTTTGTGAATTAAATATCCATGTCATTTATTATCTGTGTATTGAAATTTTAGGGTTTTTCTTATTAATCTATGTATGCTCTTGATATACTGACTCAGTCATATTTGCATATGTTTTAATTTTGCTATGAGTATTTTCTCCACTTGTATTTATCTTCTAATTTTTAAAAACTTAAAAAAAACTAAACTTTTTATTAAGGTAAATTTCAAATACATGTTAAAAAAACAGACTCTAACGACCCCCCTTATGTACCCATCTCCCAGCTTCAATACTTGTCAATTCTGCCATTTTTGTTTATCTGACTCCACCTACTTCCCATTTACTTCCACTCACTCCTCTCCACTTGAGGTTGTTGTTGTTGTTTGATAGTTTTAAATTTCTAGGTATAGTTTACACACACATGCATATACCTTATCTGTTCAATTTGCATGAATGAACAGACTTGAGTAAAACACTGATAGGGCTAAGAATCATACCCAGAGACTCTGGGGGAAAAGGGATAGCCCCCACTGCTTACACTCACAGACAGAACAGACAGAGCCATGCAGCCGTCTCGTATCCTAAGTCTCAGAGCCACTGAGCCAGTGCTGCATAAAGTCACACTGAACCCAAGGAAGCAGAAAATCAAGACTTGGATTTGTCTTGGCTGGGATAGGGCCTGCGTCAAGAAACAGGTTCTTAAGTAAACCGGATTTTGACTAGAGGCCTTGGACTCAGAAGAGGCCATCTTCTGCTCTTCCCTCACCTGGAGGTTCATTTCCTTCTTCTTTCACTGTCTCTGAAAAGAAGATCCGTTTGGGAGAATGTCAATATAGGGGTAGGGAAGGCCAGGCAAACACTCTGAGCATGCTACAGTGGGATCAGTTTGCACTTTTAGGTTATATGGAATCAGCAAAATGAAAAAGCAGCCAATGGAATGGAAGAAAATATTTGCAAACCATATATCTGATAAGGGGTTAATAACCCAGTATATAAGGAACTCTTTATAATTCAATAGCAAAAACCAAGTAACCTGATTAGAATATGGTTCTATTGCAGTGCTACATGATATATCCTTATTAATTATCTATTTTATATATGAAAGTAAAAGTGAAAGTGCAGGTCACATCTGACTCTTTGAGAACCCATGGACTATACAGTCCATGGAATTCTCCAGGCCAGAATACTGGAGTGGGTAGCCTTTCGCTTCTCCTGGGGCTCTTCCCTACCCAGGGATCAAACCCAGGTCTCCCACATTGCTGGTGGATTCTTTACCAGCTTAGCCACAAGGGAAGCCCAAGAATACTGGAGTGGGTAGCCTTTCCCTTCTCCTGCGGATCTTCCTGACCCAGGAATCAAACCGGGGTCTTCTGCATTGTAGAAGGATTGTTGGATTGTTGCATTGTTGGATTCTTTACCAACTGAGCTATCAGGAAAGCCCATTTTATATATAGTAGTGTGTATATGTCAATCCCAGTCTCCCAACTTATCCCCCTCCCCTTCTCCCTTGGTAATTGTAAGTTTGTGGGAAAGGTAATCCTTTGTAGGAAATGAGGAGAAATCCTTTGTAGGTGAGGAAAAAGCAGAAGGTGCCCTCTTTCAGAATCCAAGAACCTGTTTCTTGGCCCCTTCCCAAAGAAGACATATAAATGGCCCATACGTACATGAAAAGATGCTCAATATCACTAAGTATCTGGACAATACAAATAAAAACCACAATGAGATACCATCTTACACCTATTAGGATGTATTAAAATAATAAGGATAAGTATGTGTTAGGATAAGTTAAAAGATAGCAAGTGTTTACAAGAATGTAGGGGAAAGGAATCCTTTTTTAAGCTAATTTTTATTGGAGTATAGTTGATTTACAATGTTGTGTTAGTTTCTGCTGTACAGCAAAGTGAATCAATCCTGAATATTCACTGGAAGGACTGATGGTGAAGCTGAAGCTCTAATACTTTGGCTACCTTAATGTGAAGAGCCACCTCATTAGAAAAGACCCTGATATGCTGGGAAAGACTGAAGGCAAGGGGATGACAGAGGACGAGATGGTTGGATGGCATCACCGACTCAATGGACCTGAGTCTGAGCAAGATCCGAGAGATGGTGAAGGACAGGGAAGCCTGGCATGCTGCAGTTCATGGGGTCACAAAGAGTCGGACACAACTGAGCGACTGAACAACAACAACAAAGTGAATCAGTTATACATATATCCACTCTTTCTAGATTTTTCCCCATGTAGATCATTATAGAATATTGAGGTCCCGGTGCTATACAATAGATCTTTCTTAGTTATCTGTTTTATATATAGTAGTGTATATATGTCAATCCCAGTCTCCCAATTTATTCCTCTCCCCTTCTCCCTTGGTAACTGTAGGTTTGTGGGAAAGGTAATCCTTGTACATTGTTGGTAGGAATATAAATCGGTACAGTCACTATGGAAAACAGTATAAAATTTCCTCAAAAAATTAAAAATAGAACTACGATATGGTTCACAATTCCACTTAGGTGTATAACCAAAGGAAATGAAATTAGTATCTCTAAGAGTGTTCTTTGGAAGGACTGATGCTAAAGCTGAAACTCCAGTACTTTGGCCACCTCATGCAAAAAATTGACTTGTTGGAAAAGACTCTGATGCTGGGAAGGATTGGGGGCAGGAGGAAAAGGGGATGACAGAGGATGAGATGGCTGGATGGCATCACTGACTCAATGGACGTGAGTTTGGGTGAACTCCAGGAGTTGGTGATGGACAGGGAGGCCTGGTGTGCTGCAATTAATGGGGTTGCAAAGAGTTGGACACGCCTGAGCGACTGAACTGAACTGAAGAGATATCTGCACTCTCATGTTCTTTGTAGCATTATTCACAAGAGCTAAGTTATGGAAACAATAAAATGTTTGTTGATTGATGAATGGATTAAGAAAATGTGATATATATATATGGCTTCCCTGGTGGCTCAGTCAATAAAGAATTCTCCTGCAAAATGCTGAAGATGCAGATACAATACCTGGATCAAGAAGATCCCCTGGAGAAGGGCGTGGCAACCCACTCTAGTATTCTTGCCTGGAGAATATCATGGACTGAAGAGCCTGGCAGGCTACAGTCCCTGGGGTCGCAGAGTCAGACATGACTGAAGCTACTGAGCACGCACAATGGAATATTATTCAGCCTTAAGAAAGAAGGAAATTCTGTCATTTACAACAACATGGATGAAACTGGAGGATATTATACTAAGTGAAATAAGCCAGACACATAAAAGACAAACCTTGCATGGTCTCACTTATATGAGGAGTCAAAAAAACAAAAAGCCAACAACAAACACAAAAAGCTGAGCTTATACTAACAGGGAATAGTGTGGTGGTTGCTGCTGCTGCTGCTGCTGCTGCTGCTGCTGCTGCTGCTGCTAAGTCGCTTACCAGAAGCTAAAGGGTGAGGGAGATTTGAAAAAAAAAGTAAAATTGTTCTTGCCAAGGGCTATGGAGAGGGAGGCATGGGCAGTTATTGTATAATGTTGTAGGGCAGTTAAAGAATTGTAAGATGAAAAGAGTTTGGGAGATAGATGATGGTAATGGCTGTATAACAGTATGAGTTACCTAATACCACTGAAACTGTACACTTAAAAGTAGTTAGGATAATAAACTTTGTTGTATATGTATATATATTTTACAACGATAAAAAATGGAAAAAAATGTGTTGAAACATAAAAAACGGGCACCTATGTTCCCAGGTGGCTCAGTGGTAAAGAATCTGGTATTTTTGCTGGGAAAATCCCATGGACAGAGGAACCTGGCAGGCTACATTCCATGGGGTCACAAAGAGTTGGACATGACTGAGCATGCATGCATGCATGCATGTTCAGACATTGCAGAGATTAAACAGATAACAGAAAGACATTATGGTGAAAAAATAGTTGGTGGTTCCTCAAAAAGTTAAACATAAATATTTAACTAAATATTTAATAAATAAGTAAATATTATATGGTTTCACATATATAAGCTAGATAGAATAAGCAGATTCATAGAGCCAAAAGTATCAAATAGAGGTTACCAGGGACTGCAATGAGAGAAGAAAAGGGCAGTTGTTGCTTAATGAGTAGAGTTTCTATTTGAGATAATGAGAAAGTTCTGGAACAGTGGTGATATTTGCATAACATTGTGAATGTACTCAATTCCACTGACTTGTACATTTGAAAATGATTAAAATGGTAAATTTTATGTTATTTATATTTTACCATGCTGAGTTTTTTAAAAAAGAAAATGTAACAATCCATTCCTTTAAAAACTCTCTCATGATTTTCAACATGACTTCCATGACTCTTTCCCAATGTACATTTTTTACTTATAATAATATTTTCCTCTGGGCATTATAATGTTCATTTTGTGCATATAACTGTGTTATCCATCTGACATTTATTTATGAGATACAGATACAAATTTATCACACTGTTATTTATTGTGTATTATTTCTTTTCTGGACTGATTAATGGTCTTTATTATATATTAAACTTATCATAATAAGCCCTGTTTATGTGTAAATTCTGTTATTGATTTCAAGACTATCAAAGGGACTTTTGCCTCATTGTGCTTTTGAGTATGGAAATGTGCATACTGAGCTTCTGGTTGTATATTTACCTAAGACATCTCTTTTGGGGATCATGGTTATCCCATGTTGGTATAATCTTAGTGTTTTTAGATGTTTTTATCAAGTGATGCTCTAGCTCACTCAAATTTACTTATTAGTCTTTTTGCATATAGCAAAAACAGCATCAGTGGTGTTGACAAGAAACAATACATATCATCTTTAGTTTCATTAGCAGGGAGAGATGAATTAAAAAAGAAAATCTGTTTCTATACCATTTGTAGAGCCATTAGTTGTTATTATGTCATATTTGTTCTTATAAGTAATGTGCTTCTACAGTATGCTTCCAATGGGCTGGTGGCTGTTAATTCAGCAAATTTAATTTTCCAAGTGAGAAAAGTCACTACCACATCAATCTCATGAATATAATGCCTAGTGGTGAATATAATTCTTCCATTATCAGCCTCATTCATCACACTAAGGCAAGTGGTCAGAACTGTGAGCTTGAACATGGCTGCTGCTGCTGCTAAGTCACTTCAGTTGTGTTCGACTCTTAGCGACCCCATGGACTGCAGCCTACCAGGCTCCTCCATCCATGAGATTTTCCAGGGTAGAGTACTGGAGTGGGGTGCCATTGCCTTCTCCGTTGAACATGGCAAACACTGGTAAAGATTCCTCTAGCTTAATATCACTAATTGATTTTGTTTCTTCACTTTAACAATGGTATGTCTTATCTACATATAGGACTACATTTAGAGGGTGTGTATTTTCAATATTAAGCCACTTCACATCTTTTTAGAATACTTTAATTGAAATCATTCATTGATTATTCATTTGAAATGTTGATCTCTGGGCTGCTTGCTCAATGATACTGCATGTGAATTTAGTAACTGTTAGATCTTTCTGGGGGGTTCAGGCTCATAGAATGGGGAGATCTAGTACTATCATGTCTTTTTTGGGATTTGACCATCCTAGACAATTTCTCCTTCCATGTGGATTCATGCTCTCTTACATCTAAGGGATCCAAAGAAACATAGTTCCATTATTGCTACTCAGTAGAGCATCAAATCTTAGTTGATTGTTTCTTAAAAAATTTCTGAGCTTCCTTATGTTCGTGATGTGTACTGATTTTTCTGAACTTGACCAACTGACCAAAGCATTCTACCTCCTCTTTCATTCCAGTGAAAAAAGCATAATTCCAGACAGAAGCAGGCATTCTAGCCCCTGTGGGTTAGGAAATCTGGCTGAGGCTTGATTCATGGATTCTGTGGAGGAAGGATATTTTATTGGAGTCAGTGCCTGCAGATTTGGTAGGTTACAGGAAAAGCAACAGAAGGTTTCTGTGGGAAAAAGGCAGATTTTTTTTTATGGACTTTAAGAATTATACAGAATTGGTATTTGAGATAGAGCCATTGAATGTTTAGGGATTTAAGGAGAAATAGGCACACATTTCTGGAGCTTTGGCTGTTTTCTAGGATTCATGGAGTAGAGAGGTTTTTATAAGCTCATCTATGCATCAAAGGCTCTTTTAGTAGGTTCAAGACAGGGATGGAGGAAACAGAATATGTTGCGTAGCCTAGTGACAAGGGTATGAGCACTACTGTCCAAAAAGCCTAGGAGGAAAGTTTCCCAGCTCTTTGGGATATAATTGTGATTGGGTTCCTAGGTTCTGATAAAGAAATGGCTAGAAGGGAGGGTAAGCAAGTAATGCTTCATAAGTTCAAATGTTGCAATGATATGATCTGGTAAAGAAGAGGGATTTTGTTTTGTTTTCTCATTTGTTAAGGGCTTATCATTCTGTTCCATTGAGAGTCACCAGTTGAGGCTGAAAGAATCAGGTCTCAATGGGGTCAAATCCCAAGAAAAAACAGTAGGGATATGGAATGCCAGGATTAGAGACTGAAGAATAAAGGTTTGAAGTAGAAAGGACTGCAGTACTTATGTTAAAGAGGGACAGTCAGATAGCAGAATTAAGCAAGGTTATGGAATCAAGATTGCCAAGAGAAGTATCAATAACCTCAGATATGCAGATCCCACCACCCTTATGGCAGAAAATGAAGAAGAATTAAAGAGCCTCTTGATGAACGTGAAAGAGGAGAGTGAAAAAGTGGCTTAAAGCTCAACATTCAGAAAACGAAGATCATGGCATCCAGTCCCATCACTTCATGGCAAATAGATGGGGAAATAGTGGAAACAGTGGCTGACTTTATTTTTCTGGGCTCTAAAGTCACTGCAGATGGTGATTGTAGCCATGAAATTAAAAGACGCTTACTCCTTGGAAGGAAAGTTATGACCAACCTAGACAGCATATTCAAAAGCAGAGACATTACTTTGCCAACAAAGGTCTGTCTAGTCAAGGCTATGGTTTTTCCAGTGGTCATGTATGGATGTGAGAGTTGGACTGTGAAGAAAGTTGAGCACCGAAGAATTGATGCTTTTGAACTGTGGTGTTGGAGAAGACTCTTGAGAGTCACTTGGGACTGTGAGGAGATCCAATCAGTCCATCCTAAAGGAGATCAGTCCTGGGTGTTCATTGGAAAGACTGATGTTGAAGCTGAAACTCCAAAACTTTGGCCACCTGATGTGAAGAGCTGACTCATTTGAAAAGACCCTGATGCTGGGAAGGATTGAAGGCAGAGGAGAAGGGGACGACAGAGGATGAGATGCTTGGATGGCATCACCGATATGATGGACGTGAGTTTGGGTGGACTCTAGGAGTTGGTGATGAACAGGGAGGCCTGGCATGCTGCGGTTCATGGGGTTGCAAAGAGTCAAACACGACTGAGTGACTGAACTGAACTGATGCCTAATTGGGCTTCCCTGGTGGCCCAGATGGTAAAGAATGTCCTGCAATGTAGGAGACCCAGGTTCGATCCCTGAGTCAGAAAGGTCCCCTGGAGAAGGGAATGGCTACCCACTCCAGTATTCTTGCCTGGAGAATCCCATGAATAGAAGAGCCTGGCAGGCTACAGTCCATGGAGTTGCGAGTTGGACATGACTGAGTAAGTGAAAGTTATGCCGACTATGCATAGTGTAGTGGCAACAAGAAAACAGGACTTTGGGAGGCATGGATTGTGTTCAAGATTTTAATTTTTAGAAGAAAAGAGTAGTATGTATGAAATAATATATAACCCCAAAGATTCCTCTAATGGATAATTTAAAGTAAAATTCTGTCTGTATTCAGGCAATAGCAGTCCTGTTCCTGTAGGGGAAGAAATGGTCTCTAGAATATTTAAATATTAATAATAAAGATTTAAAACTAAAAAAACCCCTCTAATATAATAATATATTTGTGAATGTTGCAAAAATTTATAAAATTATACAGACATATTACATACTTAAGATACAATATATCTCATCTATATATCTAACCATCTATATATGTATACATGTATGTTTATATGTATGTATGCATGTATCTACCTATTTATAATACAAAATTAACTTGATTCCTTTCCTGGTGGTGTGCTTTTATTTTTGGTGTGCTATTTGCACTAAATGACTCAGAAACGGAAGTGAAAAATCATTTTACAATCTGGCTAGATTTTTTTTCTGTTAGAGTTGTTGTAATTCTTACATAATAGTGATACAAACCTCTGAATGTTTATTAGATGTGTGGTGCTAGGTTTCTATGTAGAACAACAATACCAGGCCCCTAACTTCCATGCCTCTCTAATTATATGTAAACTAGTTTAAGATCATCAAGTACAATGACTCATCACTCCAAGGTGCTCTGCAAAAGCCTACATTGTTACAAGACTATTGTTCCCTACTGAATATATTTATTTTGAGCTTTAGTTAATTTTTTATTTTTAACATAAGCTCCAGATCTTTATCTGTACTTGTTATGTAAGAAATAATAAACACTTGAATGCAGTTATCTACTTAAAATTTTTACTTCTTTTGATAAAAACAAAAAGCTACTGCATTCTTAGAAATGTCTGTTTAGATTTCTTGCTATCATAATCAGCAGCATCATAATTACCATTATTGTCATTGTCTGTTAATATTGGTTGCTAAGCATTTAGTTCATGGATTATTGTAAGTTCTAATAGTATTTGCAAATAGTATGTATCAAATAACCAAGCTTTTTCCTTAGAAAAATATAGATAAAAATGAATATTGGTCAAAATTATAAGAAGTTCCTAACTTTCAAATGGGTTGGTTGCCAAAATTTGTTTTTAAGGTAGTTTGTTTGAACTGGAAGCTGTTTTGTTGATTGATTGGTAAACAGTGTTATATATGGGATGTGTGCATGCTAAGTCACTTCAGTCGTGTCTGACTCTTTGTGACCCCCATGGATATCAGCACGCCAGGCTTCCCTCTTCTTCACCGTCTCCCAGAGCTTACTCAAACTCATGTCCATTGAGTCAGTGATGCCATCCAACTGGCGTCCCCAACTGATGTCATCTTCTGTAGTCCCCTTCTTCTCCTGCCTTGGATCTTTCCCAACATCAGGGTCTTGTCTAATGAGTCAACTCTTCACATCAGGTGGTCAAAGTATTGGAGCTTCAGCTTCAGCATCAGTCCTTCCGATGAATATTCAGGGCTGATTTCCTTTAGGATTGACTGGTTTGATCTCCTAACTGAATGAAACTATGAGCCATGCTGTGTAGGGCCACCCAAGATGGACAGGTCTTGGTGGAGAATTCTGACAAAATGTGGTCTACTGGAGAAGGGAATAGTGAACCACTTCAGCATTCTTGCCTTGAGAACCCCATGAACTGTATGAAAAGGGTCTTTGTAGATGTTACCAGTTTAAGGTCATATTGGATTAAGATGAGTTACAGTCCACTGACTGGTGCCCTTATAATGAGAGAGAATTTGCACACAAAGACAGGAAGAATGCACGTGGCAATGGAGGCAGAGATTGGAGTGAAGCGTCTACAAGCCATAGAATGACAAAGATTGCCATCAACCACTGGGCACCAGGAAGAGGCGAGGAAAGAATCTTCCCTAGTGCCTGCAGAGAGCGCATAGCCCTGCTGACACCATGGTTTAGGACGTCTAACCTCCAAAACTGTGGGATAGTATGTTTCTGCTGCCTTTGTTGTTCAGTTGCTCAGTCATGTCTGACTCTTTGCGACCCCATGGACTATAGTATGCCAGGCTTCCCTGTCCTTCACCATCTCCTGGAGCTTGCTCAAACTAATGTCCATTGAGTCGGTGATATCATCAAACCATCTCATCCTTTGGCATCCCCTTCTCCTCCTGCCTTCAATCTTTGGCAGTATCAGGGTCTTTTCTAGTGAGTCGGCTCTTTGCTTTAGGTGGCCAAAGTATTGGAGCTTCAGCTTCAACATCAGTCTTTCCAATGAATATTCAGGATTGATTTCCTTTAGGATTGACTGGTTTGATCTCCTTGCAGTCCAAGAGACTCTCAAGAGTCTTCTCCAACACCACAGTTCAAAAGTATCAATTTTTTTGGTGCTCAGCCTTCTTTATGGTCCAGCTCTCACATCCATACATGACTACTAGAATAGCCATAACTTTGACTATACAGACCTTTGTAGGCAAAATAATGTCTTTTCTATTTAATATGCTGTGTAGGTTGGTAGCTATAGGGAACAAAAATACAACTTCCAAATAAATAAATCTTAATCACTGAAATTTCTCATATGTCTTCCTACTCCACAATAAATCTGAGAATGGACTTACTACTAAAACAAAACTTGGCATGTGTTATGGACTGAATGTTTGTGTCTCCCCAACATTCTTGTGAAAAAATCATAACCTCCAATATGATGGCATTAGGAGGTGTGGCCTTCAGAAAGTAATAGATCATGAGAATGGAGCCCTCAGGAATGGATTCTATTCCCCTATACAGAGACCCCAGAGAGCTTTCTCTCCCTCTTTCCACCAAATGAGGATACAGGACAAGGCAGCTGTTTATGAACAAGAAAATAGGTCCCCACCATACTCTGTATCTGCTAGTACTTTGATCTTGGACTTCCAACCTTCAGAACTGTGAGACATAAATGTTTGTTGTGTATCTACCCAGTCTATGTTATTTTTGTTATAACAACCCGAACAGACTAGGCATGGTTAAGTTTGGTGTGTATGTATGTGTTTTTAATTTTAATTGGAGTATAGTTGATTTACAATGTTGTGTTAGCTTCAAGTGTATGTCATTGTGAATCATTTATACATACACATATATCCACTCTTTTAAAGATTATTTTCCTATATAGGTATTACAGAGTATTGAGTAGAGTTTCTTGTACTATGTATACAGTAGGTCTTTATTAGTTATCTATTTTATATTGATCCCAATCTCCCAATTTATCCCTGTCCTGCTTTCCCCTCAGGTAACCATAAGTTTGTTTTCTGCATCTGTGACTCTATTTCTGTTTTTGTAAATAGGTTCATTTGTACCATTTTTTTTAAGTTTCCACATACATGTGTTATCATATGATATGTGTCTTTGTCTGACTTACTTAACTCAGTATGACAGTCTCTGGGTCCATCCACATTTCTATAAATGGCATTATTTCATTCTTTTTATGGCAGCATAATATTCTATTGTATATAAGTTCCACATCATCTTTATCCATTTGGTATGGGGTTTAGTTCAGTTCAGATCAGTTCAGTTGCTCAGTCATGTCCGACCCTTTGTGACTCCATGGAATGCAGCACACCAGGCCTCCCTGTCCATCACCAACTCTCTGAGTTTACCCAGACTCTTGTCCATTGAGTTAGTGATGCCATCCAACACCTCATCCTCTGTTGTCCCCTTCTCCTCCTGCCTTCAATCTTTCCTAGCATCAGGGTCTTTTCCAAGGAGTCAGCTCTTCATATCAGGTGGCCAAAGTATTGGACTTTCAGCTTCGACATCAGTCCTTCCAATGAACACCCAGGACTGATCTCCTTTAGGATGGACTGATTGGATTTCCTCGCAGTCCCAAGTGACTCTCAAGAGTCTTCTCCAACACCACAGTTCCAAAGCATCAATTCCTCGGCGCTCAGCTTTCCTTATAGTCCAACTCTCACATCCATACATGGCTACTGGAAAAACCATAGCCTTGACTAGAGGGACCTTTGCTGGCAAAGTAATGTCTCTGTTTTTCAATATGCTGTCTAGATTGGTCATAACTTTCCTTCCAAGGAGTAAGTGTCTTTTAATTTCATGGCTGCAGTCACCATCTGCAGTGATTTTGGAGCCCAGAAAAATAAATTCTGCCACTATTTCCACTATTTCCCCATCTATTTGCCATGAAGTGATGGGACCAGATGCCATGATCTTCGTTTTCTGAATGTTGAGCTCTAAGCCAACTTTTTCACTCTCCTCTTTCACGTTCATCAAGAGGCTCTTTAGTTCTTCACTTTCTGCCGTAAAGGTGGTGTCATCTACCTATCTAAGGTTATTGATATTTCTCCCGGCAATCTTGATTCCAGCTTGTGCTTCATCCAGCGCAGCATTTCTCATGATGTACTCCGTATAGAAGTTAAATAAGCAGGGTGACAATATACAGCCTTGACGTACCCCTTTCCCTGGTTGGAACCAGTCTGTTGTTCCATGTCCAGTTCTAACTGTTGCTTCCTGACCTGCATATAGATTTCTCAGGAGGCAGGTCAGGTGGTCTGGTATTCCCATCTCTTTCAGAATTTTCCACAGTTTATTGTGATTCATGCAGTCAAAGGCTTTGGCGTAGTCAGTAAAGCAGAAATAGATGTTTTTCTGGAACTCTTTTGCTTTTTCAATGATCCAGAAGATTTTGGCAATTTGATCTCTGGTTCCTCTGCCTTTTCTAAAACCAGCTTGAACATCTGGAAGTTCATGATTCATATATTACTGAAGTCTGGCTTGGAGAATTTTGAGCGTTACTTTACTCATGTGTGAGATGAGTGCAATTGTGTGGTAGTTTGAGCATTCTTTGGCATTGCCTTTCTTTGGGATTGGAATGAAAACTGTCCTTTTCCAGTCCTGTGGCCACTGCTGAGTTTTCCAAATTTGCTGGCATATTGAGCACAGCACTTTCATAGCATCATCTTTCAGGATTTGAAATCGCTCAACTGGAATTCCATCACCTCCACTAGCTTTGTTCATAGTGATGCTTCCTAAGGCCCACTTGACTTCGCATTCCAGGATGTCTGGCTCTAGGTGAGTGATCACACCATCATGATTATCTTGGTCGTGAAGATCTTTTTGGTATAGTTCTTCTATGTATTCTTGCCACCTCTTCTTAATATCTTCTGCTTCTACTAGGTCCATACCATTTCTGTCCTTTATTGAGCCCAACTTTGCATGAAATGTTCCCTTGGTATCTCTAATATTCTTGAAGAGATCTCTAGTCTTTCCCATTCTGTTGTTTTCCTCTATTGCTTTGTGCTGAACACTGAGGAAGGCTTTCTTATCTCTCCTTGCTGTTGTTTGGAACTCTGCATTCAGATGCTTTTATCTTTCCTTTTCTCCTTTGCTTTTTGCTTCTCTTCTTCTTTACAAATAGGGGGCTATTTGTAAGGCCTCCCAGACAGCCATTTTGCTTCTTTGCATTTCTTTTTCTTGGGGATGGTCTTGATCCCTATATCGTGTAGAATGTCACGAACCTCTGCCATCTTAATACCTAGTTGTGATGATGATATTTAATTACTGTATTGTTAGTGTTTTTAAAATATAACTTACTTAGTTCATTAAGAATTTTAAGATATGGATAATACATAGTGAGTACTATACTTTGTAGAATTAGTATGACAAGACATGAATAGATGAAGAATGGTACATCTACAGCAGGAGCCTATACATGTCAGTTCTTGCTTTAATTAGAGAACACAGGAGGTTCTTAGGAGATTCTCATGTTTACTCTTCAGATTTTTTTTTCACTTGAAATCTCCCTATGCATCAGATTTCCAGAGTACATGGAGTCCATTATATCTCTAGGTCTTCCCCTCCTTCCAACATAATCTAAGAATCTAGAGACCTTAATGAGTTCAAAGAGGCCAGTCATCTTTTGAAATACTTCACAGGGAAACAAAAAGAATTCGAAAATTTGATCAATCTTCTGTTGGGTTCGAATTTTCATCTGTCATTGTTTCTATTGTTTGTAAGTTAACCTGTAACAACAGTTCCTTATGGTCTGATGAATCCTTTCCTACCCCTGTGATGTTGCACTTTCTGGTCAGTAACCCAGTGCAGCAGTGTTGTGTTTTACACTTGGACCGCAGTTCTTTAGTTTACACTCATTGGTTAAGAGCATGGGCTTGAACGTCTGACAGTTCTCTGTGAGAGTCTCAGATCTGCCACTTACTTATTGTGTGTCCTTGGAAAATTTACTCATTAGGCCTCCATTTTCAGAACCATAAAGTGGTTATACTATTGTATCTTCCTCATAGAGTAGTTGTGAGAATTGAATGAAAACATTGCCCATAAAGTACTTAGGAAATTGCCAGGCACACAGCAATATTGATAATAGTAAAACAATGACTAAATAACAGAGGGTCATATTTATGTGTTTATGAAGAGATTTAAGGATGTGCAAAAATGCTTATAATTTTAAGCACAAAGAGAGGAATAACGTTATGTATAGAGTGTGATTTTTTTTTTCTGCCATTCCAAGAGGGATTTTAGTTTCCTGACCAAGGATTGAACCCGTGCCCTCTGCAATGGAAGCATGAGTCCCAACCACTGGACAGCCAAGAATGTCCCCTATAGTGTGTGATTTTTAATGTGACACAGAGAGTGGTGGTTACCAAACATTCTACTTTATGTCCTTGACATTCCTATCCTTCTACCTGTAGGTATGTAACTTGTTCTAGACTGTGGGCTGTGGATAAAAGTTATGTGCCACTTCTGGGCTAAAGTAGAGAAGATGTGATGTAATAGCCTCCAGCTGTTGCTTCTTCTTCCAAGGTGACTGAAGAACTCATATGTTCTAAGTATAAATAGAGAATGGTGGAGTTTCTTGATGAGCCCGGGTTCGTTGATGGACAAAGGTTCCTGGTGACCTATGATGGGCAAGTAGGAAATAAGCCTTAGTTGAGTTAGGCTGCTGGGATTTGGTGGGGGGTAATTTGCTACCATAGTGTAATCAGGCATATCCTACCCAGTACTCTTATCTTTGTTAAAAATTAAATGTTTAAATATTAAAATATAAAAGACTTGAAGACTGTTCATCAAAATTGTAAAAGTGATTAATGTTAGATAGTATGTGATTTAAATTTTCTTTAAAATTTTTTTCTGTATAAACAATATTTTTAAAGGGAGGCAGTGATGTATTTAGTTCATATTAGAAAAATTGATCAAAAACCGGTTATGTTAGAGCCATTGACTCAAGGTATTTAGAAACCACTTAATCACTCTCTGGCATTGACAATAAGAATGTGAATTTAGTATAAATTAGGGGTTAGCAAGCAACAGCCTATGGGATAAATATGGTCTGCAGCCTTTTTTTTAAATAACATTTTATTGGAAGACAGTCACAGTCATTCTTTTAAGAACTATTATCCATGGTATTTTAGCTCTAGAACTGCAGAATTGAATAGTTATGACAGAAAACTCGTGGTCCACAGAGACTAAAATATTTACTATCTGATCCTTTTCAGAAAAAATTTTCAACCATTTGTGTGGTTGTAAGCTCTGAATGGGGCCAAACCTAGGATGAAAATAGTGAAAAACTTGTCTAAGGTGCAAAATTAAAAGGGGCACCAAAAAAGTCAGTTCAGTTCATTTGCTCAGTCATGTCCGACTTTTTCCTGCCCCATGAACCACGGCACGCTAGGCCTCCCTGTCCATCGCCAACTCCCAGAGCTTACTCAAATTCACGTCCATTGAGTCGGTGATGCTATCCAACCATCTCATCCTCTGTCATCCCCTTCTCCTGCCTTCAATCTTTCCTAGCATCAGGGTCTTTTCCAATAAGTCAGCTCTTCACATCAGGTGGCCAAAGTATTGGGAGTTTCAGCTTCAACATCAATCCTTCCAGTGAATATTCAGGACTGATTTCCTTTAGGATTGACTGGTTGGATCTCCTTGCTATCCAAGGGATTATCAAGAGTCTTCTCCAACACCACAGTTCAAAAGCATCAAAAAGTCAGTAATCAAAATTAAATTACATTTTAATGCAATATTTTAAAATATTAATGTGAAAAATCCATGATGAACACAAAGTCAAAATTTCAACAAAAGTAGAATTGATAACAGAGCTGTGCCATCTCCAGTTATTGATAACTGGAGCCTGAGACAATAGTGTACTATAAGTCATTCAGTCATGTCTGACTCTTTGCAACCCTGTGCACTGAGGCTTGCCAGGCTCCTTTGTCCATGGTATTTCCTAGGAAAGAATACTAGAGTGGTTTGCCATGCCCTCTTCCAGGGGATCTTCCTGATCCAGGGACTGAGCCTGCATCTCCTGCATTGGCAGGTGGATTCTTTACCACTGGTGCTGCCTGGGAAGCAATACTAATCCTGTCTTTATTTAGAATTTTGATATTTTTGTCCAGTGTGTAGGGCAAAGTGGTGCCCTAAATTCCCTAGCACAAAGCTTAGCATATAGTGGGCTTGTGATAAGTATTTTCAATGATTATGAATTCATTAGCCCATGATGTTGTGAAGAAAGAATTAGGAAAACTGTGTTGAGCGGGAGACACTTAAACTAGTTGTTCTGGTTCTTATGTACTTACATGCTAAGGTCGTTCAGCAGTTTGGTGTATCAGCAAATATTGGCTGATAAGTTTTACTTTAGTCCTAGGCCTACCATCCTAATTTATATGACTATTTTTAAGGTGGTATTTTGGGGATTTGATATGTTTTAAGCATAATTTTGAACAGACTTTTTTGAAATTTAGATTGTCTATAAAGGCTTGTACAATCCAAATGCTGGACATACTACTTTTTAGCCAGTGATTTCTGGCATTTTCTTCCATTTCTTCTTTGATATTCATCTAGATAGATAAATCTCATCCTCTTCTTCCAGGGTTTTCTTATAATATCATCATTCTGACTGGAAATTGGAATGCCCATTCCAAAAACCAATTTGTTGGGATTCTAAACCACATTTTTCAGACATCAAAGGTTCATGTACTATGTAGACTTGAACTTTTCTCAATATACTATTTGGATAGAGATACTCTATCCAATATTACAGTAATCCAATATCACATTAACAAAGTCTATGCTCCAACCAGTAACGCTGAAGAAGCTGAAGTTGAACGGTTCTGTGAAGACCTTCAAGACCTTTTAGAACTAACACCCAAAGAATGTGTCCTTTTCATTATAGGGGACTGGAATGCAAAAGTAGGAAGTCAAGAAACACCTGGGATAACAGGCAAATTTGGCCTTGGAATGCGGAATGAAGCAGGGCAAAGGCTAATAGAATTTTGCCAAGAGAACACACTGGTCATAGCAAACACACTCTTCCAACAACACAAGAGAGGACTCTACACATGGACATCACCAGATGGTCAACACCAAAAGCAGATTGATTATATTCTTTGCAGCCAAAGATGGAGAAGCTCTCTATACACTCAGCAAAAACAAGACTGGGAGCTGACTGTGGCTCAGATCATGAACTCCTTATTACCAAATTCAGACTGAAATTGAAGAAAGTAGGGAAAACCACTAGACCATTCAGGTATGACCTAAGTCAAATCCCTTATGATTATACAGTGGAAGTGAGAAATAGATTTAAGGGCCTAGATCTGATAGATAGAGTGCCTGGTGAACTATGGATGGAGGTTCATGACATTGTACAGGAGACAGGGATCAAGACCATCCCCATGGAAAAGAAATGCAAAAAAGCAAAATGGCTGTCTGAGGAGGCCTCACAAATAGCTGTGAAAAGAAGAGAGGCAAAAAGCAAAGGAGAAAAGGAAAGATATAAGCATCTGAATGCAGAGTTCCAAAGAATAGCAAGGAAAGAAAAGAAAGCCTTCCTCAGCGATCAATACAAAGAAATAGAGGAAAACAACAGAATGGGAAAGACTAGAGATCTCTTCAAGAAAATTAGAGATACCAAGGGAACATTTCATGCAAAGATGGGCTCGATAAAGGACAGAAATGGTCTGGACCTAACAGAAGCAGAAGATATTAAGATGAGGTGGCAAGAATACACAGAAGAACTGTACAAAAAAGATCTTCATGACCAAGATAATCACGATGGTGTGATCACTCACTTAGAGCCAGACATCCTGGAATGTGAAGTCAAATGAGCCTTAGAAAGCATCACTATGAACAAAGCTAGTGGAGGTGATGGAACTCCAATGGAGCTATTTCAAATCCTGGGAGATGATGCTGTGGAAGTGCTGCACTCAATATGCCAGCAAATTTGGAAAACTCAGCAGTGGCCACAGGACTGGAAAAGGACAGTTTTCATTCCAATCCTAAAGAAAGGCAATGCCAAAGAATGCTCAAACTACCACACAATTGCACTCATCTCACATGCTAGTAAAGTAATGCTCAAAATTCTCCCAGCCAGGCTTCAGCAATACGTGAACCGTGAACTTCCAGATGTTCAAGCTGGTTTTAGAAAAGGCAGAGGAACCAGAGATCAAA
This sequence comes from Capra hircus, assembly GCF_001704415.2. Taxonomy (NCBI): domain Eukaryota; kingdom Metazoa; phylum Chordata; class Mammalia; order Artiodactyla; family Bovidae; genus Capra; species Capra hircus. The sequence goes on along the minus strand of NC_030815.1, from coordinate 64,469,846 downwards.
TTGCCAACATCTGCTGGAACACCGAAAAAGCAAGAGAGTTCCAGAAAAACATCTATTTCTGCTTTATTGACTATGCCAAAGCCTTTGACTGTGTGGATCACAATAAACTGGAAAATTCTGAGAGAGATGGG